>NC_073692.1:191282770-191622056 GCF_029784155.1 Uranotaenia lowii | reverse complement strand
AAAGGATAGCCCAATATCTCACCGATTTGAACCAAGCGGGTTATGTGAAAAGTTTTAAATAAAAATGAATTCCAGATAAGAAAGACTTTACGCAATACTTCATGCATGAATTTAGGAAGGGTAAATATTTACAACTTTATTTTTATGTGTTTTCATAATTTAAAAGAAATAAATATGTTTAAAAAATTTACATTAAAAAATTCTATGAAAAAAATATGCAAACATTTTTTTTGGCCTGCAGACAAATCTCATTTCTAATATTTGGCCCGCCGCACACAAGGGAAAACGATGTAAAAAGGTGATCAAAGTTGTTTACGCCAAAAACGGAGCGTTTTAGACCCATAGTGTCTTCGAGACATTTTACCTACATTTAAAGCACTTTAAAATGAGCTTTTGAAAAAAAAGATTCAATCACCTAGCAGTGAGATAGAAAAATTATTTTTTGTAATTTTCATTTAAGAGCAATTATGTGTGTGACAAGTTTTTAGATTGTAAAAAATGTAGCAATTTTGTTGAAGACGTCAACTTCGTAGAAGCTAACCAAAAAAGTTAGAAGGGTTCAAAATAAAAAAATATTTTTTATTCAAAATTTTTAGTTTTTTGACTTTATCTTTTCAGGCCGAGCTTATTCAAGCAAAATATGTTTAAGGGAGTTTTGAGTCACTCAAAATTGAACAGTTTTGTCGAACACACTTCATAAAAATATTTAGATTGGAACGAGTTATATTGGAAAAACTATGAAAAATAGCTGTTTTCAAACGCCTGTGTCTTTCTAGTTCGGATGAGTTCGGTTCATTTTTTGGTTGCATCGGAATCAAGCAGGTTTCAACGTTATAAAAACATAGAGTTTACAACGTTAAGTGGTTTATTTTGTAGCCTTATAAATGATTCCAGTTAGCTATTTTTAAGGAATCTAGAGGACAATTTTTTTTTATTGTAAAATTAGCTAATCAAAAAACAAACTCGTCTTATATATTGTATCTTAAGCGAAAAGATAGGTTGTAAGGTTATATGGCTAAAGTTCCAACAAAATAAAAACGGTTGCTAAATGTCAGTTTAAATAAACTTGAAATTTGTCCTCTAAAATCCCTGGAAATTGATAACTTCAACCATTTACAAAGCTACAAAATAAACAGTTTTACGTTGTAAATTCTATGTTTTCATAACGGTGAAACCTGCTTGATTCTGATTCAACCAAAAAATGAACCGAACTTACCGAACTAGAAAGAAACAGGCGTTTGAAAACAGCTATTTTTTCATAGTTATTCCAATATAACTTGTTCCAGTCTAAATATTTTTATGAAGTGTGTTCGACAAAACTGTTCAATTTTGAGTGACTCAAAACTCTCTCAAACATACTTTGCTTGAATAAGCTCGGCCTGAAAAGATATAGTCAAAAAACTGAAAATTTTGAATAAAAAATATTTTTTTTATTTTGAACCCTTCTAACTTTTTTGGGTTAGCTTCTGCGAAGTTGACGTCTTCAACAAAATTGCTACATTTTTTACAATCTAAAAACTTGTCACACACATAATTGCTCTTAAATGAAAATTACAAAAAATAATTTTTCTATCTCACTGCTAGGTGATTGAATCTTTTTTTTCAAAAGCTCATTCTAAAGTGCTTTAAATGTAGGTAAAATGTCTCGAAGACACTATGGGTCTAAAACGCTCCGTTTTGGCGTAAACAATTTTTATCACCTTTTTACACCGTTCTCCCCTGTGTGCGCCGGTTGAAAATTTTGACCACCATTGTTACTATCATCTTAAGATTCAGAGCTAACGTGCTCTAAATGAAACCGATCGTTGCCTGACTGGGCTAAGTGGGACAAAAGCTACCTGAAAACTGTCTTGGAACGGTTCTTCTTCGGTTCATTTCACAATTTAATTAAAATGTTACCGATAAAATTACGTTGATGGAGTTAGTTTTACCTTAAAATAAAAACACTTGTCATTAGTGAGACAAACATAACGCGGAAACTTTCTTAAAACTGTCCTGATTTTTCACCTTTTAAATAGTTTCGCGTTGATAAACTTATTTTTACCAAAAAAGATGCTTATCCATTTGTTAAGATTATTACCCTTAGGAAAATCAAAATCATTATCCTTTCGGGTGTTCTGGATATGAGAACTAGAGAGCGCTGCTGCTCCTTGTGTGTGAGCTAAATCTGAATTGTATGCAATGTTGCACCGAATGTTTCATTCAACTTCAAGGATAAATCTTCACCACGCAGGACCTTTATCCTTGTTATTTCAAATTGGATTTTTCTTCATTCTGATTCCTTGAACCGCCAAAGAACATAGTCCATGGTTTTTAGTTTCCTTTTTAACAGTCGTGCCATTCGGGAAGAAAAATCCCCCTCCCTATTAGGAGAAGAAAAAAAATAAAGATTCGCTTCATTGCGTCACCCCACGGGCTTTTTTATATCGTATCCCATTCTTCTCTACAAAATTAAACAGGGAATTTAGAATTCAAAATTGTCACCCCTCACGTTTTTTTTCGACAAAGAATTGGCCAGTTGAAATGTGTTTGTGAAGGTCTATTGAATGATTTTCAATAACGAATGAATGAAATTAAACTAAAGACAAATTGAAGATCGAAAAAAGGTATTAATTAACATAATCATTATGAACGTTGGAGGAATATTGTTCATCAGGTTATGTCGTGAGACGAAACATCCAATGGTCGGAAATAAAAATCAATCTAAACAAACCTTTTAACAAGAAAAAATCAATCACATATCTGTACATATAAGAACTTGGAGAATAAATTTAGTTTTGAAATTTTCAAAAATCCAATTGTTCTGAACGTTGACTTACATGATTATGTCTTTAAGTCTTTAAGTTCTCTTTAAAGGAAATCTCTTTCCATTGAGATTCAAAGTATAAATTAGTTTAACTTATATCGCCACATATCCTCGCATTAAACTATAAACTTTGAGTTCTCAGCACGAGTAATGTTTTGCTCGCGTCGCGTATTAGATTGTTTGTTGTTGTTTCTGCTGCCAGACGTGCTGAGAACAGTAGCGTCCATTACCAGGGGGCTCAATGGAGCCTTTTGGTATGGGGGAGTGTGGTGGGCCGCTACAAAAGAAAAAAAAAAGTTTTTTTTTGTAATTTTGGACTCTCGACGACTACTTATAGCTGAATTCGAATGCATATTGAACACTTACCTACATGTTAAACTTAAAATTTAGACTTCTCTTATCTGTTTCCTGATTAATTGAAGCTAAGTTAAAGTTGCCCAGTTTTATTTGGGTTTGTCCGGATATTAAAAACAAAATATGGGAAAAGTTCGGCCCGGCCCTGTTGCCCGGGTTTTACTGAAAAATTCTCGGATTTGGCCCGGATGGATTCACTTTGTTTGGAAAATGAAACAAAAAAAAACAAATTGTGTTGTAATTTTTTTTTTTATATATTTATGCTCCCATAACGAAATTTTTGAGCAGTTTTATACAAATAATCATATACGGTTTTTTGGAAGCCTACAATACGATAATCTGTCGATGAGTTTAATTGCAAAGAATTTTTTTTTCTAGTTTTATTATTTTGATTTTTGTTGCGTAATTTCTGAGTTTTGACTAAATTTGCCCGGATTGTGGGTCGTAAATTTGGAAATAAAATGCCCGGATTTTGCTAAGGTTTTATTAAAAATTGCCCGCATTTGTCCGGACCGATAACGGGTTGGAAAAATTCTGGCAACCGTAAGCTAAGTCTTTATAGAAATCTATACCAGTTATGTTTTCAGATTTTTGAACGAATTATTTAGATTTGCATGTCCATTTCTCCCTAAATCCCCCTCCGAGAAAAAAAAAAAACTCGATTAGAACAAAAAAAAGCGCGTAGCGCGTTTTTTTCCCTATCTCGGTTCGCATGTCGCGATTTCGCTCGCTGGCTGCAAGGGTACTTTTGTCTTACTTTTTCACCCCTCGTGAAACCGGAGGGTGGAAAATTTTCCTCTTTTTTGTAGCATTTTAAGGAGATCTGAAAGACGTGTTTTATTCTTCTTCCCACACACACACAAGAAAAAAAACCGTTCGAATACTGATGCTGATGCTGTTAAAAGTATTTTTGTTTCTCGCTATCGAACAACCATTCATCTTAGAGGACAAGGTGGTTGGTTTCTCAAATGAAAACCTGAGTCATAGACCTACGGAGAGTGGAAGAACTTGTTCCAGACTCCCTTCCAGCGTTAATGCCGTTTTTTTTCCTGCGTTTTTCGCGAATTTTTCCTCTTTTTGTTCAATCTAGTAAAAAAATAGATGCTCTGAGGGTGAATTCGATTTTTGTAGGGAAAAATTAATTCATTTACCCAGCGTCGTTTTTTTTGTGATGTTTGGTCGGCGGAGGAATCCAGGAAATGAGCTGAAAAATAAAAGAAAAATCTCCGCTAGGTAACATTTTATGGCGGAATAATGGCACCATTCTGTCGGTGATTTCGAGTTTCCAATGACATTTTTTTCTCATTTGCATATCAAAAGGACAGATCCCTTTTAAACTCGATTTAATTATGCTGATAATTAAATCTAATGCCATCGATTTTTTGTCAAATACATTTTGAAGCTCCATCGAGAATTCAGAAAGATATTGAAGATGATGACATGTTATAAGACATCTTTTCTAACGGTGAACGAATATGCCACATGTTTTCAAACATGTGGTGTTGATGTGGTTGTGATATGGTATTAATGTGATGTGGTATTTATTTTTTAGCTGAAATGGCTGAAACATTTAAAATTATTGAAAAAATTTCTATTTATGATTATCACACAAACAAAAAAATAATAAAATTTACTGATAAAATAAATCGACAATTTCAAAACAAATCAGAATGAATCAGAATCAGAAAAAATCAATACTTTTTCCGGTAAGTCATTGATAAATTATTCTAAATTATTCATGTCCAATATTCTAAATGATGTTCCTTATTCTGAACTAGAAATTTGCTTGAAAATAAATTCCAAGAAGTCTAGTTTTCAAATTTGAAATCAAAATTTCCGAAACACCAAAAATATAATGAAAATCAAAATTTCGAATAAGGCTTCGGACATAAGAATTTATTCACGGAAATAGAATACATAAAATATAACACCAGATTTGAAAAAAAAATCCGAATTCTCAAATAAATGCCAGATCAGGTTAAACATTAACTATGATTAAAAATAGTTAGAAAATTGATAATGATTGTTATTCATAATTCACCTTAATTTATATTTCTTTCTTTATTTTCAATTGAAGGTTTATGATAAGTTTTAATCGCCGATAAATTTATTAATTTAATATGTTCATTGACACGTGCGGCGAGATGAAACGCTAGGTAGAAGAATTTGTAAAGGCATGAAGAATAGGCGGATAGGCAAGTGAGAACTGAAGGCTTCGGCAAGGAGGGAGGGATCATTTGTAAACTGTCGGTTAAGTAGAAGATGGTACTGATTTCTACGAGGTTCACCATTCAGGATTTTAATTTTACTCCATAGGACTTTGGAAGGGGTATTAGGATGAATTTCTTCAGAGAATTTCAACCAACAGTCATTTTTTGCGGTTCGTACTGCAGATCTTGCAAGGGATCTGGCGTTTTTGAAAAGAGCCAGTGCAGTGGGTTTATCAGGATGATTCTGAGGTAAACGTCTAAGAGCTCTTAGTGCTTTTCTTCGTTGCTTAATAGCATCTCGAACCTCAGGTCCCCACCAGGGGACAGCAGTTTTACCGGGAATACCGCTAGTGCGGGGAATGAATTTGGAGCCTGCTTCTAATAGAATTTCATTGAATCTCTGGATAGATGTGGTTTGGTTTAGGGAAAGGAGATGGTCAACATGATTTTGGTATTCGGGCCAGTTAGCTTCTTGATAACGCCAGCGGGGACGTGTAGCGGCTATTGGAGAGGGATGTTCAAGGTTAATCACAATAGGGAAGTGATCACTTCCCCCACAGTCGGTGAGTGCCTTCCATTTGAATTTGGATGCTAAGGAACCAGATGTTAAGCTAAGGTCTATTGCGGAGGAATTGCCTGTGTGTGGACATAGTCGGGTAGGTGACCCATCGTTTAGAATGTTAAGATAGTTGGTTTGAGCGAAATCCTCGATAAAGTTTCCCCTTCTGTCGATGTTTTTGCTTCCCCATTCAGTTGAGTGGGCATTAAAATCCCCAAGAATTATGAACGGAGTTGGAATTTGTGAAATCAGGTCTTCAATACCTTTGGTATAATCTTGGAAAGGGAGGGAGGGTGAGGCATAGAGAGAAACGACAGAAATTTTGATTGGAGCTTCAATTCTTACACATAAAACATTGAGGGTGGATTGAATTGTAACTGGTGTAAATGGAAAACCGTTTTTAATTCCTAGGCCAACGCCCCTGCTGTACGGATTGGAAGGACTTTTGTTTGATAAAAACTGATAACCTTTGATTATGTTTGGGTGAATGGCTGTATCTGGAATTAGGGTTTCTTGGAGGGCTATAGCGATTGGCGAAAATTTGGAAACTAGGAGTTGAATTTCGGGTAGACGAGTTTTGAGACCAAAGATGTTCCACTGAATGGCAAAAATGGTTGTGCTTTTATGGGTAGGACTATTGCAACTATTATGACTATTAGTGGCCATGACAAAAGATAAGAGCTAAATATGGAATACTAAATATTTGAATGCAGTGGGAAGAAAATGAGTTAAAAACACTTACCGATTGGTTGAGAGGGGGATGGGAGATGTTGTTACCTTATCTGGAACGGTCCTGGGCTTACTGGCAAAGTTGGGGATGACTGGTTTCGGAACTGGATGGCTAGGTGGAGTTCTGGTCTTTTTGTTGATAGGCGAGACCGATTCGGGAGAATCGATTCCTCTTCCGCGTTTCGGGGTGGAGGTGTTGCTGGGAGGGTCGTCGGTTGTGTCCATCGATGTGTTGCTGTTGGTATCTGTGAGTGTGGAGTCAGAATCATCGGTATCTCGGCAAATTTGGTTTTCCAGTTTTGCAATTTTGGCTTGGAGTTCCTGGTTGGTCTTGAGCAGTTCGGCGATTTGCTTTTCCAAAGTTTTAATTTGAAGGTTGTTTTCGGTTGAAGCAATGTTGTTGATACGGGCTTGGAGGTTTGATTGGGAATTGATTCGGGATTTGTATTCTTTAATGGCCTCAGAATGGGTAAGGCCGCGGTCAATTCGAATACGGATGATGCTTTGTTCTTCAAGGTACTTGGAACATGATCGGCTGGTGGTGGGATGAGGGCCAAGACAGTTGTTGCAGTGTGGTGGATTGGGGCAGTTTTTGTGGATGTCAATTCCACCACAGTTGGGACAAATTGGCTGATTAGGGCATCTGGATTTGGTATGACCAAATTTTCCACACAATAGGCATTGCATGGGACGGGGGTAGTATGGTCTAGTGGCTACTCGTAGGTAGCCAAACCAGACGTGCGTTGGTGGTACTGTACCGGAGAAGGTCAAGACTAGAGTGTTGGTTGGGGTGGTTTTTCCTTCTATTTTTCGGGTGAAACGATAAACTTTCACAACTTTCTGGTCTTGCAGCGCCTCGCAGATGTCTTCCTCTTTCAAGTCGGCGACTTCGCGGCACGATACAACACTTTGGCAGGTATTCTTAGTAGGATGAGATTCCACGAAAACGGGTGTTCCGTCAATAAGCTGGTTCATTTTGAGCAGCTTATTAACTTGCTGCTTGCTTCGGACCCGTAGTAGAAAAGTTTTACCTCCATCGGCGGGCTCACTCCTTCGATGCGACCGGCAATTTGATCGATTGATTTCGAAATGATGAAAGGATTCGAAGTCAATTTTTGATCGTTGGCTGCTTTGAGGTTGAGGTATTGTACCTCTCCGTGTTTGTCCATAGGATCCAGCCAGCTTGGCAGGGTTCTAGAGTTCCTACTGGAAGGGCCAGCAGGATCCCCCCATGGCGAAAATGCTTCCGCCATTCGGTGTTGACACTAACGCGGTCAGAAGATGAAGAAAATTTTCACAAGATGACGAGAGAATAAAACGGGTGTCGATCTATAACAGGTGAGAGAAATTCGATTCGAATTCGAGAGCAAATCCAATGAACGTCTTAACTGTAGCACAGATGAAACTGAACTGCTGTCTCAGTTCTGTCAGTTCTCACTTTTCCAACACTAACCCTCCTCCCAACCAAAACCGCCCATCAACCAATTCCAACCCTTCTCCTAATCCTACCTCCCTCATACATAGCCCATACAATTCCGATTTTACTCCTCAAGAACTTTTCTCTGCCCTTCACAAAGTTCACGGTCTCTCCTCCGGAATTGACGATATAGGTTACCCATTCTTGAAAAACTTGTCTCTTATGGCCAAAACAGTTCTCTTAGATATATTCAATAATATATGGGACCAGGGGTTTATTCCTGACGGTTGGAAACGAGGCCTGGTTATTCCAATCCCCAAACCCCAGAAAGATCCTAACAGTATTGACAGCTACCGCCCTATAACGCTTCTCGACTGCACTGGCAAAATCATGGAAAGATTAGTCAACCATCGTCTGAACACTATTCTCGATGAAAAACACCTATTGGACGATCGACAGTTCGCTTTCCGGCCCGGTCGTTCTACAGATGACTACCTATGCCACCTTGAAGCCATTCTAGATGACGCCTTAAATCGAAGCCAACATATCGAACTACTGTCTTTGGATTTGTCAAAAGCGTTTGACCGTGTAGATCAAAATGCAATACTTTGCACCTTACGCGAATGGGGAATTGAAAATCGACTATTCCAATATATTCAAAGCTTTTTAACTAATCGCTCCATCCAAGTCCTCGTCAATGCCACTCTCTCCAGCCCAAAATCCGTGCTTACCGGAGTTCCGCAAGGATCCGTGATATCTCCCACATTATTTCTTATAGCAATAAACTCCATATTTAAAATAATCCCCGATAACATAAAAATTCTAGTTTACGCCGACGATATCCTATTGATATCAATCTCTCCTTTTGCCCGTCTCACACGTCAAAGATTACAAACTGCCATAGACAAGGTAGCTAGGTGGGCCCCAACCATGGGCTTCCAGTTCTCTCCCGACAAATCAAAACTCCTACATCTTGGCCCTAACAGGAAAAAGGTCAATAAATTACCCCCAATAACTATGAATGGTCAAACCATCCCACTAGTACGTTGCACCCGACTTTTGGGTGTTTGGATTGATGATAAGTTAAACTTTCTAACTCATCTCAACCAAGTCAGAAAAAATGCTAACAATAAGATCAATATGCTTCGTATCCTAAGTCAAACCCCAAGTCATGCCAATCGCGACTCCCTGTTTCGATTCCTACACGGCTGGATGCTTCCTTCAACCCTATACGGCTTGGGCTTTGTAAGTAGATGTGGTCCTCCCGTCTATCAAAAACTTGAACCCCTGTACAATCGATGCGTTCGTATCATTGGATCTGCCTTTGTCACCAGCCCAATAGTTTCAATCATGGCTGAAAGTGGACAGTACCCTTTCAAATATCTAGTCACCAAATCCCTTACATCTAAATCCCTACGATGGCTTTCCTTTGGTGGCAGTGATGAAGTCCCTTTAATTTCCCGCACTAACTCCCTGCTCTCAGAAATAGCTAACACCTCCCTTCCAAATATCTGTCAAAGAAGAACGACTCCCTTCCGTTATTGGTCTGAAAAAGTACCCCACGTTGATTTATCCCTTTCTCTCAAAATTAAAGCTGGACAACACCCACTTACAGTTTTACCTTTTTACCACAGCCTAGTCCACAACAAATATTTATCAACATCACACATCTTCACCGATGGCTCTAAAACCGCTGACGGGCGAGTCGGATGTGGTATTACCGACCCTTTCGACCAGCGCAGCATCGCTCTACCATCGCAGTGCTCCGTCTTCAGTGCTGAAGCTTATGCTCTACTCAACGCCTTGCTAAACATTTCTAATCATTTCCCCCCCACTACTATTTTCACAGACTCCGCTAGCGTACTGAAAGCAGTTCAAGCCGGTAACATCAAGCATCCGTGGATATCCTCAATCTCTAACGAAGCCCTGAATAAGAACGCTACCCTTGTCTGGATACCTGGTCATGCAGGCATACCAGGCAATGAAGCTGCCGACCGACTCGCCTCGCTTGCCACAAGTCTCGACCCAATACCGACCCCCATACCGCAACAAGATGCATATCGCGACATCTGTAATCGACTGTCCCTCGCCTGGGAAGAAAACTGGGCAATAAACCGAACAGCCAAATTAAGGGAAGTCAAAAACACCACCCAAAAATGGGTTGACCGACCTAATCCTAGAGAAAGAACAGCACTTACCCGACTTCGTATCGGGCATACACGAATCACTCAGTCTTACCTTCTCGATAGAGAAGACCCCCCTAGTTGCCCCGCCTGCAATTGCCCCGTTACCATAAAACACATACTGGTTAACTGCCAAATCTACGACAATCAAAGATCCCTTTGCCAACTGGCAGACAATTTGCGCCAAATTTTATCCAATTGCCCAGAAGAAGAGAAAAAATTAATAACATTTCTAAAAAGTACCAAACTCCTATCCCAAATTTAAACTAGTTGTCCATTCATCCGGATTTGTCTACCGTCACTCGAATCTGTTTCCTTAATTAGCCGGACATGCGTGCCGTTGGGACAAACTGTTTCCCTAATATCCGGTTTTGAATGCCATCAGGATTCTCTGTTCCTCTATAAAGCCGGACCTATGTACCGTTGAACTATCAGTTTCCTGGAATATTTGGATTTGATCACCGTTGAAACAATTTGTTCCATATAGCCGGACCTGCGTGCCGTGACCAGAAACATTTCGACACTACAACTAGAATCTATAGGAATAGGGAAGAATGCCACAATGTGGTAAATTCCTGGCAAAAAAAAAAAAAAAAAAGCGGATAGGCAAGCATCAGATGAGCTTCGTAGGATAAAGTTTGGATAGGTGTTGAAACTGTAAGTCTAGGGCATTTTTATTGGAAAGCATGAAAGTGTGGTGGTACGCCTTTGCCGTACAACAGACTACTCTGTATAGGAAGCGTGATCAACTTTTGATCAACACATTCCTAAACACAGCAGGCCAGTTGGACTGTGTACTGTCAATACACAGTCAGGCTGACTGTGTATTGACAGTACACAGTCCAACTGGCCTGCTGTGTTTAGGAATGTGTTGATCAAAAGTTGATCACGCTTCCTATACAGAGTTATCCGTTGTAGTTGGCCCAGTTTATTAGTTTTTTGGATTCAGGTTTTTGTTTAGTTCATTATTTAAAACTTCTAATCAAAAAGAAAAGAAAAAAAGGGAAGAGATACATAAATAAACACAGAGGTCGATAGATTTAAGATAAAAGTGTAATGCGAACATATAGTCTAGGCAGGCATTGCCGTAGGAACGTGGGGGGTTTTGGGGGTTAAACCCCCCATGAGAGTCCAAAAAAAAAAACCAAGCAAAATGTTCTTCTCTAAACGAAAAATTCCAAATTCCACATCTAATTTGGACGAATGACTATTTCAAGAGTTCCAATCTGGACTCAGCACCTTGAAATCTTTTCTCAGGTCAATAACTCTACTACTGTTTTTCAAAAGAAAAATAAATAAATAAAAATAAAAATAAAAATAACTTGTTTACAGAAATCTTGTCCCGAATATCGAATTCGAATAAGATTAGACTAAGCTCGCCAAATCGCCCTGATTTGGCCCAAAGTTTTGCCCCTTATTTGCAAAATTTAACAAAAATTTAAATTAAGACATTAGGATAATGTATACTGCGCCTGAATTATTTGAGTAAACTTTATCAAAACTCATGTAAACGAAGAATTCGGATTCAGAATCCAGTTTATTGTTACTTAACTTCAAATTGGATCAGCCAATGATGTAAAATCGGGATTCGAATCTCGGTTATGCATTTAAAAGGTTTGTGTTCGAAACTCATCCTTTCGGAGTATGGAAAAAAAACAATTCAAAATTCCAAAACATTTACAAGATTTGAAATTTTGACTTTTGATTCTTATGCAGAATTGGATCTAAAGAATGGTTCATGGTGATCCAATTTTCATTAAGATTTCTAAGTTGAATTTCGAATAAATAACTGAAGAAATTATTCACATTGAAAATCAACTATTCAGAATTCATATATGAGATTCTGGTTGAGATATATGATCCAAATTTCGCTTTTTGATTCATAATTAGTTAAAATTACTATCTTGAATTTAGATTTAAAATCGTTTTCAAATTCGGAATTCTGATTTCGAAATCAGGTTCAAAAGGCAGTACTCTGATTCGGAATCAAAATAAAAGATTCAGATTCAGCTCAAAGTTAAATTTTAAAATCAAGATTAAAAAATTCAAAGTCTGAATTTCATTAAGGATTCTGATGACAGGCGATCACAGTTTTTTTTTCATAATTTTGATTCTGGATCCAAAATCAAATTTTATATTCAATCAGAGTTAGTTTGGTGCATAAACCACAAACGGGGGTGTCTTCCATATAAACCGTCCAATGTACAATTGGATAGTTCGGACCTAAAATAAGATAAGGGCCAAATAAAGCTTCACTTAGATGTCTGCAGTGACGGCATCTCGACGACAGATTAATATTTCTGAGAAAATTGCATATCAGATAAGTATTATTTCGGGTCTTCCAACCTTCGACTTTGATTTTTTGGGATTGGGGGTCGTAGTTTTCCTCCTGTACAATATTCTGACAATATTAATAACAATAGGAGATCGCTGTTGACATGGAATAAAATTCTTTTAGATTTGTCGTCACGAAATAAGAGAAACTGATTTTTTTCAGAACAGCTTTTAGATTCTTTGCATAAAATGTTGAGTAAATGGTCGAGGTCGGGATGAAGAATTCCAAAATAAATCTGATAAAAAGTAGTCTCTCAAAGCCTAAGCAGTTGAGGTGACTTTGACACTTTTCGGACATTGCAAGTTGCCCGACTTTCATACATACATATGTTTTTTCAACGAGATTATTAATTTCAAAACTTCAATTTTAAGATTTGACGGTAGAAAAAATAAACTGATGGAAATATGAAGTGTCTTTGAAATATTGAATAAATTATTGAAAATCACCATTGCGTGCAAAAAATATGAAAATTCTGAGCGGAAAATCATAAATCAGAGCACAGAAATTACTAAAATTATTAGTTAAACGTAAATATCCACTTATTCAGAAAAAAAGAATGTCATATCAATAGACAATCCAAATTTTTTATCTTGCATGTAGCCAATGAATGTGTTCAATTTTGTCTGACAATTTGTATGGAAGAAGAAATTTTTGCATATCCAAGAAATTCAAATAAGTTTGAAATGAAGTTGGTCTCTAATTATTGATTTTGCCTATTCTTAAGCTTCATTTTTTCCCAACATGAGAAGAAGCAAAGAATTTAATGAAAAAAGTTATAACTATTTCAAAATAAAAAAATCGGAATCCATTGAAAAGTATTGTAAAATTGCAGGATTTGCTTTCTGGAACTTTCAATAATTTCATGACATGTTTTTGCAAAATTTTTAAATCTACACACTTATTGGCTGTACAAAGCAATATAATGCTATTCTTACTTTACCCTACAGTCAACAAGCTTTCAAATAAGCTGCCAAAACACTAAAATTTAAAAAAAATAAATTTTTAAGATAAGTTAACCACCGTTAATTAATTTTTGTAAATTTATTTTTCGGCAAATCGGTGAAAAGTAGTTCTGAAATTGATGAAGATGGATAGAGAAGTGAGGAGAAAATTTACAGATGTTAAAAAGAGCGAAAGAGCATTTTTGCGAGGAAAACTTATTAACGTACACCATACTTTCCTCCGCAACATTTCATTATTCAGGAGAAGTAGTACCGGGATAGAGGTGGCACTACCTTAATCTATATAATGAAATCTGGTTGGTCCGAAGTCTACATGTGGTGAACACGTATACTCCGGACGGGCACCTATATGCCAAAAAAAATAAATTTACATAAAGCCAAATTCAGAATATTGATATAAATTGAAAATAGAATTCAGAATTAAATCTAACTGTTTGGATTACAGTTTCTTACGATCATAAACTAAAATTTTAAATAATTTGTGATTGTTTTGAATTTTTATTCCAAATTCTCAAAATAGATTTGCCTTCATTCAAGGTTTTAAATGCTAAGAGAAAAGTAATCCAAAAACATGACAGTTTAAATTCTTTTTTTTAAATTTCCTAATTTATAGTGCAATTTGCCATCTCTTTATGAAAATTGAAAAAAGATAATGATGACACAAATTTTAAAGGCATTTTCAAACATTATATTGATTAGAAAAGTGTTGCTGTGAAATGAGATGAATAACACTTTTCCTGAATTGTTAAATATTCGTCTAACTCAGCTCTGCCAATTTGCAATAAGATTCAATTAGTGTATTTAGTAAAAAGTCCGAAAAAATGACATCTGAAATAATGAACGAAAAAGAAAAATTAAGTTTATTTTCATTATTCTTTAAATGTTCTGGTTTTGTCCAATTCATTTTTTAATATTCTATTCTGACGATCAGGCTTAAAGAAAACTTCAATATATTTAAATACAAATGTAAACACAAATCGAAAAAAAATCAGTTTATGACGACTCCAGCAAAAAAGATCCATTTTCTGTTCAAATCAATTTTCAGCAATTTCAAAATACTTGATCAGATAGGAGTTTTTGAATAGGAATGATAGCTAAACTAAGTTGAAACTTGATAGATTAAGCGTTCTTAAGTTACCGGAGGAAAATAAGTTCTCTAACCAAAAGTTAGCGTAACTTATTTGTATATTGATCTATAATTCTGAGTTTTTTTTTCTGACACAAGCTATCCACTTGCTTTTATCCACTCAAAAGGAAGGCTGACTAAGGAACAGTGCTAAAATATAAAAAAAATCTCAAAAACACAGGTTCAACAAAGTTTGCCGAGTCAGCTAGTAACTTTATAAACCTGCTTATATTACAACATATTTAATTATACTGAAAAAGTACAGATTGGGAAATGATAATAAGAAACTGATTAAAAAAATAAAAATAATGAATTCCAACTTTTCTTGTCAATATTGATTATACAAATTTAGTTGACATTGCGCATTAAAATTTAACATTCAAGTTGCTACTTCGAATAATTTTTGTTAAATTATTTAAAAATAATGGACGATTAAAAAACATAATTTAATTAAACGAAAATTAATGAAACGTTCAATAAATTTCCAATCGAAGGTTTGAAAGTTTAAATTATCAAACTCTGAATATTTTGTTGCTTTCAATTGAATTATAAGGTCCTGTCCTGGAAAGGACAGAAGGTAGAACTATGATTTTGTTATAAAAAATTTAGTTTCAAAGGCTCCTCAGAAGATTTTGTTTTCAGAACACAAAATTTCAGAATAAAAAAATAAAGACAAACTTATGAATAATTTTTCATAAAATTAAAATAGTTTAACTTTGAAATTCGGTACATTTATTTGAAAATTAAAACAAAATATGGAGATGAAAAAAAAAGTTTATTAAAATTTTCGAAGGTTTTTTTTTCTTTTTCTATAAACGCTTCAATCAATTTCAAAATTTATTAATAGAATGTAACTAATAATTCAAGGGATCAGCATTTTGGTAACTTTGATTTAATGATTGGTTTGGTATATTTACGCGTCCTGTACTCGAATTTTTTTGTCAAATTCGGGTTATCACCTTTAGTTTTGGTGATATGGAGTCTAAAATCCTTAAAATATATCAGTTTTAAGTGAACTCAATCATTGATAACTGATGAAATAACAAATCTACGTTAAAGAAAAAACATGATTCTAAACTTGTTTTTTTATAGTTATTTCATTCAATAAGGGAATAGCATTCTAAAGTTGATGATGCATAATCTGAAAAAGTTAAATTCAACAATTTTTTTTTAAATTTAGGAAGATAACATTTCATGTATTTCTGAAATTACTGAATAAAAATTTAAAAAATTGAATTCATTTAACTAAATTTATACAAACCTGCATAGCGATTAGATTTTTAATGATGAAGTCTTGGGGAAAGTTGAAAATTTATTTGAAACCTTTATTTCAAAATATTATGGTTTTGTCCTAAAAATGCAGAAATTGTTTAAAACAGGCGTGAGCAACCTTTTGAACCAACGAGCTAATTTGAATTTATAATCTTTCCGGCGAGCCGCACTCAAAATATCACTTATTAAAAATTAAAAAATATGCATTGGTTGGGTAGTGTTCAAAAATTATTCAAGGTAAACGTCATTCTTTTATAATAACAACTTATTGACAAATGAAATCGAAAAATGGAAAGAAAACAAAAAACCATACATTATTTATCTGAATAGTTTGAAGGGAGGTTCAACACAATTTTTTAAACACAATACGTACAATATTAGCCAAAACTGATCAAGTAAATAACTAAGTCTTAGTTAGTTTTTATGAAAATTATGGATAATATCAAAAATGAACAGCTTTCGAGGCTTTTGTAAAATTCATAACAAATATGAACCATTTTCAAAAAAAAAAAAAAATCACTGAGAAATCTATACCACAGTAATAAGTTACAGTAAAAAAATCATATTTTTAGGAAATCACTCTCTTTTAAACGTAACATTTTGAATTTTTTTCAAAATTTATTGACTAAAATTCCTTTTTTTTATCGTATTTTTAATTTCTCTATAATTAAATTCTTTCAAGAAGACCTAATTTTTCCAGTTCCAGTTCTCCTATCTAGATTTTTAGAATCCCAGGTAAACTTTCCCGCTATTTTCCCTTAGAAAAACCACCATCAATAACCTGAGTGACTGACTGAATAACGATAACTTAAATCATCGCACAATGGGGAAAAAAGTGTACAAACCGCGAAGAAATTCAATATCTTTCGTTCTACATGACACAAATCTATGAAATTATACTTTCCTTTTGTGTAAATTTCCGGAGAATCGATTGGAAACAGTTTAAAACGCCGCACAAGCTTGCGAACGGAGATATAGTGCCTTTTTAACCCCTATATTTTGTGAACATTCCAGAAAAACACTGGTTCGAACCAGAGAATTTTGAACAAAAACAGACCTATGGTGTGTATTTTTTTCTGAGGAATCCAATGAAGGCTATTTTGGCCTCCGCACGCTTCAGAAAATGGAGTTATGGCTGTCACACAAGATACGTTCCAAAAGGTTCAAAATTTTTAAGTCCGAACATGCATTTTCTTAACAATTTAAAAAATTGAGGGGAATTGAAGGTAAAACAGTTATAACTCCATTTTTCAAAGCGTGCGGTGGCTCAAACAGCCTTCATTCGATTCCTCGGAAAAAAAATTCACAAAATACAACTCATTTGGTTCAAAATTTCCAAGTCCGAACCAGCTTTTCTCAGAAGTTATTGAAAAATATAGGGGAATTGAGGGTAATAACAGCCATAACTCCATTTTCTAAAGCGTGCGGTGGCCAAAATAGCCTTCATTGGATTCCTCAGAAAAAAATACACACGATAGGCCTGTTTTTGTTCAAAATTCTCTGGTTCGAACCAGTGTTTTTCTGGAATGTTCACAAAATATAGGGGAATTAGGGGTTAAAATGGCACTATATCTCCGTTCGCAAGCTTGTGCGGCGTTTTAAACTATTTTCAATCGATTGTCCGGAAATTTACACAAAAGGAAAGTATAATTTCATAGATTTGTGTCATGTAAAACGAAAGATATTGAATTTCTTCGCGGTTTGTACACTTTTTTCCCCATTGTGCATCGCCTTTTGAAGGGCTTTACATTAACATACATATTTTCTCTGTTTGAGTAACCACCATTTGCTTTTCTTTTATTTTATTTTAAAAAAAAACCTTTTTTATCAAACGGTGAAAAAACTGTTTTTATAGTTTCATATAAGTTTATTTTATTGAGACGTTTAGCATATTTGTTTTGTCAACAGAACAAATCAAAATTTTGCAGATTTTAAATTTAACAGATTTAGAAAAAAAACATAATTTTACTGAATTATAATCATATTTCGTCAAAAATTACATTCTAAATTAAAATTTTCCTGAAATTTATTAAGATACCACTGGGATAGGTTTTCTTTAGCTAATCTTATTCAATGTAAAGTTACGCAATTTATTCTAAATTGGATTCTAAATTGGATTTTAAATTTAAACCTCCGTGGTAATCATATTTTTGTAAAGAAATTTGTTGGTTTATTTTTCTTGAGCGCCATTTATTTAATTTTTTATAACAAAATTAAATAATATCTGCCAGTGGGTTTGCCGCTTTTCGATAAGTATTGGTTTGAAATTCGTTTATTTGGAAGGGTGCCATGCGCTATTCCGATTAAGCACCCTTTCGCTAAGTATTGGACATAAAAAAAATATTCCTTTGGTTTGAATGCTCCATCACTGGGAGTCAAAAACTTTTCGCATCGAAAAATAATGAGCAAAAACAAATTCAAGTTTGGCCAGGTTGACAGAGCGATTGCTGGTTTTTCAGAAAAGAAGATCAAGTGCTGGAAAAATCACCAAGACGGAGAATGTTTGCCGGTTTCCAGCCAATATTGGAATTGCTGAACTTTTCCAGCAATTTTTTTGCGGCAAATCGAGTAAACAAAAGTTTATAAAAAATTGCATATTTAAATCCAGAGAACCCAAATTAGACAAAATTAGCTTTAAAATTCTTTTCACCTTGAAGGATGCAAATATTGTGGCCTTGTGTAATTTATCAATACGATTTTGAATGTGATTTTGAGCTTATAGAAGAACAAGAAACACAAATTAAAATTGAGACTGAAATTGGTTTCTTGATAAATATTTCCTATCAGCACGATTTTTTGCAGATCAACATTTCAAGAAATTAAGTAGAGGATGCTAGGTTTTATATTTTGTTTGCTAATTCTGATGACCATCGTGAGTCATGATACATGGCTTCCGACTTGTTGATGTATAAAATTAGTACTTGATGAATAAATTTCAAAGTTGAAATGGTTGGATTCAAATTCTGAACTTGTTTAGTTACACTTCTCAATAAAAACTCATTCTAAAGACGTGGTAGGGTTTTTGTATTTATGTCAAGTTAAGAGTTTCAATACAAAAAGTAGATTGAATTGCAAACAGAAATTTACAATTAAAAATTTCAATTCATGATCGCCATATTTGTAGTGTCGTAAAACAAAATATCTCAAGCCTAGGGTGATTAAAGAATAATTTCCGCCAGAGACGTGCAAAATTTCTGACTTCCTTGTTAACACTTATTTAACACCTTTTAAATCCCTAAAATTCTCCCCCGTTTGCATGGTTTTGTCCACCATAAACATTTTTTAAGAATAAAAAAAAAATTCAAAACCCTAATCGCTTTTAGAAACTCTATATGGTCTATATGGTCGGTTTTCAAAATTCTACATGACCCATTTTGCTACCACCATAATGTACATAAAAGACAGCTATTCAAACTCTACAATCTTAAGAGTAAAATTCAAATTTCAGCTATAGAATTAAGAACCTGAGTTCAATCCCCGACGTAAGATAAGAAATTAAAGATTAAGCAAATAAAAATATTTTGGACTTGGAACCAAGATATTAAAATACAGAGCATGGATTTATTTTCAAAAATCAAAGATTAGAAATTGAAGAATTAATGTTATATAATATTTCCCAGCTCTTAAACTTACCCAGTACATCGAAATTTCAATTTTGAATAGCGATGTCAACGAAATACCAAACTGCAAGCACAATCTTTCCAGCACTTTTTGTTATATTTTCATATAAAATTGGTTGTTGGTTTCGTTTTTTTTCAAAACATTCCTTAACAAGTTAGTTTCCCTTCAATCTTTTGATTCAAAACAGTTGTAACTTCAAACAAAATTAGGCAACATTTTTATTTTTTTTAATCATTTGTTTTAATCACAAACCAATTTTCCCTACACAAACCAAATATATGAAAATATACTTTCCTTTAGTGAAAATATCCGGAGAACCGATTTGAAATAGTTACAGACGCCTTATTCTGCCTAATTCCACTGAATCTTGTAAATAATCCAAAAATAAAACTAAAAAAATGGAGTTATGACTATTTTAACCTCAATTCCTCTTAATTTTTTTGATATTTTAGAAAAAAGCATGTTTTGACTTAAAAATGTGATTGTTCCGCGGAATCAAGTGAAGGCTCTTTGATACTCTGCATGTTTCATAAAATGAAATTATGGCTCGTTTTCTCTATATTTTTAAATAAATTTTGAAAAAAAATCAGTTCGAATTTGAAAATTTTGATCCTAATGAGTCTTATCTTATTTTTCGAAGAATTGGATGTAGTCTATTTGAGCCGCCACACACCACACACCAGCATTTGAAGATCTACATTATTTACGAGAACTTGTAGCAACATCTTTTTTTTTTAATTTACTTTACAGTTTTCGAATATTGTGGATCGTTAGATTGATAGTTGAACAAGACTGTTTGAAAATTTCATGAAAATAATATCAACCTAAAGAAAACTGACAGCTTGTCAAAGTTGAATGGGATGCGCTGCAACTTGCAAATTCATTTTTTACGTGATTTTATTTCGAGGCCTCAGAGGAAACGGAATAAATGCATTATGTTCATTTTCGAGGTAACATGCTTAAACACCACTTAAAACGCAGGATTCGTTCGATTTCTTAAATACGAATGTTACGAAATTATTAAACATACACAAATATTACTAAAAGAAAAAAAAAATCACCTGTAGAATAACAAAGAAATCCGAAAAATAGAAATCACCTTAAATTGAGGATTAAAATGTGGAATAACTTTTTATTTTTTGCTTGAAATTTTTGATTTATGGTTTTATTCTTCCTTAAATTTATTTTTAAAGAACACGCATATCAAGATACAGAGCAACATAGGAAAAAATAAAGTAACACTTTTAATTGACTATTATTTTTCTCAAAACGCAATTCGAATAAAATTTCCTCATTAAATGGTGAAACAATCTTAACTTTCCCTGTCATCTCACGACTCACTGTTTTCTCAGTCCAAGCTTTCAACAGAGGGAAGCAAAAAGCTCCCCACACTTGTTATCCTCTCACCAAGAAAAAAAACTCATTCGGGAGCTTTTCTCGCCTTTGATTTTCCTTTCCTCATTTGTGAAAAAATTAGAAGCACGTTTGTTCATTGGCTAATGACCACAGCACAGCACCATCACACACTACGACAGCCATCGAGAAGACGCTGTGCTCGTCGTTGTCGTCGTTGTTCTCATCCCACTAACTAGAAGGAAAAATCCAACTTTCTCAGTACCAAGACCACCATAATGAGTTCGGCTTCTTTTATGTATTTACGAGGACACATCTACATACTCCACCTGATGAGGACGACAAAGAAGTAGGGAACGGAAAATTTGCCCTGCTTAAATAGCAAGAAACCGAAGAAGACGTTTTGCCGCTGCTGCTGTGTCGTTAAAATCTGGGGAGCACACACTCTTGCTCGTTAACTGAAATTTTACGCGGCTGGTTTTGTCGAGAGGAGGACAGGAAATGAAGTTGGAGGTTGAAGGGAATATTGGGACCCATTACAGCTGCGCAGTGTTGATTTCCGTGTCTCGTCGCCGGGGACAGAGCAATTTGCATAGGTGTGTAGGTGTTTGTGTTTGAGCTTCCGTTCCAAACGAAACGAACGAAGGTTCCATATATAACGGATTGGGCTCGGAGTGCATGGCCCTGGTCCTGGGTACTGGGTCCAGATTACTGCGCTGATTCCGCTTCGCAGATTTGGTTCCGTGTGGCCGTCCATGTGTTTGTGGGTATTAAATACTCTCGAGATGGAATAATTATTCTCCCGGCCTTCCGGCCACCCTTCCTTTCACTTGCACACACGCGCTGACTCTCTCTCTGGAGCCACCCAATCATAACCGTTTTGGGGTTAGATTTTTTTCTCGCCCCCCTGACTGAATTGTTTCCCGGGGCAGTGGTGCCATATCGTCCAGTAATTAACAACCGCACTCATATTACTGTCTGGACCAGAGGGGGCCAAACCTAAGCCCTCGAGTCCCTGGTCGTTCCTCTGGAGACTCAGTGGAGGGTGGGCACACAAGGCCTTCTTTTCTGGCTAACTCGATCTTGAGCAGGAACGGAGCTCCTCAAGGTCGGCTTTTACAAAATTGCTGATCGCGGATTCTTCGGAGTAAGTAAATACACTAACACTGAAATTTTAGTTTTTATGTTTTTTTTATTCACCTGGTGTTTTGTGTGTCGTGTGCTTCGTGCTCCGGAACGCTGCGGGTACTTGAAATGATGTGGCTAGGTAACTGTCGAGAATTGGCGGTAACTCGGCCAATTCCTCACCAGCTCCTCAGGCCGAAATGGATGTTGGACTCTGTTCAGCCTACCGATTGCGCATGGAATGTAAATATTCCCGGCTGAGCGCCTGCTCGTCTGGTTCCAATGGCAATACCAGAATTTTAACCTGTTTTATGTTTAAGGTTATGTTTTAAAGATTTGACGATATCTTTATCGACCTGGATGACTTGGTGGTTAAAGCGGAAAGAAATCTTATTTTTCTTATCATCGGTAGTTCCTCTAAACCCATACAATTTATACCACTTCATTCTGGACTAAAATATTTTAATTTGTGCGTTCTCTGTTGTTCCGATCTAGTTCCTCCTTTTTATGTGTTTGTTTCAGTGTACCTCTGTTAACAAGCTATGTTCTTGTGAGTCCTGTATTTTTAAAGCTAATTAACTATCTTGCTCTTATACTATCGGTTTATTTGTTGTTCGATACTTTCAAATGCGTTCTCGAATAATTCATAACTCATATTAACGAGTTTTGCTGATCATCTTTTTCGCATTATTTGATTGTTAGAATCGATCTGCTTTGCTACACCTTTCAAAAATCAAAAGTAGTTTCGATAAATGTCAAGTTTTGAAGTGTTTTTTGTTTATATTTGTACCTCGCCTAAATTTGAAATGCTGAAATAAAAACTATTTAAATAGAGCTGCCACTTGAGTTAAGAATCACAAACTTTTTCTCTAATTCTGAAACTATCATAATATTTTATCTAAAAAAATCTAATTTTATTTTATTTGTTAAATGTTTCTGCACCAATCCTTGAGTGGTACTTTCTTCTACTTTTTCAAGAATATTCGATATTTTTAAATTTGAAACCAAGGCCGTTTGAAAGGGGGAGGAGGATTTCAGTGTTTAGAGTTTATTTTTACAAGAGAAATTTTCAGTTCAAGAAATAAATTAAGTGAAGTAACGGAAAATTACTTGATAAAGGTATTTAAAAAATTGTAAAAAAATTCCAAAGGTGAAAATTTTGTCCTATTTCGCTTTAGACTTAAAACATTGCATTTTACAACACTTTATTACGTTCACTAATTGAAAGTAAATTTGTATTGTTCATTGTGATTTGCAATTCAATAAACCTTTTGTAATGGAACTCAAATCTTGACATTCAAAAACCCTATCACGTCTTGAGAATGTAACGAAGTAAGAAGTGTAACGAACTAAGTTCAGAGTTTCAACTTCAAAATTCATCCATCAAACACTTATTTAACATTTCAACAAGTTAGTAGTCATGTGACAGGTGCTTACTACTCACGATCATGGTTGCCAAAGTCACAGAAAAATCTATAATTTCACAGAATTTGAGCTAATTTTCATCACAGAATATGTGTTATAAATCACAGAATTTTGAAAATATTCACAGATTTCACAGATTTTTAACCCGCTCGAGACCAATTGCACCCCGTGTGTGCAGTAGAATTTTTGTGCCTTTGTCAGAACAATCATTCATTGTGAATTTACTCATGATAGGAAAAATAATATTCTTATACCAATGAAATCCGCAAAGTTCAGACAAAATGTTTTAAGAATTGGTTTTGATAAAAATCAAACGACATAAAAGTTATGTTAGAGAAAAGTACTATGTGTTCGAATGTCGCGAAAAGGCCTCCCTTTCGAATAGGCCTGTTGAATGTTGTTCATATTTCCACATTTATAATTTCTATGACAACATACATTTTAGATTTTTAATTTTGTTTTGGAAAATCATGATAATAGTGGTAATGTTTATTGGGCTTTCGCAACTAAAATATAAAAAAGACTTTTAATGACTTTTCAAAGAATTTTCTGCTTTTTCCATCACAGAAAACCATCACAAAATTCTCGGGTAAAATCATCGATAGTCAAAATTTTTTTCGCAAAAATACAGATTTTTTTCTGCAACCTTGCTCACGATAGTCAACAGAATTGATTTTCTTCAATAAACCAATTTCAGCCTCAATTTGTATTCAAATGTTCAACTTAACATTTGAAAGGAATTCGATCAAGTACACAAGGCCACAAAAATCTCATATTTTTAGGTGTACACAGTTTAATAGCTAATTTTGATAATTTTGGATGCCCTGAATCCAAATATGGTTAAAAGATTGCATATTTGGATTCAGGGCATCCAAATTTATCAAAATTATCTAACTTTTGTAAATAGGTTGAAATAAATTTATGGCCTTTTTGGCTGAACTGTAAAACATCACAAAATATTTTAAAATAAAGTTTAAAATAAAGCTTGTACAAGTTTTCTCTTTGTTTACTTTTACTCATTCTCTAAAATATGGAAATTTCGTCAAATTTGTAAAGCTTTAACTATAATTTGCGTTTCAGATCTTCAGAAATTTTTTTGCGGGTTTTAGTATTCAGTATTGACAAGAATACTTTTGATGATTTTTTACGAAATTTATGAAAAACTGTAGAGTAAAACTTTCAAAGATCATTTGATAAGTGAGTTAAGCATAATAAACAAATTCAGAACCATTTTTTTTTTTCTTTCGTGTAAGTTTGATTGTATTTCTGTTACCGATGATTTTTTTTCTCGAAAAGATTCATTTTTTTAACTTAACTTCTAAGCGTACTACTTTCGAGGATATGATGACTAACATCTAACAACTGCTAAAACCACCAACCCACAGAGGGTGTACTATGTATGCCGTGACCGAGATTTGATCTCATGACCGTTGACTTAGAAGACATGAACGCTACCCTCTATGCCGGAGTCGGCGGATTATTTCAGATTTGCAATTTAAGAAAGACTTATCACAAAGCAAAATCTACGAAGTGCATCAACACAACACGCAGCGTGACGTTGAAATAATTATGTCTATTAATACAATTCTTTTCAAAATCCGATTGACGATTTTAGACACCATAAAGATCTTTCTAGTGAAAATATGAATAAATCGCCAAAATTTTTATATTCAAGAATGCAGAAACCATAGAAATACCGTGAAAAAAGTGTTCTGCGTTTTTTATGCATTTTAAGATATTTGAAACGATTTCTGAATGATATCTAAACATTAAAAAATGAATGTATCGAGCGTAATCTCTGATCTGTGAATAGTGATAAAATCGAAAAACTACTGTATTTTGAAATCATCAATTATTTTCGATAATTTTACGTATGATTTTCCAGAAAAAGCATGGATTTAAATCTTTGGTACTGGTTTTATTTGTAATTTTAACAGTAAAATTTATTGTGTTTACGAATTGGGGCGATGGTCAAGGGTTGGAAAATGGTATAATCTATTTAGTGTGTAGAAATTTTGAGGTGTTCAAATGGAAGCTTTTGAATTAAGATTTCATACAAAATTACAGAAAATATGTTTTTTATACAAATATACGTAATTTTTTTTCTTCATCAAATAAATTTTCCAATTTTGCAAAGTCTGATGCCTGTGGTGCGTTTAGTATTAGAGATATTGAGTTGAAAAACTGGGAGTGTCTTAGTAGACGATTTGGGGTCAGTTTTTAATTTCTCAAACCCTGGAATCTAAAAAGCTTCGATTTGGTGTCAAACTCATCCATGATTTTATGCAGAATTTTTAAGTAACGTTTACATGAGTAAATTTGGACTTTTATGTTCGAATAGGAAAATTGAATATTTTGTACTGAAAAATCAAAATCATTTATTTCGACTTTGTCGAAGACCGTAACTTCGTTTCTAATTAGGCAATTGAGTTAAATTTGTTTAATAGAGGTATGTCTTTTGACATTGACAAACATTCAATTCAATTGACATCACTGTTGAGTGCCTAGCGAAATATTGTGTGAAAAGTAGTCATTGAATACTTCGCTTGGCCCAGGCAGTGATGTCAATCGAATTTATTGTTAATCCATGTCAAAAAACATGCTTACTTTCAACACCTAAAAACTTATTAGTCTTATTAGTCTAATTTCATTTTTAGATAAAACATTTTGCAGCCCTGGAAATTTTCCACATCAAAGAAGAGACTCTTTCTATCGCACTTTACACGAAAAAAATCGATCAATGGGTCTAGAACTTTATTTTGAAGAGTCGCGAACGAAAAACAGGAGCAAATATTTAAAATTGTCACTAATATGATTTTTTCTAAAACTTTCAAACTTTCCATTTTTAGGGTTAAATGTTTTAAGATTCCTTCGAAAATAAAATAAAATCTCCTAAAATTGTTATTAGAAAGAAATTTTACTAAAAATTTTGGTGTAAAAGTTTAAATTTTCAAGAAAAATTTAAAATATCAATAATAAAAGTTAGAATTAGCTGTAAAATAACTGGCAACGCTGTAGAAAATAAACAAAAGCATTTATAAAAGTGCATCCTCTTTGATCATTTCTAATTGAAGACAGAAAGCAGTTTTGAGTTGAGAGGAAACAGTTACAAATTATTCATTCAGCAATTTATTAGAAAAATACGATCGTGTATTGTATTTGCAAATCTTTCCAAAAAAATTTTTCTAAAAATCAGATTGTTTTTTTTATAAAAAGTGCGTTTGATAGTAGAGAGTTTTTAAATTCAATTCAGTTGAAATTGTTTTTCAGATGCCGAATTTTATTTTTATTTGTCCCAAAAACGCCGTGCTGTCATGTCGAATTTGATTCTTATGCATTGGATTTTTCGATCTTCAGGAAAGGATCGATCTCCTAGATCAATTCAAATGAACGGTCTTAGGGTCGATCCATCTGAAATTTGAAACTTGAAGATCAATCTCCGATTGATCAATCTTTCCCATTTTAATCAAGGTGATGTTATTTTAAGTAAGAAGCCAAAAAGACAACTAATTTCTTGATAAAAAGAAAACGCCTATTTTCAACTATTGAATATATCGAATCGGTCGAAAAAAGTTCCACAAAAACTTATCATATTTTGAAAACTGATATCAACAAGAAAGCACCAGATGAGACTATTTGGTGTTAAATTGGTACTTAAAATTGGATAAAAATATCTCCGGCTCACCGAACAAAAAAAAAAAATAAAAAAGATCGAATCGCAAATTTGCATCTGCATAAAACATATTGGAACCCTCTTTTTCCTTCTCATGCCAGTTGATGAGGCTTACAACTATCATAGAAACATTTTGCGTACCCAAATCCTCTCTAATGTCAAATTAGATTCCATTTCTGTGCTTAATAGGGGAGAATGGGGATACTTGATACCTTTTTCTTATTTTTATCATATCTTTTTGGAAAGATTTAACAACTCGTCGTCTTTTGCATTCTCTGCGTGTAATTTCAAGCTTATATGCTCCAAAAGTTGGAACGATACATGAACCCGTAGATGAACTAGAAGCATTTTCGTAAAAGTAAAAAAATTGCGATATTTTTGAAGTTAAGGGAGACTTGATCCTTTATTGAAGGAGATTTGATCCTTCATTCCGGGGGCCTTAATCTTTGAAAAAAAATCAAACAAAATTCCAAACAAGAATGTCAATTGACTATTTTGGTCAGGTTTTTTCTCATTTCACAATTTATAAATGTCAGAAGAAGAAAACCCTGAGCCTAGGCAAAAATTTAGCAAACTTCAAAGATAAAAAGTCCATTGACTTTTTTTGCCATATTAGAACTAATTTCACAGTTCGTAAGTATCAGACAAATAGAATTCCAAAAGTTTATATACTACCCTAGAGTATGCATACTTTAAGGCAAATTTTATTTTTTTTAGATAAATACAGTATTTTGAGTCCTTTTTAACAGATAATTAATGGATAAACATTAGTTATTGAACAAATATTACTAATTTCGTGATGACCAATTATCACGATACACTCAGATGAAAAATATATCTTTTTGGACTCTAGGGATCAATAAAACCCAAAACATACAATTTAGAAAACTTTTTCTTAAGAAATATTGAGAATTTACAATTGTTTAAAAAATATGGCATTAGGAAGTTCATATTATACTCTCACAATGGACATAGTGGAATAAATATTTTTTATTAAAGTATTTTAATGTGGAAACATTTTGGAGTGATAGAAAAAATAGAAACACATTTGGTTATTTTTTTCAAACAATGTTCAATATCTCGATTTTTTTTTAATTTTTTTTTCGAGATATCAGCATTGTTGTTTTGTTCTATTTGGCACATTTTTATAGAACATTCGATATTTGTAAGACAGTCCGGTTTCGAGATATAATGAAGGAATCAAGTATCCCCAGGTATCAAGTATCCTCATTCTCCCCTATAGATTCACATTTTTAAACACTTCACTTAAAAAAAATCTCCTTATTTTTTAGACTTTATGGCCATATTAGTTCACCCGTATTTTGAGTAAAAAATTGATGATGGATTTAAATGGATGGAAACTTACAACTTATTTATTAAAAATATTCTTCACAATACATAATATTATTTCTTCCTTCCTGCTTTTAACATTGGCAACATTGTCATTTTATTTCCTTCTCCTCAAAATATCCCCTACCCTATTCCCGACAGCAATCCACCCTTTGAGAAGTCTGGGTGAGGTGAGAGCCGAACAGGAAAAGTAGCAACAACGGGAAGTTGGGACAGAAACAATGAGAGTAATTATTTAATTTTTTCCTTCTCGCTCGTGTCGACACTTGTCTTCTGCTTCGTTGTTGTTTTCCCTCTTTTGCGCCCAGACTCTTCTGGAGCCAGAGCGCAAGATTTGTGGGTGTTGCCAGAGTGCGAAAAATCGCAAATAGCCAATACTTGACTTGATCTCCGGGTTCTTCTTCGGTCCTCAATGGAGGAAAACGCTCCAGTATATAAGGTTGATTAATTAATTAAACATCCCTGGAAGGGGTTTTTAACTGTAGTTTGCCTGGTTCCAATGCCTTTAAAATTTGAACCTTTCATACATTATGACTTCTAGAACATTAATTTTGAATGATAATTATCTTAATTGTCGTCTTTAGAAAGAGCTTTCGAGTAACCCTTCAACCAAACTCTTAAAAAATTTGCTTCGGCTAGCAGAATTCTTGCCTTCCTGCCTAGAAAAATCTCCGCGCAAGTGCAGCAGCAACATCCATCTATTTCCAACTCATCGGAAAGAGCTCGTCAGTTACAGATTCCGGACACCCTTTCCACTTTCGCTAGAAAAAATAAATAGAAAATTTTAATCAGCAGTTGTTGCAACTCGTAATAAAAACAAATAACTACAACAGTAACATCAACAACGAAAACAGTCAAGGATTCGTGCCCGCACTAATATGCCAACATATTACATGGTTTGCAGTAATTTTGTAGCACATTGAATGTGTTGGTGTGAAAAACTACATCAGCAAATGTAGAGGGAAAAAAACTGACCGGGGGAAAACGATTCATTTTTTACGCTCAATGCACTCGGTCGGGGGTTTTGTTTGGGTGGAAAAACTCGAGAGCTCTCTTTCTCTTTAGGATACCCACCAACACAGGGAAAAGGTCTAAGAAAACTATGTCCTTCCCAACACTACCGAGGAAAACTTTTGCCATCGTTTAGTAAGTGTTAGTTTGCTGGATGTCCTCTCATTCGAAAGTGCAACACTGATCACGGATGCATGTAGTTTAATTATTGAATTTCCCCTCCCAATTTTTAATGGGAAAAAATGCTTTCCGGAAAGCTAAGAGAATCATGAAATTATAGAAGAAAAGATGAGCGAAATAAAATTAAAAAGCGAATGAAAGTGTTTTCTGGAATGGGTGAGAAACTTTTCCTTTAGGATTTTTTTTTAATTGGGAGTTTAATTTTCATGAACTCCATAAAAAATTTCTTATAGCCAAGAGAGTTTATATTGCCTAACTTGAAACAAAATGTATGCTTCAAATAACAAAATTTGTTCATTAATGTCTCTCCATTACGTGCAAATGTAATTTTATGTTCAGTATTAGCAGTGCATTACCTACGGGCAGTTGAAATTTTTTATTTGGGAGGGTCTCTTTAAATAGTGAGAATAAAATTTACTCATTCCTTGCAGTATCAAAAGTTTAAGAAGTGAATTATTTACAGACAGTAGTAAAAGATTGAAGGATCGATCGATTCTTTTGAGCTTTTTTTTGCAGCTAGAAGGTTATCGGTTATCCAAATCGGAGTTTGCCCAATCTTCCTTAATAGTTGTGACATCAAAATAGTGTATCAGATCAAACAGTTGGAAGTACTAGTAGCTTAAAATCTGAATAGCTCACATAACACTACACGACTTGCCATAAAAAATCTGCCGGATAAACTCAAATACGGTGTCCCATTATGTCTTAGCACGATTTTGATACAACCCTGCTCATTCCGGATGATGTTTAAGCAGCTAATTTCTGCTGTGTGTTAAAGCTTCAGTTCATCTTAAAACTCTGTTTATCGTGAGCACTAGTTTTCACAATCTTCGTGAAAATGGGAAGCAAAAATATCATGCACAAATGGTGTATTTTTCGCTGAGTCAGTTGGCGATAATGGAGGAAGTATGCATGTGAGCGATCCTAAATGCGTTTCGGAAATATAGAGAGGAAAGCAGCTTGATGGCCAAAAAAAAAAATTGATTTGATTTTGTTGCCTTTAATCCTGATGTTTAAGTTTTAGGTGTTTCTGTGGGAATGGAGCTATTGCAAATTTGTAAGAGGGATGAATCATCCTTCGGGATGAAAATCCCGAGAAAAAGAAAAAAGCGAATTTGTAGGGATTGATTTTAACTTCATATTCAGCATTTTGTTAACCAGATTATCCAAAAAGGTGTTCATTATACTGGCTGACAAAGTTATTGTTTCTTCTTCAACTATCGCGGCAAGTGCGCGCGAAAATTGAACGAGCGTAAGTCCTCCTATTCTAATGTTATGCCGTTCCGCAGTGTAGAGGTTTAAGAGAAGGGGTGAGAGGGGACAGCCTTGGGGTAGCCTTCTTTAACTTCTCTTTTTACTACTCCCTCTTCCGTTTTCAAAATTAGCACCCTCTAGGTAAGGTAGTTATGCAGCCAGGCAACGATTTTGTAAAGAAAGTTTCTAATAGCCTTCCTGTGTCGACGCTCTCGAAAGCTCTTGATACATCCAAGAAAGCTACCATGCTCTCCATTTTCCTATTCTTCGCGTCCATTATTGTGTTCAATATGTACATAGTTGACGCACGTCTGAGTGGAGCAGAAGTTCCTGAATTTGAATGACCTGGTACCTAGTAAGATCCTTTGCTGGCAGATGGACGTCAGCCTGTCCTTGATGAACCGTTTACTAGCTTAAGGTTGACGTTCATCAGGCTGATCGGGCATTTCAAAGAAGGCCCAAGTTGGGATCTTTTTTCGGAATCTGTTTTAATTTGGTGATCCTCCAGCATTCGAGATTTTTTCCGGAGCTAAAGACCTAGTTGAAACTTTCAGTTTCATGTCTAGGTTGAGACCTTTGAGGATAACATCTTGTCTTTCCCTGGAGCGCAGTGATTCTTCTTTTTCCTTAGTACGTTCAGCAGTTCATGAGATTTGAAGGACACTTCAAGTGTCTGTTCCATCGCAGTTTATTTGAGACTTTGGAGACTGTTTCGTTCTCCTGAGATGGAAACGTCGATGCCTTTAAGGATGTTCCAGATGTGCTTTGCGGGAGTGTCCTTTTCAATTTTGTTTATTAGCTCGGCAACATAGACAACTCTTTCTTGAAGATGGCCCTGCTCTTTTTGAGTTCTATAAAGTCTTCTTCGCGATTATACTTGTTGTAGGCTTTGAGCGCTTCTTTTTTCAGTTGGCAGAGATTCCCAATTTTCGGTCGCATCCATACACCTTGATTCGATGCGGAATCTTGCTTCCCTCGACGGTCACTTTTATATTTTCGGTAAGCACCAGTGATTCGTTCTTCTTGCGTTTGATCCTCTCCACTTTCAGAGCCTTACACTCACACTCGATGGTTTCCAGAATTTCACCCTCATTTAGTTCGACTGAGATGTTTCTTACGAGCGCGATTGATTCCATAAAGGACTTGGGTTTGAAAATTTGGATATCGTGTGTTTTGAAGTCGATTTTCTTAAAAATTTTGATAACCATTTGTCGTATTAAGCTCAACAACAAATCTGAAACGGCCCAAACATTTCACCTCCTTCAAACCGGTGAAGTTTGCGCTCTTCAAGATTTTTGACACACTGAGCGGGTGCTCGCACAGTCCCGTATTGAACTTGATGGGTTGCATAAAGTCAATGCAGCTATTGTTGGTTTCATTGCTATTCCGTACAACTCCGGAGGCTCCTACATTGTTTTGCCCGTCCTTCCATTTTTTTTTCAAATTTATAGGAACCGCTTGTTAGGAACCTTTGGTGGTCCCCGTAATCCGAAGACTCTTTCTGCTCCCTTAGGTGCCTCCTTTGCTGGACGACGCAACTTGGCTCATTTTCGAACTTCTTTGACTTCTATTTCAACTTCTTATTTTTTTATTCTTCTTCACTTCATTGGCTGTATTCTGAATTATTTTCAATAATACTAGTTCACTAATCATAACACATATCCTCTTTGATTTTTATTCTATCTTAACCTATTTTTATGCCCAGATTTTCTTTTCTTCTTCACTTAGCTTCAAATTTCTTCTTGTTCTTCTTCGCTCAACAAATTATTCCTCAGCTTTGGTTTTTTCAATTTTTTTAAATTTTCGTATCAGCTCGACGCAGCTTTTGGAAAAAAGTTCTTCCACTCGCTTCTGTCCGCAATCAACACTCTACGTCCGATTATGTTCTTTTAGAGCACACTTTATACGGAAAAAACATTAGGTTTTAAAACGTATTTCGAATCACGCGTAAGTCACGTCGTCGGCCATCTTCTAAACAACTGGGATTACTACTTAAAATGTACCAATGACTTGCAATATTCGAGGAAGAACAAGAGAAATCACAACTGTCAAATATACCATGGGCGCTCCAAAGTTCGAAACTGTTTTTGGTGGGGACTAGATTCGAGTAGGAACGAGGGCCCCAACATTTATAGTAAAAATATTAAAGCTCCTACAATTTTTAACCGATCGCGATAATTACTTTGTATAAAGTCTGTTTCACATAGAATATGGTCGCATCTTTTCGTTTACAATAAATTTGTTTAACGACTGGTTGATTTTCGTAGATTTTCCGATTGGCAATTTCAGTCAAAAATAACTATAAACAGCACGTTTACATATTATCCGACGTTTCGGCCTTTGGTCTTGGCCTTCTTCTAAGGAGAATCTACAATGTTATTATATTTTTGTGAAAATTAATTAATATCTAATAAACTACTTTTATAAATAGTAAGTGCAACACCATATTTATGAAAGTAGTTTATTAGATATTAATTAATTTTCACAAAAATCTTTTCGTCTACTGCAGCGCCCCTAGTTGTCACATCGCGAATCTATTGACAGTGCTTTGATCCGAATGGTTTGTTTACTTATTGGTGAAAATTTCATCAAGATTGAAGCAGTCAGTCAAAAGTTATCGACGATGGAACGCGAAAGGCGAGAGAAAATTCTGCACACTCACGTAGAGAAACCGACGTGGTCAGGGGTAAAGATCGCAAAATTCCTGAAATATCCAAAATCGACTGTAAATTCGGTGCTGCAACATTACCGGGAGACCCTTACGGTGGATCGAGCAAAACAAACCAGGCGTAAAAGTGGAACATATGACCGGAAGCTGCGAACAAAGGTAATTCGATCAGTTCACAGTTCACAATAATCCTGGAATCTCCTTGCGTGATTTGGCGAAAAAGATCAAGACGAACCACAGTACAGCTCGACGAATTTGTTTGCGAGAAGGCTTGCGGTCGTATCATGCAAGCAAACACCCCAACAGGACGCTGAAACAAATCCTGGTTGCGAAAACCAGGGCAAGGAAGTTGTACGAGAAAGTGTTGACCAAGTGCAACGGATGCATTTTGATGGACGACGAAACTTACGTCAAAATGGATTTTGGACAGTGTTCGGCATCGCTAACTGCAAAGTTAGCGGCGCTAATAAGATCGCTAATTCGGTCAAAATTAGCGATCGCTAATTAAAACCGCTGAATGTTGCGTAATAATTATCGATCTCTAGGAAAACGCTAATCGCTAATAGAAAGTTTAGAAAAAGATAAGCAAAGTTTAGAAAATGATAAGCATCAGCCATCTTTAAATATAATATTTACTAAAAAAGTTGTAAAATGATATCAATAGGGACTTGTTTTCTGATATTATCGTCCACATCAGTTCCATCATTCCACTTTTAATTTTAGTTTGGGTATTTGGTGGAAAGTAAAAGGAAAAACATTTTAAACAATTTTTTCAAAATATACACCTTTTTTTAATTTTTTTAAACATCAGTTAATGCAACGATTTTTTTTTCAGATGGTTTGTATTGTTCGAAACAGTTTTTAATCTTTTTTGACATTTAAACTAAAAAGATTGATTGATTAATCGACTCATTTTGTTCTGGAAATTTCAACTTTTCATAACTTTTTCATCTCTTTTATACTCAAAAAAACTAATAATTCAGACATAAATTCAGGTGAAGACATTTTTTTTGAATTATTCCTATGACGCTTATTCCTATGATTCCAGTCAAAAAAGTGATCTTATAACATCTGAAATCAATCTTTAATGAAAATTTAAATACATGATCGGATTGAAAATTTTAAATCAGATTGCCGAATTTATGATCTATTCGTCTATGGCCAAATTAACACTTCAAAGGCTAGCGTTCTTTAGTTAGCGGAACTAAAAATAGCGGAACATTCTTATCCGTTAGCTGAAGAAAAATTTAGCGAGAAAATAAATTCGCTAACCGAAAGTTAGCGGACTTATTAGCGATTAGCGGACTAGCGTTTTAATGCCGGACACTGATTTTGGACAAATACCCGGTAACAAATTTTACCTTGCGAAGCATAAAGCGAATGTTGCGTGTAGATTCAAGTTTGTTTTCGCAGATAAATTTGCTCATAAGTTGATGATTTGGCAAGGGATCTGTAGTTGTGGGAAGGAGACGAAGATTTTCATCACTGGGGACACAATTAATGGAAATGGGGTTTTGCCATTCATTCGGTCCCACAAAGATCCGGTGAAGTTCTGGCCGGACCTGGCAAGCTGCCACTACAGCCGGGATGTCGTTAAGTGGTATAAGGAGAACAAGATCGATTTTGTTGAAAAAAATATCAATCCACCAAGCTGTCCGGATTTTCGTCCCATCGAGAAATATTGGGCAATAGTTAAGGGCAATCTGAAAAAATGTGGCAGAACTATGAAAAAACCCGCTCAAATAAAAAAGTGGTGGAACAAGATGACAAATGAGGTTACCAGCAGTACTGTGCAGAAAATGATGGGTGGTATCACAAAAAAAGTTCAAAAATTCATCCGAAAAGCTGACGAATGATTTTTATGTTTTTTTTCTTTAAAGTGCAATAAAAACCCTACAAAATGACATTTTTACTTTTGTTGTACGTTATTTCTTTGCGGAGAAATGATCTATTTTATCCGACCAGATTCTATGTGAAACAGTCTTTAGGAGTCTATACTAAATCATCTTATGGGTTTAAGATTTGTTGTGTGCCAATTAGATGAACATTACTCAAAATTTATCCCAGTCAAATCAAATTTTATGTAGGTTTTGTGTGTCAGTGAGATTTTCGAGTTATCAAAATCAACATGAACAATTTTAGGGAAGTTTATGCAAAGTACGGTTCAAAATTTGATAATGTCATTAGGAATTTTTTTTTCATGTGTTTTCTTGAATTGGTTGTCATTCAAATTTGCTCAAAAATTATCCGATGCTTTTGACAAGCCAGAGATACTTGAGCTGGTACGAAATTTTCTTTTAAAAAATAAATAATTTGCAAAATGTTCAGTGAGTTTACAGCGAGTGACAAAAGTTAGTAATCAAGAGCAATTTCCATTTTTATTTTGCTCATGCGCCTTATAAAATTGATTTTTTATTGAATAAACTGTACTGACTGATAATATTTGATTTTTTTAAGACTACAATGAAGTTATGTTTTAGAAAAATTAATAAACAAGTGTGTTACACCTGTTTATTGTAGTAATCAGAATTTACTGGAATAACAGTAAGTAGGGCTAGGTGGGGTAATTATGAACAAAATTACTCAGTTTTTCATACTATCAGCTCAAACAAGTAGCTCTTTAATTTTGAAATTCTAGAAAGTATCTAAAAATGAACGACTGGCTTCCTTCTTCATTTTAAGATTTTTTTTTAATTTTTAAGTTGCATCTTGTGGGCGTAAAACGCTTGTTCATAATTACTTCGTTGGTTCATAATTCCCCCCTTGTCTATGGGGTAATTAAGAACACTGTAACGATTCTTGTTATGTGATGACTTTTAATATTGTCTTTATTCCTAGATTGAATTAAAACCACATCTAAACAGAGCATTGTAGTGAAATTTGTTGATTTTTTAAATTTACTGTTGAGAAGTTATAGGCTATTTTCAGTTTTACATAGCTGGAAAGCATCTTTTCAAATAATCACAGATGCACAATTTTTTTTTAAAATAGAATGTAATGTTTTAGGCTAATTTTCATGTTTTGAATGCTTATAGTGATTTTGAAAGTAAAAACAATTTTTAATCATAAACCAAAGCTGAGAAAACACGTGTTCATAACTATTCCGCATCTTGAAAAGTATGGGGTAAATATGAACACTTCTTTGTGCGTGGGTGGCATTTTTTTTTCAACATAAAATCATATGACACCACATGGAGCATCAATTATCAAACGTAAAACTTTTAAAAACAACATTTTATCTCCATTCACATTAACGAGGGAGTCAATTGATAAGACACGTCTCAAAACGATTTTCGTTTCTCAGAGACATAAATTTTGTTAATAACTGTAACTACAAAATTTATACAGTTAGGTTTGCAAGTTATAACTGTATTTGATCATTTGATCAGTTTTGAGACCCTACTATGACCCTAACGGCGCTTACGGCATTTGTTCGGAATTACCCCTTGTTCATAATTACCCCACTTAGCCCTAATCATGAACAATTTTATGGAAGTTTTTGCAAAGCACGGTTCGAAGTTTGATAATGTCATTAGGAATTTTTTTTTCAAGTGTTTTCTTGATGAGGTTGTCATTCAAATTTGCCCCAAAACTACCCGATTTTTTTGACAGGCCAGAGATACTTGAGCTGGTATGAAATGTTCTTTTAAAAAATAAATAATTTGCTAAATGTTCAGTATGTTAAAATGAATTTTTTATTAAATAAACTGTACTGACTGATAATATTTGAGTTTTTTTAAAGACTACAATGAAGTTATGTTTTGGAAATATTTATTAACAAGTGTGCTACATCCGTTTTTTTTTTGTTGTAATCAGGATTTACTGGAATAAAAGTCAGTACCGTATATTCATTAAAATTCCAAAGTAAAACATAATTATCTGTACTAAAAACTTAAAAATCAACAAATCAACTATCGACCAAGGCCACCTTTTGTATTCTCAATTAAATGAAAGCGTCGCGACGCCTATTAATTATGGTTGTTTCTGGACAATTTAAATAGAATCTCAGATCTCTTAAACTGCTATTTTCCAGTTCCCTATTTTTCCAAGTTTTTTGTTTTTTTCAAAACATTCTTGGCCTGCCTCTAAAAATGCTCCATCGAGTTAAAATTTGTCGACTTAGGGGTGTTTAGAGGAGTTTAAGGATATTTTTCAGTATTCACTCTCGTACGAAATGACCGATTTTCACAACTTTAATACAATATCGGAAGCAGTTCGCACGTGGCAAAACAAAATTCTTCACGAAAAGTTTCAGGTTATGTGAGAAAATAGTTAAACAACCCATATGGAGCACATCGTTGAGTTCGAAAACTCCATGTTTCAAAATCTAAAGGCCTCTCACGATTGGCATATTCATTCATTCTTCATTCATCATTAATTTTTTTTGAGTTTCCAATATTTATTTTCATTACCGGAGGATTCCCCATCCGTGATTTCACTCTCTATGTTTCTGTACAATTCTTCTGCTTTCTTTTTCACCTTGTCCCTGTCATTAACAGCGGGTGACATGCCTCTCTTCTATTGATGTGTCCATAATAGCAAATTCTTCCTACCCTAACTCTTCTGTTTATAGTTTTCCCATCTAACAATTTCCTGGCATTGAACTTTAAATCTTTAGGCTTTACACAATTTATGAAAATTTATCGGAGGATAAACTTTTCATAATTGGCCATTGAAATCCTACTTTTTTTTTACCAGAACTGACACTTTAGCCCCGTATAGAAGTGATGGGGCGATCACAGTTTTATATATGAGCTTTCCCAATTCTCAACTGGGTTTGAATTTTTTACAAAATTCTATCACTAACTTAAACCGTTTTTTTTCTCCTGGAGGCAAACCAGAGGCAACCTAGGTTTGCTCGAAAAACGAACGGAGTCGCCCTGAGAAGAAAGTCAGTTTTGCGAGAAGTTCACCAATACTCTCAACGTTGTTGTCAAAACATTAAACAGCTGTTTGCCGGCAGAGGGCGAGCTTGACGAAGCCCCTCTCGAGGACTGTTGGGATACCATCAAAACAGCCATCAACAGTGCTGCGGAGAACGTCATCGGTTATGTGGAGCGATCTCGACGGAACGACTGGTTCGACGAGGAGTGTAGGAGGGTGATGGACGAAGAGAATGCCGCGCGGGCGGCAGTAGTGCAAAGAGGCACCCGTCGAAATGTGGAAATTCACCGACAGCGGAAGAGGCAGCGAGTCCGACTTTTCCAGGAGAAAAAGCGCCGCCTGGAGGAGGAGGAGCTCGAGGAGCTGGAGCAGCTGCATCGTTCCCAAGAAACACGAAAGTTCTATCAGAAACTCAACGCATTCCGCAAAGGCTTCGTGCCGCAAGCCGAAATGTGCCGGGATAAGGACGGGGGTATCCTGACGGACAATCGTGAGGTGATCAAAAGGTGGAAGCAGCACTTCGATGAACACCTGAACGGCGCACATGCAGGAGATCAAGACGGTGGGGGAAGGTACATCGCCGGCGTAGCCAACGACGAAGAGGAGCCACTCCCAACGATGAGTGAAGTTAAGGAAGCCATTCGCCAGCTGAATAGAAACAAGTCGGCTGGGAAGGATGGCATCGCAGCTGAACTCATCAAAATGGGCCCGGACAGGTTGGCCGACTGCCTACACCGGTTGATAGTCCGGATCTGGGACATAGAACAGCTACCGGAGGAGTGGAAGGAGGGGGTAATATGCCCCATCTACAAGAAGGGCGACAAATTGAACTGTGAGAACTACCGAGCGATCACTGTCCTCAATGCCGCCTACAAAGTGTTGTCCCGAATCCTACTCCGCCGCCTCACGCCACAAGCAAACAGATTCGTGGGAAGTCATCAGGCCGGCTTCATGGAGGGACGGTCTACGACGGACCAGATATTCACATTACGGCAAATCCTCCAAAAATGCCGTGAACACCAAGTCCCTACGCATCATCTCTTCATCGACTTCAAAGCCGCATACGACACGATCGACCGTAACGAGCTATGGAAAATCATGGACGAGAACGGCTTTTCCGGGAAGCTAATCAGACTGATCAAGGCGACGATGGATGGAACGCAGTGCTGTGTGCGGATTTCGGGTGAATTGTCGAGTTCATTCGAATCGCGCAGGAGGCTTCGACAAGGTGATGGTCTATCCTGCATGATGTTCAACGTGGCGCTAGAAGGTGTTATTCGACGAGCGGTGGGCGAAATGCGGGGCACGATTTTCAACAGATCCAGTCAACTTATCTGCTTTGCCGATGACATTGATATAGTCGGCAGATCATCTGCGGCGGTGGAGGAGATCTACCGCAAACTGAAACGCGAAGCAGGAAGGATTGGGTTGATGATTAATACGTCCAAGACGAAGTACATGCTGGCCTGCGGATCCGAGACCGACCGAACCCGCTTGTCCAGTAATAACAAGGTCATGATCGACGGCGACGAGCTGGAGATAGTCGGAGACTTTGTCTATCTCGGCTCACTGGTGACCGCAGACAATGACACCAGCCGTGAGATCCGGAGGCGAATTATCAGCGGAAGTCGTGCCTACTATGGACTCCACAAGCAACTGCGGTCGAGAAGACTTTGCCCTCGTACGAAGTGTAACCTGTATATGACGCTTATTAGACCGGTTGTTCTCTACGGGCACGAGACATGGATATTGCTCGAGGAGGACCTGCGTACACTCGGAGTATTCGAGCGACGAGTGTTAAGAACCATCTTTGGCGGCGTACAGGAGAACGGAGTGTGGAGGCGAAGGATGAACCACGAGCTCGCGCGACTCTACGGCGAACCCAGTATCCAGAAGGTGGTGAAAGCTGGCCGGATACGCTGGGCTGGACATGTTGCGAGAATGCCGGACGACTGTCCTGCAAAACAGGTGTTCGCTACGAATCCGGTAGGAACAAGACGAGCGGGGGCGCAACGAGCGAGGTGGTTAGACCAAGTGGAGCGTGATCTGGCGAACGTGGGGTGCCCTAGGAATTGGAGAACGGTTGCCATGGACCGAGTGAATTATAGGAATTATGTTCGTCAAGTTATGTCGTGAGACGGAATACTATGTAAATAAAATAAATAATTGTGGCTGAAAGCAAAACAGTTGAAATAATGAACGGGAAAATAATTATTGACGCGATTTTGAACCAAAATCGTACTAAAGCATGGGTCATCCAAAATCTGGACGCACTGTTTATTATACCATTCGTTTTGTTCCAATAAAGTTACACGTAATGGAAGCCGTGAGGCGAAAATTAATTTTGGACACCCACTTCAAAAACTCGACGTGGCCTGGTTCAAAAATCGTGAAATCTGATTTTGGGCGGCTTCCTGGCCGAAAATTTTACAAAGCCACTGGTCGGGATGATTTCCCCGTCAAGTTCAAATTAGTTTTTGCCGATAAGTTGGCAAGAAAGTGTTTGATCTGGCAAGGTATTTGCAGCTGCGGACGAAAAACCCCAGTTTTCGTGAAAAACAAGACCATGGACTCCGGAATGTACAAGGAGGAGTTCCTTAAAAACGTTTGTTTTGTCGTACATTAGATCTCACAAAGGACCAGTAAAGTTTTCGCCAGATTTGGCATGCTGCCACTACAGCTAGGAGGTACTATAATGGTATTGGGCCAACGGGTGGATTTTGTCGAAAAGGACATCAACCCACCCAACTGCCCTCAATTCCGCCCTATCGAAAATTTTTGGGCATTTGTCAAGCAGAAGATGAAGAAGAATGGTAGGACGACTCGGGATGCAACAGAGATGGAGAGATTGTGGAACAAAATGGCCGCTGAGGGCAGTGAATGGCCGCTGCGGTCAGTGAATAGGGTGTCCAAACTATGATAAGTGGTTCTCAACGAAAAGTTCGAAATTTCATCAAAACAACAACGAAATATTTTTTTTCTTATTTTTTCATTGAAGTGCAATAAAAACACTACATTTTGATAACAAAACATTTTTATTTCGTTTACAATGCTCCGAGATAGACCCTTTTTAATGCGTCCAGATTTTGAGTGATCCATGCTTTATCTGCTGTCCAGTGCAATCCGGACACGAAAAAAGGCAATCTGGATGTGAAGAACCGAGTGAAGAAATCCAGAAGGGAGAACAAAATGACAGCTGCATGTAAACATTGCGCTCGTTCTCACGCACACCTACGTATGGAATAACTCGAAACCCGAAAGTCGTTTTTATTATTCGGACGGTTCCAAAGCCAAATCCGGAATAAAAAAAACGCCATTAGATACCTTCAGCGCATTTCTACATCTCTATCTCTGTTGGACATTTTCCTGTTCAATTTGGCAGTAATACATACTACTAAATATATCAGTTTTAAGCATACTTTGAACTTTTTACCATTTATTATTAACTAATCTGATTGTTTGGCATTATCTGGGTACCTCACCAATACTCGACTCATATGACTATTGATGTTAAGACCTACTTTTCCTAGTTATAGCTCAATAGCTTCAGTTATTTTATCTAAATCAGCTTTATTTCAAGTTATCAGCAACAAATCATCAAGAAAAGCTAAGAGAAGTTTTAATCCAGGTACTTTTTCCTGCACTTTTAGCAGAATTTCTTGCATTGTTAAGCTAAACATTAGTGGAGATAAAGAACAACCCTGTTTGATACCAATTCCTCTCTTAACTTCTTCCGAAAGCTGATTCTCCCACCTGATTCTCGTCATTTAGTTTCTGATGGCTGCTAGAACTCTAACAGTCAGTCTAGATGGTACATTCAAGCTGATTAAAACATTTCCTTAGCATTTCAAATCTACATTATCGAATGCTTTTCTAATATCTAAATAATGCCAAAACATAAAGATCCTGTCCTGCATTTCAATATTCCTCCATAACTCGTCTAGCTACAAAAATATGGTCTTCTGTAGATCGGATATTTGTTAAAGTTGCCTAATGTAATACTACTTCATCTGTAAAAGACCTTATTTTCCTATCTAACCATCTTGCATAGACTTAATATACCACATTACATAATGATTTTCTCCTGAAATCATCTGATTCTCTAGCTCTAGTTTTTTTTGGGATTGTGTATTGGCATTACACTGTGAGAAAATGTAAGGTTTCCCTGGAACTCTGCATCAGAACCTTAATAAATGATTAAGGTCTTCGACCAGGCCGAACTGAACCCAATTGAAAATTTAAAAACAACCGAACTAAGTCTCAAGTTTTTCATATCCTAGATCGCAAAACCGAATACGAATGATTTAAATGAAATCCTTGAATTATGAACTATTGATTCTAGCTCATAAACATCAAAGATTTTGTTTCTAAATGAGAATATTTGCACAAGAAGTTCAAGTGTCTCGAAAAAATGCTGATGGCGTTCATTTCGGTCTGGTCGAATCCCGAATCCATCCAATTCTGGTACAACATGGATTGGTCAGGCATCCAAACGAAGTGTTTTACTTTCACCTTCTCATACAAAAACTCACATCAGTCACAAAAATCTCACTTCTCATCTTCACTACGTAATCATGAAGCAAATTTTCCCGCCAAACTTGGGTAGGAAAAAGCTTCCTCGCAACAACACCATCGAGCAAAATCAAAACACAACTCGAAGACAAACAAAACAACCACCCCGAAGTCATGTGCTGCATGCATTTTCCCGTGTTCGGTAGCTTGCACAGCCAAAAATTGAGAGCGGGCCATGTGCCACAGACGATAGTACGTGAGAATCACCACCCTTTGTGATGAGGTGGTTGTTTTTCTCCTCCTCCTCCTCTCGTGCAACGTGTTGGGGTGGTTTTTTGGTTCAGTAGTAGTGGTGTTTGTTTTTCTCTCTCTCTATGGAAAGCGTCACCGTCGTCAAGCGAGAGAAAATTAAATTAGTCGGAAGGACGATTTTCTCCGCACCAATACTAGTTGGAGGCGAGTTCGGCTCTCGGTAGTGTGCGTGCCATGATTGTCGGTCTCGCTCGTGCCGGGCTCGGTTGCACCGATTGTTTCGCGCTGGCGAGAGCGAGACAGACTTTCTCGGGGCGAATCCCTTAATTTGCATATATTTCTATGTACCACCACCGAAAATAATTTTTCCTTTTAATATTTCATTCGGTGATAACTTCATTCTGGTGTGAAATAATTGCTCGGTAACTTTTTGTTGTTGTTGCTTCTCTTCTTTTACATCATTATGTTGCTGCTGCTGCTGCTAGACGTCGTCATCTACTTTGTTTATGCATGCATACGCGAATCAGGCAGCGAACGTAGCGGAGCCTTTTTCGGGCCGCTCCCGGTCGTGTTCCGGTAGGGTAGTGGCCCACCCCGTCTGAAGGTCCTGGCCTGGTTCCAGGGCCGGCGTGGGTGGGTGCAGGGACAGTTACCTTGGCCAGCAGCCGGATTGTTTTATCTCACTAATCAGTGGCCATTCGGCTGCGGATTAGCAGTGCGTGGATTAACTTCTACTACTAATTGCGAGGGATCGCGCCACCGGAGATGGATTAAGTAGACAAGTGAGATTGCACTTTGTGGATTAAATCACAGGTGCAGCACAGGTGCAAGTGAGTGAAATCGACGACGAAGTCGATTCGACGAAATCTCTCCTTTTGATGTGTGGAATGAAGTGTTGATTGAACATCGGACGATTCTCAACTGGTGGAAATCTGAAGCCCCGAAATCGGTTGGTGCTTCTTTTTTTTTCGTCTGACTGCCTGCCGGAATGTGAACGCGTGAGTTGTAGAGACCTGTGCCGATTTGAGAGCCTGAGTGGCGAAGTGGCTTGGTGGACTGGTGACTGCTCTTTCTTGACCGCTTCTTCGGGGGTCAGCTGACGGGCTTTGAGTTTTTTTTCCTTCTGTTGTTGTTGAACTGGTCGTCATCGACTGGTCTCGTCTTCGTCGCCCCTAGTTCGTCTCCTCAATCGTTTTCCCCGTTGCTCGTCTACTGGCTGAGTCTGTGACGGGTGGCGATGGTGTGGTGCTGCGTTGTTTATTTCGGTTCTTTTGAACTTGCCAACCGGGAAAAAAGGGGTCGTGTGTTGTAGGCTGCCACTGCTTCTACTTCTTCTAGCTAGTAGTAGTGTTCGTTGTGAAGGTGCACCGATTCAAAAGGGACTCTGTGCGTGTGGTTTCAGTTTCGAGGACAGAAAAAAAAACGAAGAAGTAACTCTGTCGGGACTGACAAGTTCAACACAGTCGGACATCCCCCCTGGCAATCGAAATCAGTCAGCCGGACGGAGTCATGAGTGAATCGAAAAAAAGTCACAACAAACTGTGGCAAACCCAAAACACCACAACCCGAAAACCGAGAAAAAGGATTGACCAAAACAAATATCAGCGGATTGTTCGTCGAGGGTGAAAACGTGTTCATGTCAATAGCCAAACCAGTTGTCTGACAACTGCGTTCCGGAAATACGCGGCTCGTAACTCTCTAGTGATACATGTTAATAACGAGGCTCCCCCGAAAAACGACCTCATTTGGTTAATGCTCCCGGCTTTTGGTCACCCGGAAGTGACAACAACGCGGTATCAACCATTTGTGGATTAACTTTGTCTCAAAAATGCTGGTGAGTGGATAGTATTTTTATCCCGTTTTTAAGTGCTAACAATCGAAAATAGGAAATTATAAACCGAACAAAAATGTGAAGAACGAATAAGCCAAATCAATTCAAAACCCGGATAAAGGCAGATATGTAATCTGAAGTATCATCATTAGTTGTCAAGATTAGGGCTTTAAAAAATGAACTAAAATCATTGATATTGAATGGGCTTGTTATTGAGCTCAGTTGGCAGGTCAGTTGCTTCCTGAGTCGATATCCGTGAGTTCGAGCCCAATTTTTCGATCACAGTTGTACCGGATAAGTTTTTCAATGACTGCCCGCCAACTGCATCATTGATATGTCGCGAATGACATAAAGATGTTTAAACGACTATAATCGAAACAAAAAAAAAAAATATAATGAATAAATTTAGGGAAACAATTTACCCTGTCATAACTTACGATAAAAAGGATAATTTTGAATTAGATCGACAGGAAATAGAAATTGTATGCATGCATTGATATTAAAATTGTTTAAGTTTTTGCCAAAGTTCATCACGCCTGATGGCTCGTTTCGTAAAAAAGTGACTTAAGTTGTTAATTTTTAAGTAAAAGATATTTTCTTTTTCTTTTAAAAATTAAATTTGCTATTCGTTTATCAAATATGAAAGCCTTGAACATTGAACTATTGCACATCCGGGGAAATAAATAGAATCGAATAGAAATTCTTATCGTTTTCTGTTTTAGAAGTAAATATATTTATTTTTCTTTCAATCACCTACCAAAAATCAAGGTTTCAGTTACAATGTTGGAGTAGTAAAGTTTATTTAATACAGCTTACAAAAATTTAATGCAATTCTAATCCATTTAACAAATCGCTGAAGCTGAAGGGATGGAATCGGAAGTGAATAAAATGCTAAAGTGAATAAATTTGTAAGGCTAAATCTTAACAAATTTTTATTTGACTACCGGGTCTACAAAAATATTAAAATACTAAAAACGTAGGGAACATAATTTTTAGCTACAAATAAATTGATTCGCTATGTCATTGATCATTTATGTAGAGATTGATCAATAAGGATTTCCTTAAAAAAGGATTTGTGAGAGTCTGGTAGAAATATAAAAAAGAGGACTTCTGGTTTTAATCCCGACATTATATTGAAAAACTCACGTGCTAGTAATAAAATGAATATTGGCTATCAAATTTAATCGCTTAAAAACCTTAATCTGACGAGACTAATATCTGGAATTTGTAGTCTTTGCTAAAGCTTGATTTGAACAATAATAATCAAAACTTGTACGATTTCTGGTAGAGACTTTTTTTTAAACTTAGGATAATCAGAAATGTTATCAAGACTAAGAGTTCGGAAAAAGTTTCGGGTAATTTTATCTTAAAACCTGGCAAAATCTGATCATTTTATTTCCTAATGGTCGACAAAAAATCCAGGCAAATTCGGTCAAAACCCAAGAATTACTCAACAAAAATCAAGAAAAAAAAATACTTGAAAGCAAATTTTGTTTTATCAAAATTGATCAGCAGATTTATTATCGTATTTAAGGCATTCTGATCCTTTTTATAAAACTAACACAAAAATCATTTTCGAAGGCATGAATAAAAAAAATTTTACAACATAACTTGTTTTTTGTTTGTATTGTTTGGTAAATAAAGTGAATAAAGCCCGTAAAGTCCGGGCCGAATCGAACTATTCCTAAATTTTGTATCAAATATCTGGGCAAACCCGGATAAAACCGGGCAATTTGGGAACCTTTATCTAGAATCAACTATCAAAATTGCTAAATAAGGTAAGGTCTTGAATATTCAAAACTCAAAAATTATCTCCAGTGATGCCAGAAATGTGAGGGGTTTATTGAACTTTATAATTCAATGTTTTTCTAGAAGCGTTATATGAAGGTTGCCAGAATTTTTTCCACACGTATCCGGGCCCGACAAATCCGGGCTATTTTATATAAAAAATCTTGGAAAATTCGGGCATTTGATTTAAAAATTTTTAACCAAAAATCCGCGCAATATCTAACCAAATTTGGACAAAACTCAAGAATTTCTCCACAAAAACAAATTTGAAAAAAATATTTTTTCATATAATTTTATTAGCAAATATAAATTCATGTTTAAGGTTTCCAAATTAAAAATTACTACGAAAATTTTGTTTTAAGCTTGGTTTTGGCGAAAAAATTAAAACAACTGGATTGGACTATGCTTCTCCTTAATTTTGTATTGAAAATCCGGGCAATCTGGAAAGCTTACGTTATATTTATGAAACTAATACATCTTATCCAAGACCGGATTAAGAGGGGGGGGGGGCTATATAGGCAATTGCCCCGGGCCCCCGGCTCATGCTCCCACGAGGGAAAAAAGTTTTAATAATACTTTAATCATACTACTTCAATTTAAAAAAATCTATTGAACGAAATGAAAACAAGAAAATCGGAATGAAAACTTAAAATATCACAACTAAAACGGCTCCGTGAAATAATATCTAGAATAGTTTTCTCTTACATAAGTTAAGGAGGCCCCTAGAGTAAGCAGCGAAGGAGTTCTCCTGCATTTTTCGGGCTGAGAATGTCAAAATCTTGGAATTCAACTTCAAAAATTTCGTCCCAAAATCTGGACAAAAATAATGTGAACCGAAAAGTGTCAGTATTCGAAATAAAATTAAGACGAAGATGATTAGTAATCTTCCTCACCTTTAATTATATTTTTTTTATCGGAACATGTCAGTCAGGATATTCAGTACAGAACAGGTAGAATAATAATGTTGCATGTTATAGTAATAATGTTTATTATTGTGTTAACTTTCCAAGTAATAGTTACTGTACTAAAATAGCAGCTAATTTCACCAAAACTGTCTCAAAGTGCTAAAAAAGACAGCGAAGCTATTGTAGAATACAATTTTGACAAGTCGTTAGTGCTTATTGTTCCTCGTGTTACTTTTACATTTTTTGCCAGAAATTTTTTTTAATATGCAATTTTTGAATATATTCACGGTTACTTAATAAAACTTAAAGTCTTCATGATAAACATTTCAGAATGTTACCAGGGCAATATCAGGGTAAACACCGGGTATTATAATAACTTTTAAATTTTCAACTTTTATTTTTGCAATTTTCGTTAGTTTATAAATTATAAGCCCTTTCCCCTTGCTTTTTTTTTAATAAAATCTGTGATAAAAACTGTAGCTACTAAAATGGAATCAATCGACAGTACTGAGTTTCTAAATAGAATTTCCATCCCATTTTCTAAATCTGAAATAAATTTTATTTATGTATTATTTTCCAAATGATCATTTTCGAATTATTTTTAACCTAAAAACGATGTCATGGTTGAGTTGCTAAAACCATTGAGTGATTCTATTAATAGGAATATTTCTATGTTTTTTATCATATCTATTTCCTGATTCCATTCATTGAGATTTCCAAGTCTTATGTTAAATATTTCTTCACTTATTGAAGTTCAGTTTCATTTTCTGAATTTTGAGAACTCAAGATTTTTGTTTAAGTTACTAAAATCATTTGGATTCCTTACCTGACTTTTTTCATTGATAACTGATTCTGTTTTTTGAACGTTGATTCTCTGTTCTGATTTTTTATCGACCATTTTGGAACTATACCCCTTTGGCTTTCAGGTCATCCAATGAAATTTTTTTCACATTTAGAATTACAATTTCATAATATTTTTTTTTTATCTGATGAGAATCATATTCATGAAAATCTCATGAGAACGATTTCGTTTTAGTGTTTCAAAGATATTAAATTAAAATACACATTTGGTGAAATTCCTGCTTTAGCTCTGATTGTAACTTCTAATCTCATTCTTTTTTTATTTAATTTTATCATGTTTCCCAAAAGTTGATTTGAAATTATGACTTAGTTTTGAGAATTGTGAACCAGTGAACCACTGAATTTTGATTACTCATAATCTGGTATAACCTGATTTTAAGATTTGAATTCTTAAACTCATATTTTTGTACCTCCGTGGAGTTTGAATTAAATTATTTTGATGATTTTTTTGAATTTTGTATTCTTAGTTTCAATCCTTCATGACTGTTCTCAATTCATTAGGTAAATATTTCTTGATGAAGTGAATAATTAACAATTTTTATTGAACCCTTTTATGCATGACTTTTTTTTAAATTAGTATAGTAGTTATTGATACTGTAAAACAATAACATTTAAATTCGAATAACAAAACTGAATAGGTTTAAAGTCGTTATTTTGAGTATTATGAAAGTTATGGCCCATCAAATTTAAAAAATAATTTTACAAATTTTAGAATTTAGAACTTTCAAAACGGTTTTGTAAATTTCTTCCAAACCTTGTTAATTGGGTGCAGGAAGGTGTTTGTAATTGATTGGGATTAAAAAATTTTTAAGAACTTGCAAATCTGAACAAATAAGAGCTATTTTCCAAAAAAAACTTTTTTTTTCAAAAAAAAAAAAATAAATTTGATTTTCTCAATTTTTTCACATACTTTGTTTGAAATCGAACACATATATAAAAATATGGTTATAAAAATGCCATCGGCTAATTTCTTCTAATCTCTTGAATTGTTTTTGTAAATGCATTACTTTAAAATATCCAAGCGTTTCCGAGATATATGGTTTCGATTAGAGTTGTATAATACTTTTTGTTGTTTTAGGTTATGATTTGTTAGTTCATCTGTTAAATTGTCTCAAAATTTACGTACTTTTCATCTTTGAGCCGTTATAACACCAGAACTAGAGCTCCTGGCTGAATACTAACACCAGATTCGAATTCTGAATGTTAAATTCCTTCAAAATCATATTTTGAACATAAAAATCTATGAAGTGATGTTCTACGGTCAAAATTACGAGCCCTTGAAAATTATGGACTGCCGTGCCGTTAAGATAAATTTATCTCATACGTAAATCCTATATTAGCTAATTTTAGAAGAAACTGGGTACTGAAGAATACTTGTCTTGCTGAAATATGAATTTTCAGATAAAAATTTCTACTAGAAATTCAATGTTTTTTAAACTTAGTAGCTTCGAATGAATAATAAAACTCTAAACAAGGAATTCAAAAAGTGTGAAATTGAATAATTCATTATTCCTTATATATTATGTTTCTATTTCAAGTTTTTTTTTGATTTTTGAAAAAAATTCTGATATTTCCATTTATAAGAATTATTTTATATACAAAAACATGTGCTTTGTGCTTGTAATATAGCTCAGTTGGCTAGTCAGTCGCCTCCTGAGCTGATGTCTGTGTCGCGAAAAACAAAACCTATATTTTCAAAGTCATTACATTACATTTCATTATCTAAACAAATAGTTAAGTTTGCTATTGTTCCATCTGAATTCGCGGATACTTTTTTGAAACAAAGACATATTCAAAATGGAATAATTTGGAGGGGTTCTTCGCAATCGTGCTGCTGAGCATTCAAAACCCATTCTTTTCAATTTCTCGTCAGTCTTCCTAGACGGTTTAATTTCAACAAATAATCTTCATTTGAAGGAGGAACTACCTTGTATGTTTCTTACAAACAATGCTCTGAATTTTTCCTCCGGATCAATCAATTCCAAGCCTCCTCAATCTATGTCTAAATATAGTTGTTTCCTTTCTACTCTAAAAATTTTATTTTTGCAAATAAATTGTACAAATATTGCCTTTATTTTAGGAAGGTGTTTATTTTTTGGAGGGTAAATCTGTTTTTTTCCTTTTTCTGGGATAGGGTAAATCTATTCTATGTACCAAACTTTTTCCAATAAACTCAAAATACTGATATTCCTGAGATGTCCTATGAGCATTGTCGGCAATCAGTTTTCCATGATTTCGGTTAACACTTTCGTCCCAGGTTTTTTTAAAATTCAACTCCAAGTAGTTCTAAATAATTTGATTTGGGGATAAAAAACGGGCACCCAAGGCAATTATTAATGCGAAGACATCGAGATTTCTGTAAATTAAGCTGTATTTTAGAATACTTTGAGAAAGAATTGATAGATGTTTAAATATAACATCAAATTCCTCAGAGTTTCTTAGAAACATATTAATGTCATCAACGAGAGCTATAACTTTAAGGAACTTATTAAAAGTAAGTACCCCGAGTATGTTCTCATTAATTTTCCGAATAAGTGGATCTATTTACAGGGCATATAAAAACATATCAAGGGCACAGCCTTGTCGTACAGAAGATTGAATTCGTATTCCCCGAGTTAAAAAATCCGTTATATTGAACCTTGGAGTAAGCTTGGCTATAAAGTCTTAGAATACAGTATACTTTCCAAAGTAATTTATGATCTACAGAATCGGATGCCTTTCCAAGGTCCGAACTGAGCAAAATGCTTGAAATTTTTTATTTTCCTTTGCTTTTGTCATTAGTCGACGAATGTCTTTCAAATTACTAGTACACGATCGTCCTGGAACACAATCAATCAATCATTCTTGTTACATGCTTTTAATGTGGAAAAAATGTCTCCCTCAGTAATTGGCTGAATTAAATCAGATTTTTCTTCTTCTTTTAACTGCTTTAAATATACAAAATAAATTTTTAAAAAAAGAAAAAGAGTATTTAACAAATAAATATAATACATTTTTCGAGTACAGTCTTTACAGCAGTGCATAGCTTGAAAACATAAACGCATAAACGAAAATCTTTTTCAAATTAGCCCAAATATAACATGAATATTTGAGGATGCATGAGAATAAGTCCATGAAAATTGGTCTGTGATATGAGTGAAATTGGATAAATTAAATTAAGGTTGCCAGAATTTAAAAGTAAAATTACAGTAACTTGAATCTTGATAATTTGAAAATCATAAGTCAAAACGTTTTGCAATCTGCAACATAGTTATTAAATGAGTTCAAATCTATAATTTCCAAAAATCAACGATTTTATTGAATGATATAAAAAAAGCTGTAATATATATTATCTTTCAAAATTTTAAAATAACTGTAGAATTTTTTAAAAAAATTGTAGCGCTTTAAAAAGAATATCAAAATAAGATCTGAATCCTTAAATGAATGAAGGATAACAAATTGGTTCAAAATCAGCTCTTAGTTTTCATGTAGGTTTATAAGTTTATTATTTTAATTATCATAGATTGATATTTAGCAAAACTGATAAATTTTAAAATTTCCACTCGACATATCATCCAAAAAAGAGGTGATTGACAAAATCTGAAAAAAAAATTTGAATTCAGGATGCCAAAATTGTAACAAAGTCACTAAAATAGTTTTCCTCTATGTTATCCTTAATTTCATACAGTTTTAAAAATAATATGATTAAAATATTATGTGTAAAAGGATTGCTGATTTTGAGGATTTATTTCTTACTGAAATGAAAATTTTTTGCTTCCACTTTTGTTTCACAAGTTCCTATTCTATCGTTTGATGTTAAATGTAGTGCTGTATGGGAAATTACTTTGTTGATTCCCAAGAAGAGAAGAAGTATTTTTCTTTCATGTATTATGTTTGCGTAAACAATGGTCAAGTAAGAGTATAAGTCTTTTGTCTGAACTTTTTTCACCGTTCACTTCATAAGGTCTCCTCTGTTTCGATTAATAGTGTGATAATTAGATTTTTATCGATTAAACATTGCTGCACATATCGCTGAAAGGTGGCAGCTTTAGCCAGGTTCACACAGGTGATGGCAATCAATGTATGTATCAGACGACGACGACGACTTGCTTCGCATAAACAGACCTTTTTCGAGAAGGGTACATTGAACTTGGGCTTGATGCAATTTTCCATATCCAAATGGGTGCAGTGTTTACGAAAAAAAACCTTGGGGTGTGCACCTTCGAAAAGATTTTGCAACGCACAATATTCAAAATTGTGCGTGTCAGGAAATCGTAGGGCAGACCATTTTTTTTTCGAGGGTACATACTGTGCGAACAGCTGCAAGAATTCAGTTGAATAGGCTTGCACTTTTGGCTAGGGCGAAAATAGGAACCAAAATAGTGGATTGATTAATAGTACAGTAGTTTCGATTTGGTGATAAAGACACGAATACAATTCAATTTTTCTTGCTGCTGCAGAAAAAAATGTTAAAAATTTCAATGATAGTTTTTATTTCAGCAACTATGAGTTTTGGTAGTTAATAACTTCGTTTATACCATAAACTTATAAATATTCTTCTTTATGTTTATGGCATATAGGCAAATAAAATATACTAATTAATAGGAAAATAAATAAGGTAAAAATATCTATTTGTGTTCGCACTGCAAACAAGTGAGTACTTTCTGCCAACATGGAATTTTTTTTAATATCAGACAATTTGCGCCGGAGGTCTTTAGGTCTTCCCGAAAATTGAAAATTTGTTTCCTTTCAACGACATAAAAATACATGCATTTTGCAGATTTCTATCATTTTTATTTTTGAGTGCTTTTGGAAATAAAATAAAACCATATTTCTAAGCTACATAACTTTTTGAGTAAGATCTGAAGACCTCCGGCGCAAATTGTCAGATAACAAAAAAAAAATCCCCAACACTCAACTTTTTTTTGGTTTATATCGAAATTTCACTAATATAAGAATTCTTAATGTCCTCAATTTCAGATTTCTACATGGACTTCAACGATACATCAAAGCATTGGAAATCCTCAATGACACTGATCAAAGGTGAGTCCTATAATAATAACAATGAAAATACAAAAACAAATTTTTAATCGATATTCGATGACAAATAACATTTTTAATGTTTGAAAATTGCTTCTACCGGAAACTATGCATGATTTGGCTGTCGTAGGCAAAGAGTTTACAAATTCGCACGTGTCGTCTTCAAATTCCAATTAAGATGAAAAATTACACAAATAAATTGTGAATTTCCACTGCTCGACATAAGCCAGATCTCATGCAAGTAACTTTACATATCACACACGTACTTACATATGAAGGAACATCGAGAATTCGAATGAACGAACAAGTGAAACCCATTGAACGCGCAATACTTTCGGGAGCATTATTCCGTTTCATTTTATTTCAAATCTATCGACAACAACGACGACTATGACGATGGAAGAAGACAGAGAGCGCGGGAGTTGAATGTGTAATTCAAATCAAACTCCGCTCCACACACCTAACCTCACATCGAATCACAATTTTCCTCCACGTATCCCCGTTTGATTTCAGTTCCCAGCTCCAAAGTTGGTGAGAGTCCGCTTATCCACCACCTTTCTCTCAATCCATGGACGCAAAATTACCATCCTTGGAAGAGCATCCCACCATCCCACATCCTCCCACTTCAAGAAAACACTCTACTCGTCGAAGTCTCGGGAAAAATTGTCCCCGATATGTACAAGGGAAAATAAAAACCAAACGAAGTTCAACTTTTTTTTCCATCGGTTTATTTTTCTTTTATTATTATTTCTCCTTCGATTTTGCCAAGAGTTGTCATTCGTTAGCGAATACATTAGCAGAACCAGACGGGGCAGTGTTGCTGAACTTTTTTTTCGTTTTTTATCATAATTTTTTTTAGAAGGATTCCCTTTTATTGGTATCCAAATTCTTATATATTTCATACCTTTTATTTGAAAACTGGTTGCCACTAAAAAGCCTTGTAAATCGTCTTGTTCTTTGATGATTCGTAGTATAATTCTGAATAACGAAATAGAAATTAGTTACGCTTAATAATTAGTGTGTCAAATGAAAGTTCACTGAACAACTTTTTCTGTGCTGTATCTTGTTTTGCCAATCAGCCTCACATATGCACAAATGCTACAAATATAGAAAACAGTCACTGAATTTTTCGATATTCCCCGCTTTTTACTGATAAATTTTTTCTTCGCCTCTGTCGAGTTCTCCAGAGGATCGACGAATAAAAAAAAAACAAAAACCATCTCAACATAGGGATGAGAACTTTTCTACATATGAACCATTTTTCCGCCATCAAGCGTCCAACTGATCCGAGAGCTGCTGCTTTTCCTAGTCGTCTTTCGTTGCCTTAGAGGCAACTAAAATAACGAGCAATCGCACTTCCCGCCCGGTCAGGGAGGGGGTTGTGATTTTCTTTCGTTTTCCACCGGCTCACCTTTCGGCGTCTCTACAGCAACACCACTTTTAATGTTCTCATCCCCAGCGATCGGGGCTGTGCTTGCTTGGTTTTAAGTGCGTTGCCAGTGTTGCCAGATTAAAAACTTCAGAAGTTGGACAAAACTTTTCGACGCTAAAATCAAACTTTATTTCAACAAAAAAAAAAATTCATTTTATTTTGCAAATAAAATTATGTGAATATCTGGTCCGTCGTAGACCGTCCTTCCATGAAGCCGGCCTGATGACTTCCCACGAATCTGTTTGCTTGTGGCGTCAGGCGGTGTAGTAGGATTCGGGACAACACATTGTAGGCTGCATTGAGGGCAGTGATCGCTCGATAGTCTTCACAGTCCAGTTTTGAAAAAAAAACAAATACAAATGGTTTAAACTGGGCAATAAAATTTAACTTTAAATTGCAATTTCGAATCATTTTTCGAATTTTTCAAAGGTATCTCAAAAAATCATCATGATCCTGGAAAATTACAGAAAACGTTTTTCTTGATACAAATTTGAATTTAATAACTTAAAAGAAGTATTTGTTTTCAGAAAAGAAAAATTAAGAATAAAAAAACAAATCCAAACATAAACAAAATAAAACAAAATGATATAGTTGGTCATAGAGTTTGATGAATTTGTTTGAAATTAACAGAAATATGCAGAAAAAAAAAATAAATTTTAATGAATTTTAAAGGTTTTTTTAGAAACGATCTTTTTACACGTGATTTTACTGGAATTAGTGATATCGGGCTTTTCGGGGATAATCATTTAACGGCACTATTAGCTGGACAAGACATATAATATTCCGCAGATAATGAAATTAAAAACTGTAGCGCGACGGTTTTTTTTTTAAATTCACTTTATTAAAATGTCATTCTTACATTCTAGATTAATCACTACAAAAACGATCTTAATGTTTCTTTAGAACAAAATTATAAACTTATACACTGAGAATCTAAGTAACTATGGCAAGAATTGTTTCTAAACTGAAAACGTTTCTTTTATCATAAAAAAAACTGATCCTTTGTTCCAAAAAGCTATAAGCATGAAACTATTTGCTTTGTGAGCGACCAATATTGGTCGGCTTAACTGTTGGTGCTTTTCCAATCTCGGCTAGTGTTACTTTTTTCGCTATACGAGTGCGCCTTGATGTCAGCATGGTAAAACCATCATCATCAGTAGTAGTTCCCGATAGTGGAGATCTTTGCCGTTTTGTAGCGCTTTGCTTTGTGGCATCTTCTTCTTCCATTCTGTCCTGTTCATCGGAAGCCCTGAGAACCTCGGTGAAACTAGTCTCCTCAACATCCGCTTCTGTTTGCCGTCTGTCCATTTGCGTTGTTGAGTTGATCAGCTCTGGTTCAGTACGTTGATGCACAAGGTTTTGAACCACTCCTGAGTAACTCGGAGTTACTTGCTGCTCTACCCTACTAGCACAGCTAGCTGGGAGAGCCACGTGCGTTTCTTTTTGCTGTTGATCGTTTTCAACCTCTCGTGTATTCCGGAATTTGTTCTGAGAGCAATCGACCTTCAGATGGCCTTCTTGCCTACAAGCGAAGCAGTTTTGTTTCAGTCCTTCATAATATATTCTTCCTTTGCGGTTAGAGAAGAACAAATAACCTGGGATCTCTTTTTTAACCTCAATGTATATTTCTCTAACACCAGTATACAAGTCTAGTTCCATATCTGATGGGAATTTTTCCTTAACCATTCTTTTAACGTTACCGTAATTTCCCAACACTGCTGCAATGGTTGCATCGGCAATTTCCGGTGGCAGATCAAAAATTCTCACGTACTTCGTATAACACCCTGCAATCGCCATCGTAACGTCCACAATATTTCCATCCGAGTACGAAAACTTTAGAACCTCCGCGTTCTGGGCAATGGCATCCTTCATAGCATCTTTCGTTTTAAATTTTATGAATAATGATTTATCCTCAGCTACCTTGTACGACGACTCCATCGACGACTTGTCAGCATCGAAGTTCTTCACAAACCTAGCAATTCCAAACAAAGATGGGCTTGGAGCACCATCTGGAAATTTGAAGGCTATAGTGTTCTTCACAATTTCGTCGGCCATTGCCACACCGGTAGAAACACTTATCTAGCTTGGGATCGAATCACGTCTGTCTTCAGCGAAGTCTGATCGTCAACTGCGGTTCGGATCAACTTTAGAACGTTTATTCCTTTTAGACGGTACGAAACACAGAACAAAATGACAAAAATGCGGTTGTTCTGCTAGACCAGGGGTGAGCAACCTTTTAGATCAACGGGCCAAATTAAATTTGAATTTTGTCGGCTGGCCGCACTTAAAATAACTTTTTTTAGAATAATTTGTGGCGAAAGCAAATCTAAAAAAGGAAAGACAAAGCGAATTCACGTCTTTAACATCAGAAATTCGACACGACTTTTTAAATACCCGATACTGAAAAAGCATTTCACTAATTTTTAGTCATTTTTAAATTCTCTCTATTTTTTATAAGTACTTCTAGGTGAACATTCGTTTTTACATTATTCTGGTTAAAACCGATGATACTTTTCGTCATCACTTCCATTTTTAAATCTTCTGGAGCTTACCACAGCGATAGCTAATAGTGTGAAAAATATATACTCAAAAAAGTCACCGTCTCTCAGCGCTGGGCGTTGAATCGCTTATTGACTTTCTGTGATTTTTTTCCACAATTAAAACTTGTCCTCGAAACCTAAGTTTTTTTTCCTCCAAACCGCAAAAACTCCGTTTTTTAAATTGAAGTTTGGTTGTCGAAATCACAGAAAAATGTTCAATTTCACATATTCTTACGCAACTATCTTTAAAACTACATTCCTAATTTTAAATTTTTTATCCAGATTTTTATAATTTGTAATCATATCTTAATAATCTTATTTTATTTAATGATATCTCAATTGGAATAGAATTTCTAATGCTATATTATGACTTTTGTAACGTGGAATGCGATTTATAAGTGAAATTACTCAATTTATTGATGATTGTTATAAATTTTCTATCAAATTTCTGAAAAAAAAGCATAACAGATTATCGCCAAAGATCTTTTTGGTCGAATCACAGAATTTCATGCATCTTTTGTTTTTATCAAAAACTTATGATTTCTGTCGATAATTTTGATGCCGGTCAATTCATGTTGATAAAAAAAAATCCAAAAACGTTCACCCAGGCTCTATTAATCAACTTTCGTGATTTCGTCTATATTCAAAAATAAAAATTATTTCACAAGGTTTTGGTTAATTTTTTTCCAATATTTGAATGCTTACAGAACTAGCATTTCTGCCGAATTGGATAGAATAATTTAAAAAAAATATTATCTGTTGAGCATATTTTTCATCATAAACAAACGCCTCAAACGTGGTAAAGTGTCTATAATTAGAAAAAAAAACACTTTATTTTTGCTTGAAACAAAAATAATGACTTCACCAACGAACTTCGAAATTCTTTTGATCATGTGAAGCTTCCGATTTTCAACTTCTATTCCTCACTGTAATGAATTTTTGCTTTTCAAAGTGGTAGGAGTTAAATAATTAGAATAAAATGTATCCGGAATAAAAAAAACTCCAAATTACGTTATGGCAATAAACAATATTGAATCTTTGCCTTGAACAAAATATAAAAAATGCCTACAATTCTAGAAAAGGGTTTAACAATCTGATTGATTTTTGGAAAAATGCAGAGAAGTGCGTATTTGATGGAGTCATATAAATTTTCCATTGCAGAAAAAAGTTAAGGATAAAAAGTTGAAAAAAGTTTGGCGGGCCGCACAAAAGGATCTCACGGGCCACATGCGGCCCGCGGGCCGCGAGTTGCTCACCCCTGTGCTTGACAGTTTTTTTCTATTCTACCTAGGCTCGGTATGGGATGCTTCAAGTGCCGCCAAATTAAGGCAGCTTATTTTGGAGCGCGAGAGACTGACTGGTTGTTTGATGAATGACGGTGTTCTCTTATCGGGATTTTTTTATTATTGGTTTTTTGTTCAAACAACACGTATTATTGAAATTCAATTGACAACTCATGCAAACAGCACTTTTGGTGCTCATGTGTTAAAATGGATTTGGAAAAGCTCACATTAACGTCCAAAGCATCTGTGCTCGCAGTATGTGTAAATATAATGAAGTTAAAGATATTTTTATGGCAAGTAACGTGGATATAATTTTTTAACTGAAACGTGGTTAAATGAAACTATTCCAGATTCAGTGATTTCAATTGATGGTTTCAACCTTGTAAGAAATGATCGAACCAGAAATGGTGGTGGAATTTGTATTTATGTAAAGAGCGGATTCAGGTTCAGAATCTTATCAAAGTCCGGAAGTGGCAATGGAAACACGGAATTTATGTTATTGGAAATGTGCTGTAACGCAGATAATTTTTTTTTTCGGAGTTTACCACAATCCACCAGGACAGGATTGCTCTCAGTTACTCCAATACCATATTCAACAATTTACAATTTACTATAAGAACTCCTTCTTAATTGGTGATTTTAATTACAATCTTCTTAGACCATCCTCAAGGATAAATCTCTTAAAAGATACATTATCCAGCTGTAATTTCACGTGTTTTAATAATGAACCCACATTTTTTCATTGCAACGGAAGTTCTCTTTTAGATTTATTACTGACGGATTCCCCAGAGAGTGTTTACAGGTTTAGTCAGATTTCTCTTCCTGGTGTATCCAACCATGATCTTATTTTTTCGTCCCTGAATTTTTCAAAGTAAGATCATGCTTATGGATACTGGTTTCGTGACTATTTAAAGTACGATCGACAGGCCATTTTTCAAACTCTCAATAGCATGGATTGGAACTTTTTCTTCAGTATAGATGATTCTGATATGCTAGTGGAAATATTTAACTCATTTTTACAGTCGCTGTTTGATACTTATTTCCCCTTGAAATTTAAAAAACAGGGAAAAAAAATTCTTGGTTTAATCGTGATATTCAAATAGCAATAATCAACAGAGATTTAGCGTACAGAACTTGGAAACAGACAAATTAGCCGAAGACAGATTAAAATTCAAACGATTACGCAACAGGCTAAACACATTGATAAAAAACGCAAAAATTATGCATGATAAAGTGAAATTGAGTACTAATTTACCCGCTAAAAAGTTCTGGAAGAATATGAAAAGCTTTGGCCTACTGACTTTTCTGCAACAGAAGTGAATAATAATTTTTGTTCAAAATTTACATCCAATTATAATAACGAAGAAATTTATATTCCTCATACTTCTTCTGGTTTCCACTTCAGATCTGTTCATGAGTACGAAATAATTAATGCAGTATCTTCCATTGAATCTAACGCTACCGGATTGGATAACATTCCCATCAGATTGGTGAAAATAATTCTTCCTTGTATGCTCCCGATCTTAAGCCATCTTTTTAATACTATTATCAGATCTTCTAAATTTCCCCTCCAGTGGAAATAGGTTAAAGTTGTACCTATCCCGAAAAATTCAAACAATCTCGATCTTACCAAATTACCAACTTAAGGCGAATTAGTTTATTGAGCTCAGTTTCAAAAATTTTCGAAAAATTAATCAAGCATCAAATTTCTGATTATGTTAATCAACATAGATTATTAAGTAATAATCAATCAGGTTTTAGAGCAAATCATAATACTGAAACTACCTTGATGAAGTTCACAATGACATCGCCATCTCTCTCGATAAAAAAAGATTAGCTTTTCTGATACTAATTGATTTTGCAAAAGCGTTTGATAGGGTGTGCGATAAGAAGCTGATTGAAAAATTGATATCAAAATTTACTTTTTCTGGATCTGCAGCCAAAATGATTCAATCATATCTTCAAGGACGGGTCCAATCAGTTTTAATAGATGGTTGTTTCTCGATGTTAACACCTATTGAGTCTGGCGTACCTCAAGGATCGATTTTGGGGCCAATGCTGTTTTCTCTCTTTATTAATGACCTGCCATTTGTTTTAAAATACTGTAGCGTTCAGATGTTTGCTGATGACGTACAAATATATTTCTGTTCTGAAAATTAGTTATCAATGGAAGCTGTTGGTGACAAAATAAATTACCACTTAGAACAAATCAACCAATGGTCTATTCAGAATATTCTATCTGTTAACCCAGCTAAAACCAAGACTCTATGCTTCAGTAGACCCAACAGAAATATTAACATCCCTACGCTTTATCTGGCAAATTCTGAGATAGTTTTAACCGATTATGCTGAAAATCTTGGCGTCATTTTTGACCGTAAATTGTTATGGAACAGGCAAGTCAATGAACTGTGTGGCAAAATTTATGGATCTTTGAAACAGTTAAATCTCACCACGAGGAACCTTGATGTCGAAACTAAATTAAAATTGTTCAAAAGCTATGTTTATCCGTTTTTCATTTATGGCGATTTTATCTATTCAAATTGTTCTGCTAGGTCCATGGACAGACTCCGTGTTGCTTTGAACTCATGCGTTCGTTACGTTTACAACTTATCTAGGTATTCCAGTGTTTTCCACCTACAAAAAATTTGTTAGGCTGTTCATTCTATAATTTTTACAAATATAGATCCTGCGTAGTTATCCACAGAATACTTCATAAAGAAGCTCCACAATATATCAAAAGACTTTTCGTTCCTGTGAGAAATTCAAGAACACTGAATTTAACTATTCCATCGCATTGCTCGGTTTATTTTAATAACTCGTTTCTCGTTAGAGGCATCTCGACCTGGAATAATCTTCCTATCGATGTTAAATCTTTAAAAACGAAATTAGAATTCAAAAAAGCTTCACTTACAAGATTAGCATCGATAAGACAGTAATCGGTTATTTTTATAGTTAGGTATAAAAGTTCGTCAGAAACGAAATTTGTTCAATATTTAAAATCACAAGTTAATAACCTAATTGTAACACATCAAAAAGAATGTACAAATCTTATGTTACATGAATAAAACGAATTATTATTATTATTATAAAAAAATATTTTTGTGAAGTGAGCTAAAGAGCCCCAGCTTTACATCTAAAGAGACCTATGGCCTACTCTTTTAATAAGCTCATCAAAATCGGGTAATATTTGTGACCAGGGGAACGCCAGCAAACTACAATTCAAATTTTCCGAAATTATGTATTGCGAATAGTTTTGGAAGGTCAAATTTAAGAATCTTCAGCCCTCCAAATCTCATTCACTCTTCCTTTGAAATAAATCTTTATGTCACTCCATTAAAATCGTTACCATTCCTATTTGGAACAAAATGTCCATGAAGCTCGTTTTAAATGTTTAAGGTAAAGTCTGCTTCATTTAATATTGGAACAAATTCTTTTGCTCATTGTGGCGCTCCTAGTGGACGGATTTGGAAACTTTTTTCACCCACGTGTCGGGAAATTCATTACCTTTCACCATGTATTTATGTCATAACATCAAACGATAGCATTTTGTAAACAACCGCCATGGAAGCCGAACGGAGAGATCAAATTGTGCACAGTTTTCTTGAAAATCCATTGTTGTCGGCATCGAAGCTAGCTAAACAGCTTAAAATGCCCAGAAATACCGTATGGCTTGTAATCAAGCAGTACAAGGACGACGGCTCGGAAGCCGCATTCGAAGCGTAGGAGTGGAACTGTCGACCGGAAACTGCGTGGGAAAGTCATCAAGGCCGTCAAGAGGAATCCCAATCTTTCAGACCGCGATTTGGCCAATAAGTTCCAGGCCGCTCACAGTACGGTGCGACGAATTCGTCTCCGGGAAGGAATAAGGTCATTCGGAGCCAGCAAACAGCCAAATCGGACGCTGAAGCAGAACAATGTGGCCAGAATCCGTGCTCGAAAGCTGTACGACCAAGTGCTGACCAAGTTCGACGGATGTATTCTGATGGACGATGAGACCTACGTGAAGGCGGACTTTGGGCAAATCCCAGGTCAAAAATTTTATTTGGCGACGGCTCGGGGGGATGTACCTGCAAAATTTAAGTTCGTGTTTGCGGATAAATTCGCCCGCAAGTACATGATTTGGCAGGGGATATGCAGTTGTGGACAGAAAACCAAAGTCTTTCTCACTGACAAGACAATGACATCAGAAGTCTACAAAAAAGAGTGCCTACAGAAACGGATTCTGCCGTTTATTCGTGCCCACGACCGTCCAGTAATGTTTTGGCCGGACCTCGCAAGCTGCCATTACAGCAAAACGGTTATAGAATGGTACGCAACGAACGGGGTCAGCGTAATACCGAAGGACCTCAACCCCCCAAACTGCCCCCAGTTCCGGCCGATAGAGAAATACTGGGCAATCACGAAGCGGAGGCTTAAGGCAAAGGGAAAACTTGTTAGGAACATGACTCAAATGAAGAACTGGTGGAATCAAATCGCCAAAACGGTGGACGAAAAGGGTGTGCGCCGCCTAATGGGCCGTATTACGGGAAATTTACGAGAATTTCTTCGAAACAGCAATGAATAATTTTTTTATTTTTTTTTATGAAAGAGTAAAGAAAATGCTACATTTGTATGAAAAACAAATTATGAATTCGTTAATAAATGACTGAACTACACGCAATTGTTTGTGTTCCAATATTAAATGAAGCAGACTTTATTTATTCCCACATCAAATGTTGAGATTGATCATTATTAAATTGCCTTTCCATTCAGCGGTTTGAAGTATTCATTTGGAACGCGAGGAAAGCACATTGTTAGCACACTGAAGTTTGTGCTGGAACGGGCGGAAATTGCAGTGCAGTGAATATGCGGCAGAATCCACCAAGTGAGAAAAAAAATTCACCAATGCCAAACTTATTGAACATCCTGAACAAGCTGAAATTTGATTACGACTTTATTCCGTAACACTTGAACGGCCTCAAAACAAATTTGTTTGCTAGGATGCTGAGGTGACCGTGGTCTTAAAGCGCAAGGTTATATCTTTCATCCCTTTCTCTATTTTTCCCAACTTTCTATTAACTACTAGGACGTGGCTGGCGCCGTTATTGATGTTTAAAGAGAGAGCATCAGTTTTGTGCATTGTGAATATGTAGCCAATCCCAGGTTCCGTTCATTTGACCTTTGAACAATATTGATGGTCTCGGTCAATCACGGAGTAGCAACCATGCATTGGCGATGTGGAACTCGTTCTACTGTGCCATGCCTACGATCATGGAATTCGAAATTATTCTATGAAGACTAGCAATGTATTAATATAAATAGGGTAAATTATCTTGAGCGGAACAAAATGGTTCAATTCGACGAAACTCGGAACAGTTGTTCAAGTGGTATAGATAGGGGTTATATCCGAAAATTTTTTTTAGTCCAGCGGATAGATCTCGGTTTCTACTTTCTTATGTATGTTGGAAATCCACCATGGGTGCACGGATTCACCGCAGTTTTACCAAAGTATGAACTCCTCTGCATTCTTTGTAAACAGTTTTGCATATCTCTAATGCAGAATTTTCCATACCCGGCACCATGGCTTCGTGTTATCTGTTCTGGCTGTGTGTACTTCGTGTCAATGTTGGTATTTGTTTTGGATGAATGGTTCAATTACTTCCGCAACCACTCAAAAATTTATAAAAAAAACCATTTTTATAAATTTTCATCAGATATTCCGGCATCCGTGTATATACCTGGATAGTTGGCAAGTGATTGACCATTCTACATATAGTTGTATGAAAATTGAATTTTTAAATAACTAAGAGATCTTACCTTGTTGTCGTCACTCTACTTACCTTACCTTATACCCTCACTTGTTTTTTTCTTCGGACTACTTTTTTCCCTATATTCAAAGCAAAAGTAGCCAAGTTTTCTTTCTGATTGGAGTTATAGAACCTCGCTTCCAATATGCCACCTCGATTCTTTTTCCCTCGTTGGCACCTTTCCACCACACTACTTCTCCGGGGACAGATTTTATTCCGCACTCTTCACCCGGTCGCTTTCTACAGGCTCTCTCAGAACCGATTAGGCGCTCTTCTCCATTTCACTTCTCTCTTTCTTCCCACCCACTTCTTTTCGAATAATCGAATTGCCGTTTGCCACACCACTTTTTTCACTGCCGATTCTCGCTGAATTTCTTCAATCAAAGCAAGCCGGGTTGTCCCACCACACACACTCTTTACTCCACTTCTCTCCGAATCGCCGTTCGCCCACACAACTTTTTGGCTCGGTCGAATCCCGCTTTATTAAAGAAATCCAAGCAAGCCGGTTTTTCCACTGCACTTCTGCTTCCACCCACATTTTTCATGCCCCATCTAGGCGTTCCTCTTCACCTTCCGCACATTTTTTAAATATTTCCCAACTTTTTTTCTCAGCGCTTTTTATTTCCACCATCGCTTTTTCACGTTATCACCTTCAAAACTGCATTTGGGTTTCAAAAACTTCCTCTCCTCTGATCCACTGAATATAATTTTTCCCCCTCCTGATTGATTTTAAGCAGCTTTTATCAGCTTTCACTTCACTTTAAGCACGTTTTAATTGATACCCATTCGCAATATGTAGCTCCTTTCAAGAAATTTTCTTTTTCTTTCTACCAATATTTTTCCTATTGCTTTCCACAAATAACACACAATTTGACTTCACCCGTCCCCTAGCTTTCAAATGGAATTTCATTTTTTAGCATTTTATATGACGCCATTTTGACAAGACGTTCGTCGCTCGCAGGTTTCATTTAAAACCCTAGCTATTTACAGGTCATGCCATTGCACTTTTTCGATTTCAATACCGTTAACAACCGAACACTTTTTCATTATTTTTAATTCCGTACGCGAATCGCGGAGTAAATGTAGGAGCGAACCGTTCGCATCGAGAGCACTGAGCAAACTGAGATCTCGGTTTCTACTTTCTTATGATGATTTAAGGAATATTTTAGAGTAAATCCTAACAACTCTAGAGCTGTTTTACCGAAGAAAGAATTCTGATCTTGAACGGAACAAAAATATGATCTTGAGCGGCACCTTTTTGTACTTTGAACATCTTTGATAGCTCACATTTATAATCTTTGTGTAACTGTGAAAACTTCAATTAATCTTTGAAGATTTTAAAGTTCAAAAATTAATGTTTTTACGTAAATAACAGAAACTTAGCCTTAAAAAGTTGTTCTCAAAATATCCGTCCAAATTTATTTCTTACTTCAAAAAAGATATCCAATTTTAACTTTGATTCACTGTATCTTATTTAGAAAAAAAAAAAAAAACGATTCCCTAAACTCAAATTTTAGTTTTTTTATTTCAAAAATTAAATTTGTTAGTATAATTGTTTGATTATTAAAATGTGCGCGTTTCGGGTCAGATTGCCCCGAACAATTTTTGAAGGTAACGACAAAGTCAGTAACACAAAAGAAGATGCATTAAGTTACAGACATTGCAAAAAAAAAACTGTACATCAAGGAGTTTTTGAACAAAAAAATCAGTTTTTTTTGTGATTTTATCCAAAAATTCTGTGCTAGATTTCTTTGATGCTAATTCCTTAAAATTCACGATTAATAGGACCTTTTTTATTTTTTTGTTGTGAAAAATCAGTTTACATTGATAATCTTATCAATTTTTTTTTAATTCAGTGTAAGAAACCCAAATTTCATAATGAACCAAAAAATTATGATTTTAAAAATCCATTCAAAGTCAAATTCTGTGAAATCTGTGAATATTTCTAAATTCTGTGTTTTGTGACACAGATTCTATGATAAAAATCTGCTCGAAATTCAGCGAAATTATAGAATTTCCTGTGATTTCGGCGACCTTGCTCTTAACTACTTGAATGAATAAAGTTTCTAATAAATTCCACGTTCTTAAGAATCATGATAAAATTTATTTATATTAAAAAATTATGGAAACACTAGGTATATGGTCAATTGATAAAACAATTATTTCCATGAGTTCGAGCTCAAGTGTAGACATCAAACACTAAGGAATCGGATAGGTTTTCAATACCAGGCCACTAATTGAATCGTTAAGTATTATAAAATAGCTAACCCGGTGTACTTTGCTATACTTTGTAGAACTGAAGTCATTTGTGTTAAAAATAATTTGTATTTTGGCTTATTAGTATATCGTTTGCAAATAGAATTTCAACATCAAGAACAATCTCTTTAAATGAAAGCTGCCTCTTAAAGGGCGAATAGTTATGGCAATGAAGATTGATTCTTATTCTGAAATAATGACTTTACTTTATTGGCTTCATTAGTTCTCGAATTATGCCAAAAATATGTATGAAAGCCTTCATCCTCCTTCCCGTCGTCCCTTTGAAAGAAAAAATCAAAAAACATTGCTTATACCCTAAAAAATTGAACTTTTTGTGTGCCTGGTTGAGAACACTGTGACACCAATTAAAGTAATTTTTGGATCCATTCGAACTTAATTTTACATGTTTTCTGTTCCTAAAGTTGATATAATAAGAAAAATACAAAGGTGCTGCATACATTCAGGGGTAAAAACCGCGTGTGAGACATAAGGCATAGAGCAGCGCACCAGCGGAATAGAGCGGTTTATTTTGGAAGCTAGTAGTTCCACTCAAGATCATATTTTACTTTCAAGAATTACGCGATTACTTGATATTTTGATGGAAAACTTGTTACAAAAACCCGAATAATGCTTTATATGAGTTTTATACAATTTTATTAATCAGGAATCAGTTCATAACGGCCAAGGGTTACATAAATTGACGTTAAAAGTCAGCATTGATTGGTAAAAATTGCAGCAGAAATGCGTTTGTTTTTAAAGCTTCTAATAACAATATTCCATTTAATAAATTTTAGCAAAAATGACAAACCTTGTATGAAAAGATATTAAAAAATGTTTTTTCAACATTTCGATAAGATTCATAAATATAATCATTGCCTAGATCTTCGGAAAAGTAAATGGTTCCGCTAAAGATCATTAATCCTATTTGATTTAAACTGAAATGTGTAAAATATCAATACGTATAAATATTTCGTACAATTTCAAGAACATTTAAAATAGTTTCAAGTTCAATAATTTAAGGTGGATGTGAGTAATCAATCAAGCTAAGTCAAGCTAAACTTATTGAACACTCTGTAAGAATAAGAAGTCTTCTGTCCAGTATTGAAAATCAGGCAAGACTAGGAAACCAAATTGCAATTTTAATACTTGTAGTGCTACAAAAAACGTTCAATGAATTTAGTAGAATCTAAACAGTTATGTACATGATTGGATGCAAATGATAATCAAGTAATGGTGCACGTTTTCACAGCATTTATTTTGAAGCGTTATGTTGAGCTCTTGTTGTTATTTGATCAATGTTAAAAGCATAACTACTCTGATGAATCATTGATCTAGAAAGTTTCAAACTGTAAACTGAATTAATATAGATTTTTCGGATCAACCCTTATCAACCGATTTGAATTAGAAGAGTTGAAATTAAAAAAAAAATAGATTAAACCCACCCTCAAGCGTCGGTATTAAGTTTCCACCGAACCAAAACGATCAACTTGGCTGAAATAAGGAATAATAAAACCTAGGGAAAGCCAGCTTCAAGCAAGCAAAAATAAAAAAAATCCTGGAATGGGAAACGTGACAGCAAAGCGACACAGGACGAGCAGCAAGTCCTGGCCAAGTCTGGCAGCGAGAAGAAAGTTCGAAACGAGAAACGCTGATGAGGATGGAGAGGAGGAGGGCGAGTATGTGTGTATGAAAATATGTGATTTGCATTTAACTCGATTGAATTTAGCGAGAAGAAAATTCTCCGGCTTCGTTCTCTTCCCTCCTCGCTTTACGTCTGTCCCGGTAGTTTTTTTTCTAACTTTTTTATTTCCTTCGCTCATTTTCTTGGTTGTTGCTTCGGGCTCAGTACGTTTTATTTTATACTTTTTTCTTGGTCGCTCCTCAAACTCCGGCACAACTAAAAGCGGCAGCGGAGACTCTCCTCGGAAGAAATCTTCTTTGGCGTTTTAGGAGCCGGGAAAAAAGGTAAAAAAAAGCTGCTGCCACTCTTTTACTTCTTGTATGAGCACACACGCTCACATATCGTCCTTAGTCCTCGTCGTCGTCGTCTTCTTGCGATGGTCCTGTGTAAATATGGTGATCAAGTGGGAAGTTTTGCAAAAATGCCACGAGGAGGAGGAGGAGGAGGTCCCGAGGAAAAGCAATAAGAAAAATACGAGAAATCGAAGGGATGGCGAAATTACTTCGAATCCTGACAAATTCGAGTCCTTGTTGCAAGACGCTGATGGTGAAAATGTGGATCGATATTAGCATTTTTTTCTTTCTTCCGCTCGCTTCTTTTTCTTACACACGATTTTCCCGGGGGGTCGTTCTCATCATTTGCTGGAGATTTTTCTGCGGTAATGGAAGCCCAGAAGGGGGACCGGGAGGGTGGAAAGTGAGGTTATAAAATGGAAATCATGTACGTTTCCACATATGATTTGAATGTGATTGTAAATGCCTCGAGTCGAGTTTCGTTCCGTTTCAAGAGTGATGGAGGCTCCAGAGAGTAAGAGTGAAAGAGAAAACGTAATAAAAAGAAGTAGAAAAAAAATAACGCACGCAATTACTGGATGTTCGAGGCTTCGCGGGTGTCACCTTTTTGATTGGATTTAAATGAATTTATGGCATCTGGAGAGATGCGGATGCTCTGTATTGCAGAGTGAGGATCAAAGCTTTGTGACTTCTGCGGGGCGCGCAGATTTTTGCATATTATCCATATGTATGAGCAGCGACTCTTATTGGTACGGAAATATAAGAGCCATTTCAACTTAATGTAAAATCGTAACGGATGATTTTATTGCGTCCTCAAAATGTCGTTTTTTTGAGGGCATTTAACAAGTTTTGAGATTTGTATAAGTTCATTCTATTTCAACATTGAAATTGATTTAAAAAAATGTAGATTATAACCAAATTACATCATACAGGGTCACATTTACTTATTTAAACCTTAAGTTTGCTTAACATTATATGAATGAAATCTATGGATTTTCTTGTATTTTTCGAGCGGTTTTTGTGCTTATTCTTAACCAAAACTTGCAGAAGCCTTAAGATTTTTTCAATGGCAAATAAGATTTTAAGTCAGAACAAACTTATTTTTCGTATCCATTATCTTTATGAAACACTAGCAGACCCGGTAAACTTCGTCTTACCATGTTAAACATAGCGTCTCGTTCCTATTTAGTTTTTTTTAGATACCCTTCTTTTCCGTTTACTCGAATTGTCCTGCTTAATTCTATCGAAATCAAACATAAAAATTTTAACTCAATTCTACGGGTCTTTACATAAATTATCAAAACATTACCTTCAATCTATCTTACAGGAATACTTTTTATTTACTTTTCTTTGATTCGGATGCTTTGGATATTGCCGAATGGTGTCCAGGTATCAGCTTCCCGTTGCAAATTTGATTTTTTAAGCACTCAACGTAACCATCAAACTTGGCCAACCTCATGCAGCATGCTAAAAAAACCCACTCTTTGTAACATGCTCCATAAATAACTATATGTTGATAATATCTATGTTTCATATATTGAAAACCATTTAGTTGATTTACTCCGCTTTGCTCGAGTTCACTTCAAAGTTGAAATCGAAATCAAAAGTTTCTCATTAATTGGAATTTATTGCATATGAAACTTTATGGAAAAAGAATTTTGAATATCGGGACCATTTCAGGAGTATTTGCCCAATATTTTGCCTAAAGCAGCACTTTCAGCTCCCGAGTTACTTTGGATGGTACATTTTTTATAATTGAAGAAAAAAAAATAAAATATTAAGGAAGATTTTTTACTAACCATTTTCAAGCAGCTTTTTTTCACTATCCTCACCCTTGGAAGCAGTGGTTATTAATAATATCCATATTTTCGTTAAAACCATGTCAAAAAAAACTCACCGTTTTATTATTTAAATTCCTTTGAACATTTACCCAATTAATCAAGAAAACGATCGGTTTTGCAAGGAAGAAAAAATATGTTAAGATTTTTTGATATGCAATCGAATTACAGCATTTTTATTTGCATTTTTATCTTAATGGACATATCTGGCAATTTAAACCGTTGTTTTTTTTAAGAATCTAACTAAAGCATAGGGGTTTTTAAAAATTAAATACATCGAAAAGAGCTAATCTGTTAAGGCTATAATGATTTCAAGAGTTCATTTCGTTTATTTAAGTGTCTTTCGACTATCATCACAGTTCAGCTTTTATATTCTTTCAAAAAGAAATATATCTATAGAGTAAGGTGGGGTAAAAGTACGAGTCGGGTAAAAGTACGTTTTGGGATTATCACAAACTGAGAACAGTAAAATTCAAAACTCTGGCATGGATTGATAGTGATTTGGACTGCCAACAACCAGCCATAATTTTATTTTGTAGAAATTGAAAATACTCCGAAAAATGAGGTAAAGTAGCTTTTTTGCTTGAATGATGTAATATTTCAAACAACGGCAAACATGTTTGTGCAATCAAAAGTCTGGCTTTCAATGAAAGTTTTAATGTGTCTTTTTAGTTGTTTTTAACCACTATCAAATGCCGGAAAAAGTATTTGATTACTTTGTCTCTGTTCTGCACAATAAACTGTGAACCATAAGAAACCTTGGAGGGGCAAAAGTACGAACTGCAAATGGGGCAAAAGTACGAAGGGTCTACTCAAGTAAATCTGAACGGACAATGTTAACTTCTTTTTTAAATGCTCTGGAAACATCAGCGCATATTTTTGTTTCTACAAGACTCGCTCGCGCGAAAAATCGCTCAAATACGATAAGAACTGGATTTCGAAAACCTGCTGAATATGGACAGTTAGTGGATAACTCCAAATTCGCGCATGTTATATGACCATGTATTGGATTTGTATCAGAAGCGAACAAAAAAGCTGCTGCTGTAAGCAGAGATTAATACAAAATAATTATCCTGTTGACTTCATGCAGCATTGTGGAATTTTGAATGGTCGTACTTTTACCCCACATCATTTGAACTTTTGCCCCAGAGGTGGGGTAAGAGTACGTTTCGATAGCAGTTAGTCATTTTCACAACTGCTATCAAATGCGTCGATCGATTATCTTCGTAATTTTTTAGAAGAGAGATAAAAGTCTAAAGAATCAAATGCTGTTCTTGGTTTTTTGGAAAACAACCGGAAAAAATTTCTAAAAATAGGATAGCACTAACGTCGTACTTTTACCCCACCATACTCTATATGACCCATTCCAAGCACCCCTCAACTGGAGAACCGATTTTTATTTTTCACTAGCTGACCCGATGTGCTTTGCTACATCTTCCGGAAATAAATGTAATTTGTAAAAATTTATTAAATTTAGATTTTAGAGAGCATTTTTTTAAATCAAACCTCATCATACTTCAGAACCAACAACTTTGAAATGAGAGCAGCTGCAGTTCTGAATTGCAATTCAAAGATGGTATATATTATTTACTAAAACTTGATCTTTAAACTCGTTTTTCAAGATCTGAAATTTGTACTCTGTACCCAAAAAACCTTTTTAAATATGGTCCCTTCTTTGAAAAGCTATTTATCTTAAATTTACATGGGAGCTCTCCCATCTTTTTCAATTTTGTCCCCCACTGCTTGAAGAAGGTAGGAAAATTAAACCGGCTCGATTCCCAAACATCACTTATCATGGTAATGAAAAATATATTAAATTAGTTAGTGCAAATTTCTTTTTTTTTTAAATAAATTTACTACGGTAAAAATATAAATATTTAAAAAAAATATCAGTTGCACCACTAAATAAGTTCTCAACGTTTTTTTTTTTATGTTTTCTCTTTGTAAGTCAAATATTCAAAAATGTTGGCAAAAACAAATTTCTAAGTTTACATTTGTCCCGTATATTGGGGCAAGTGTCAATGCAAAGCTTATTTTCAGATGCGTCAGAGTAATGGCTTTAAAATGAATTTAATACGAATTTCTGCTTTTTGTTCTATCAAGTTTCACTGATATATGTGCAGTATTCCTGCAATATAAATTTATGTTTGTTACTCCACTTTTAACGAATGCTGTTCAAAGGGAATGACCTTCATTTACAAAGACATTTAAGAATTTTCAATATCCGCTTCAGTTTCAACATTCGGAATACCCCTTCTGGTCTTTCCAACATATTGAATCATTTTGAAGACGAATTTCTTAAAAGTTCGACGTTTACCCTTGCCCCACCGTGTAAGTTGACAGAAGGGAATATTGTTTTTAACACTTTAGGGGTATACTAAAAATTTCTCTTAAATTTTTTGCGTCCAGTTGAATATCAGTTCTAAAGTCTCGCTTTTCAAAAACGAAGCTAATCAAAAGTCTCTTTTATGCAGCCATGTAAAACAAAAACACTTTTCATGTTAAGTACGTACTTAAATTGGTATGTAAGCAAAAAGTACGATGGTTATTTCAGAATTATTTAAAATAAAAAGCTCCCATTTTCATTTCTAAATTCGTTTCAGTTGTGTATTTGGGCCGAAGCAACAATTTCTAGAAGAAAACATAATTTTAAATTTTTTTTTTAACAGAAAAAGTTGAACGTTTGAACATGTTCTAATGTTCCTTGAATGAAAAGTCGAATGGTACCTACATTAACACGAACTAAATATGGAAGTATTTTTGCAAATCTTTCAATTGGTTTGGATTCGATTGATAAAATACCAATCCGTGTAACATCTAGGCGTCATTTATTACCACGTGCTGTGTACAAATCAAATAAGCAAGAAAAAAAACACATCTAGGTTGCATATCGCCCCCACGTGTTTGAGAAACAGGCGCAAATTTTTCAGCAATCAATGAACAGTATGCTTTGGTTACTATCCTCTTGCGACGACGTTTGCTCGCCCATGGAGACGAAAAACAAACCCCTCAAAGAAAATATGCTTAGTTTAGAAATACGCGCCAAAATATTCCTACTAATCAGTATGCTATGCCTGGGTTACTTTCCTTTTGCGTCGTTGGCTGGCGACGCCTCATCCATAGAGACGAAAAACAAACCGCCCAAAGGAAAAAAAATCTCAAGAAAATGGATGTCATGACTTTAATTTGTTTCGAAAAACTACAAATTTTGTATGGAAGCCTCTCCTTCCTTAAGTCGGATGGAGTTTTGACTATTACAGAAACCATCCCCGGCCTCAAAAACCCTCAGATGCCAGTTTTGACGATGATCGGTTCAGTAGTTTCCGAGTCTATAGGGAACAGACAGACAGACAAACATTCATTTTTATATATATAGATTTGCTAGGCAATTCCAGAAAGAAAAGAAGTAGGCTTAATAGCGACACGTCATCCAAACAAACGGGAAAATTGTGCCTACATGAACAACATGATTTTGATAAAAAAAAAATATAAGAGAAAATATAGGATCGTGCAACAATTGGTTCGCTCAATATTCTCTTGCCCCATGTAATAATTGATCAACTTTCAAGTGAGACATTAAGCATTTATTTTGCATAATGACATCTTCTTCATACGGAACCAAACATCTTCTTCATACGAGAGGCCAAACAGATCGCTTCCTATTATCTTTTCATCTGTAATAGTTTTTTTTTTAAATATTTTTATGGTTTGTTTTATGGACTTTCAATAACTTTGAAATTGAATGTTGATAGGACATGTAAAAAAACTCATCACTGGGTAAATAGAGTAAGAAAACAAAAACAAATCGAGCGAATTCATTTGAAATTACTGAAATATTGCATTAAAACCAAAGTCAAGTGCTGAGCTGTGCAACGATCTGCATATTGCCTTAATAAAATTATATATTTCACTGACTATTGCCAATAAGACTACGGATTAAATTGAGGGAATTTTTTTTTTGAGGGAAAAGTTTGTGAGACTTTACTCAAAATTCGTTCAAATTTATATTAACCCTTCTTTTCATGATTTTTTTATTTTTCCTCAAAAATTATTTAAACAGTTAGAAATGAAGTGTACTTCTAGAAAAACAAAAAAAAATAATTTTTTTAATTTTTTCATACATTAATTGTTGCAAATTTGTAACTTTATGAAACGAAGGTTTAATTCCTCAGCGCCAAATTGGTAGGGGGTATTATAAGTTGGTTGATTTTATTTTTATAATGTCAAACAATTCTTCATATTTCAAACTTTATTTCGTGATTTTTCAGAAATAAGAAATACCATTTACATACCATTTCATCCGAAAGAAAACGGTAAATTTTTGAAAAATATATGAAAATTTCCAAACATAAAAACGTGTTTTCTCGAAATAAGTTTTTATCCACTTATAATCTGTTGGCTCCAAAGGTCTCATTTTGCTTCAAATCTTCAGCAAACACTTTATTCTATGTAATATGTCCTGAACAATTACTTAAACTGATTTATTAGTTTGTTTTGGTATAAAATCATATATCTAAAATTTTGGTAAACAAAATTCGTAAAAAATAGTATCATTTACGATTTATCTGAGTTTAAGTCCTGTTCAAAGTTTTGCAACATTCATGGATCTTAAAGTTTTAATTAGATTCTGATATCTAAATTCCGGCAATGTTAGTATAGATTAGATAGATTAGAATAGATTAAAAGTTTATCGATTGCAAATGGCACAAATGATTTTTTGAATCGATTTAAATGAAAATGAACAAGTAAGAACTTAAAGTAAAAATTCTCTTACCTAGGAAAAATTTCTCAAATTTTCGTTCTAAAAAGCTATCACTAAATCACAGATAAAGGTGTCATCTTCAGATTTAAGATCAGATTCAGATCATCACAGATTTTTTCAAGGTTTTTTTCCTGTTCATCAGATTTTCTGAGACAATATGTTTTGAAAATTGTCTAGCCTTGCCATCTAAAATTAATCTTTTGAGTATAACCCAAAATAATCTGACAAAAAAAGATCAACATGGAGATCGTATACATCTGTGAATACATATACAAATCTTAAAGATACTTTTTTGAAAAAAAAAAAAAAAATGAGCTACTGGAACAAAACCACTGGCTTAGAGGGTCCAAAGAAGGGCAACTAACCTTATATTAACAGTAGAGGTAGAATTATTATGGGTAAAACTTTCAGTTCAGTTAATTTCGTATTTGAATGACCTGTTTGAAACGCTCACAAACTTTATATCATCTTTCATTTTTCTGATAAATAATTATTTTTGTAGATAAATCTTTTTCTAATTACACTCCAAGCATTGTAGGTTGCATTACAAAATCGTCTTCCAAAGACACGAACCCTTGAGATGCGAGGTGGAACAAAAGAAGATGGTTTTTAAGAGAGTTCGGAAACGAATTAAATATTTGTTAGTTAACTTATATATTTACTAGCTGATTTCACCCGGCCTTGCTCGGGTTCACATAAAATATAAATCGAAATGAGTCGTTTGACTTTTTGAAATTTTGAAAGCTTTTTATTCATCATCATAACAAATTGGACCATGTTTGACCATGTGAGCATTGTAAGTTTTGTTAGTCTTATTAAAGTTTTAATTGGGGTTATTAGCAAAGTTTATCGTTTTCATATTATTGAATAGTTTTTAGGTTTGCTAATAGAAATTTTAAATAATTTCCCTTGAATGCTTATCCATTCTACCACGAAAAACATATCAATCTAAGTTTGCCAGGTTGCCCGGAATTTTCCGGATTTGCTAGAACATTTGACTCAAAATTTGAGGTAGGTCCGGTCTGGCCCGGTTTCCCGGATATTGTTGCAAAAAGCCCGGATTTTGCCCGGATTAATTTACATCATTTCTGAAACGTAACATTAACTGAGATTTTATTATTTTTATAATTTTGCATTTTTACGTTCAAAAAGAACTTTTAACTGGCAAGTTTTAGAAAAAAAAATCATGACTCGTGTTTGGAAGTTTGATAATTGAAACACAATTTAAACAATTTAAATTTAAAATCTGCTGATGTGATTTGTTGAAGAAAAAAATATTGCAAGTATATTTTTCGTTATTTTTACTGAACAATTCCGCGGTTTTGACCAAGTTTGCACGGATATCGGTTTGAACATTTTGAAATCAAATGCTTGATTCGGCCAGGTTTTTCATTAAAATTGGCTGGATTTGTCCGGTCCCGATACGTCCGTAAAAAAAATCTGGCAACCTTATTTTTCACCCACCATTTTTTAGGAAGCTTGAATTGAATTACCCTTTTTTTCATCAAATGAGAACATTTTTTTTTATCTTTTCCATGTGTTATCTAGTGAAAATCCAATGTATTAAGCTTGTAAACAAATGTTAACGACCTCTTTTCAAGATCTCCTCGTAGAAAGGAATACCTATTAAGTTTTATTTGTACTTAGAAATTTCTAAATAGATTTCCACTGAAACCTTATAGAAGACTTACTCTGCATGTTTTGTGCTTTTTAAGTTTTCTTATAATTGGATGGTAGAATCGAACACAACGATGATCAATAATAACTTAAAATTAAAAAATTGACAAAGGAAATTGAATTCTAGAAAAGTAAAAACTTCAGATTAAATCGCCAACATTCTCGTGCGTTTAATTTGGTTTTAACTTTTTGCATAAAATGAACGTTTAATTGATTAATTCCTATTGTAAATTAAATTCCTACACGGCAATCAAAGTTTTTAAATCGCAGCCTTGAACTTACAATACAACCCTCAGTTTTATTGATTTTTTTCCCCTATGAGGAGTTTCAAAAATTTGAAAATGGTTGGTTCCAAAAAGCTAGAACTTTAGTGTTCAGTCCAAATAGTTATTCAACTGAATAAGTCAATTCATAATGAACATGAATTAATGTATCCATACTTTACACACTGCATATTCTAGTCGATCTTTAACCACTTATTTCTATAAGGCGAATAGTTTTTTTTATCCTAAATGAAGGCTCATTATTGCAATCAAATTCCTCGCACCAGTACCACGTTCTTTGAATAGTTGAAGGAAAAAACACCCGCCAATTTTTCTCCGCTCGAATTTTTAATGCTGTGCAAGCTTTGATTTGCTATCCAGTACACTTGAACTCTGGATGGTTGCTTCTAATGCCCGGCCCATGGTGATGGTGAAAATAACCCCGCCAAAGGAAACGAATTGGTTGACAAAATGGTGCCATGACTTTTGATTCGTGGGAATAAAAACGAAAGTTGTATGGGAGGGTCCCTTTTATTAGGTGGGAGGGGCTCAAAACTATTACTTAAACCTTACCATGGTCCAAACACATACCTGTATCAAATTTCAGGCTGATCAGTTAAGCGGTGTGGGTTTGTATAAGGTGCATACAAACAAACATATACACCTAGGTTTTTTTTTACACGGTTTTTTTTTACGCGGTTTTTTTTTACACGGCTTTTTTTACACGGTTTTCGGGAATTAACACGGTTTTTTTTACACGGTTTTCGCGAATTAACACGGTTTTTGAGAGAAAATATTCTAAGTCCTTTTCAAAGGAAAACACTCAGAATCTTTTTGAAGTTGGGAAAATCTTATCTCTTAGACTAAGAACATGATACATGAGACCTAAGACCTGGGACCTGAGACCTGAGACTTGAGACCTGAGACCTGAGACCTGAGACCTGAGACCTGAGACCTGAGACATGAGACATGAGACATGAGACATGAGACATTAGACATGAGACCTGAGACATGAAACATTAGAAATTAGACATGAGACCTGAGACCTGGAAGCTGAGACAAGGGATATTAGACTTTAGACCTCAGCATGAGACATGAGACCTGAGACCTGAGACCTGAGGCATGAGACAAGAGCCATGAAACATGAGACTTTAGACCTGAGACATGGTACATGAGACATGAGGCATGAGACATAAGACATGAGACCTGAGGCAAGAGACAAGAGCCATGAAACATGAGACCTGAGACCTGAGACATGAGACTTTGGACCTGAGACCGGAGACAAGCTACTAGAATTAGTACCGCGAGAAACAAGTTTAGCTCCGATTTATACTTGCGACCCCTCTAATGAAAGGTTTTGACTTGTAGATGATGAAAAATAGTGTCGCGAGTTCGCTAGTACAAGCTACTAGTGTTAGTACCACGAGAAATTAGTTTAGCTCCGATTTCAACTTTCGACCGGTCAAATGAAAGGGTTTGACTTGCAGATGACGAAAAACAATGTCGCGACTTCGCTAGTACAAGCTACTAGTGTTAGTACCGCGAGAAATTAGTTAAGCTCCGATTTCAACCTGCGACCCCTCTAGTAAAAGGTTTTGACTTGTAGATGACGAAAAATAGTGTCGCGACTTCGCTAGTACAAGCTACTAGTGTTAGTACCGCGAGAAACTAATTAAACTCCGATTTATACTTGCGACCCCTCTAATGAAAGGGTTTGACTTGCAGATGACGAAAAACAATGTCGCGACTTCGCTAGTACAAGCTACTAGTGTTAGTACCGCGAGAAATTAGTTAAGCTCCGATTTCAACTTGCGACCCCTCTAGTAAAAGGGTTTGACTTGTAGATGACGAAAAATAGTGTCGCGACTTCGCTAGTACAAGCTACTAGTGTTAGTACCACGAGAAATTAGTTTAGCTCCGATTTCAACTTTCGACCGGTCAAATGAAGGGTTTGACTTGTAGGTGATGAAAAATAGTGTCGCGAGTTCGCTAGTACAAGCTACTAGTGTTATTACCGGTAGAAAGAAGTTTCATTTCCGATTTCAATCTGCGACCAATTAAGTTAAAGTGTTTGAAGCAAACAGAACTCAAGGTTAGTTGTGAGATACGTCTCGCTGGTCGAGTGGTTAGCGTGGTAAGACGGTAATCGCTGGTCCACTGATGGCATGGGTTCGATTCCCATCTCGGTATTGGAGTTAAATGTTAATCTTAAATTTCCAACGTAATTAATTCAGTCTACAAAGCCTAAATCGGCATAGACAACGTATGTCTTTAAAACAGAGATACCGTCTGGTGCATCTGGTGCATCATGCAACAGTTTTAAACTTCAATGGCCTTTAAAAACATTATTTCCGCAGATAATCATACCGTTTGTACAAAAAAGTTTTAAAGTTGATTGCACATAAAATTGAGGTAGTCAGAAAAATTATTGGTTCCACCAGTTGTGATGTATTTGTAATGTAGTAATGCATGAAGAACCAATTGCAGTAGTTTTTGGCTTTGTTCGAATTAAATTTTATATTTTTTGAACCATAAATGTTTTTATGGAAAAAAGCATGAGGGTTCAACAAACATTTAGGGGTGAAAAACACTTTACCAAATTCTACTAGCTGAAATCATAAAAATTCATGATTGGATGGATAAAAATTTTGAAGTTATATTTTCATTAACCGCAAATTTTTCAAAGAATGCGATGTTTGATGAAAATTTTCGATAATTTGTAGCATCTTGTTCAAGTTTTCAAACAATCAAAAAACGCACGGGCTCACAGCTCTCAGAGCTCTCTAGAATGATGATTTTACTCAATTTTCAGCTGGGTGCTGCAGCTTCTGCTTGCGCGTTTTGATTTATTTTGCCAGTTATTAAAATAAAACGTGATACAAAATATAAAAAATACACTTTAAATACTATTCAATTCCCCGGATTCTCAAGAATACCCCCTGTAACCAATATCACCAAGAAGTCAATCCCTTTCACTTGACGGGTCGAAAGTTGAAATCGGAGCTTAACTAATTTCTCGCGGTACTAACACTAGTAGCTTGTACAAGCGAAATCGCAACTCTATTTTTCATCATCTACAAGTCAAACCCTTTCACTAGAGGGGTCGCAAGTCTAAATCGGAGCTTAACTAATTTCTCGCGGTACTTATCCTAGTAGCTTGTACTAGCGAAATCGCGACACTATTTTTCGTTACCTACAAGTCAAACCCTTTCACTTGACCGGTCGAAAGTTGAAATCGGAGCTAAACTAATATTTCGCGGTACTAACACTAGTAGTATGGACTAGCGATTTCGTGACACTGTTTTTCGTCACCTACAAGTCAAACCCTTTAACTAGAGGGGTCGCAAGTCTAAATCGGAGCTTAACTAATTTCTCGCGGTACTAACACTAGTAGCTTGTACTAGCGGAGTCGCGACACTATTTTTCGTCATCTACAAGTCAAACCCTTTCACTTGACTGGTCTAAAGTTGAAATTGAAGCTAAACTAATTTTTCGCGGTACTAACACTAGTAGCTTGGACTAGCAATTTCGCGACACTGTTTTTCGTCACCTACAAGTCAAACCCTTTCACTAGAGGGGTCGCAAGTCTTAATCGGAGCTTAACTAATTTCTCGCGGTACTAATCCTAGTAGCTTGTACTAGCGAAGTCGCGACACTATTTTTCGTCATCTTTAAGTAAAACCCTTTCACTAGAGGGGTCGCAAGTCTAAATCGGAGCTTAACTAATTTCTCGCGGTACTTACACTAGTAGCTTGTACTAGCGAAGTCGCGACACTATTTTTCATCAACTACAAGTCAAACCCTTTCACTTGACCGGTCGAGAGTTGAAATCGGAGCTTAACTAGTTTTTCGCGGTACTAACACTAGTAGCTTGGACTAGCGATTTCGCGACACTGTTTTTCGCCACCTGCAAGTCAGACCCTTTCACTAGAGGGGTCGCAAGTCTAAATCGGAGCTTAACTAATTTCTCGTGGTAATAACACTAGTAGCTTGTCTCAGGTCTAAAGTCTCATGTCTCAGGTCTAATCTTTCATGGCTCTTGTCTCATACCTCAGGTCTCATGTCTTATGTCTCATGTCTCATGTCTCAGGTCTCAGGTCTCATATCTCATGTCTCATGCCTCTTGTCTCATGTCTCATGTCTCAGGTCTCAGGTCTCAGGTGTCATGTCTTAAGTCTCAAGTCTCATGTCTCAGGTCTCATGTCCCATGTCTCAGGTATCAGGTATCGTGTTTTATGTCTTAGGTTTCTAGTTTCAGGTCTCAGGTCTAATGTCCCATGTCTTTGGTCTCATTCTTCAAGTCTCAGGTTTCATGTCTCAGATCTCAGGTCCCTGGACTTAGGTCACAGGTGTCATGTCTAAAGTCTCAGGTCTCATGTCTCTAGTCTACATTTTCAAGTCCAGGTCTTAAGTCTCAAGTCTCAGATCTCAGGTCTTAAGTGTCAGAACTTCAAAGCTGCAGAATTCGAATGGTCTTTTTTTACACGGTTTTCGGGAATTAACACGGTTTTTTTTTACACGGTTTTCGGGAATTAACACGGTTTTTTTTACACGGTTTTTTTTACGCGGTACGTATATCAGTGTAAAAAAAACCTTACTGTATAGTCCAACTCATCTTTATAGATATAGATTATAGAAGATGTTGTTTGAGCTAAACCAGAACAAGTAGTAGTAGGTCATGAAGAGTAGGAATGGAATTGTGGATTTTTGTAAACCCGAACTTTAGTTTTAAATAAATAGAAAAAAAAACCCAAAAATATCAAAAAGGTGTCAAAATGTATCTACAAACTGATTGAAAAGATAACTGCTTTAAAAGCAATTTTTATGACCCTCATCAGAATTTTAAATATCTAAGGAAAAATTCTCTCGCACTCATGAATTTGACATTTGTGTTACGAGTTGTTCTTGTAAAGTGAACCTGTATATAAGAGAAGTGACATCTGAAACACAAAATTCCAATCGAGCAAAAGAACTGTCAAAATCGATTCCAATCGATCCGAGCATTTTGTCGCAGAGCTTTTACCTTTCTTATTGAAAACTCAACCAAGGAAGGTATTGTGATTGTTGTTAAAGTTCAAACAGAAATTTTTTTAGCTGGTCATATGAATTTATGATTAGGTGCAACTTTTGTCAATGCTTTGGTGAATCGTGTTTCTAGTTAGAAAACTAACTGATTATTAACGAATTTCAAGTCATTCATACCGTTTATCGCGATCCTTCGGGCATCGAGTTCAATGTTGTTTTGTTGGATCGAAGGAGCGTTCACTTTAGAGCTTGAACATTTGAGCCAGAAAACAGTGCTGGGGATTTTTTGTCCAAGATTTCGGCGATGTTGTCACATATTTTATTTTAAGAGGGATCAGATGTCGCTTCTCTTATATGAAGGTTCACTATTCTTGGAGTGATATAATAAATCTAAGTACTGGGTTGAATTTGAAAAAAAAAATCGAAATTTTTGAACACTAAATAAGGATTATCAGATGGCTTTTAAAAAATTCGGGAAATTTTGAAAAAAAAAAGTGGAACGCAGCCGAAAAAAGCAGAACCTTTAAAAATGTGATTGTAATAAGCCTTCGTGATATTCACATAAATTTGTTTCGATAAATACTCTGGGCATAACAGTATTTTTTTCCTTTCAGCCTCGGGCTGGTTCGTCTTACATAAAAGTGTTATGCTTTAATACCAAAGTTGTGTTTTGTGAATAACTTCTGAATGCATGGATGAAAATTGTTGAAATTAAGTTATGTTAACATGTGGAAATTTTTTGGGTTTTGAGATAGCTTCAAAAGAAGAAACTCATTGACAAAATTGTTTGGGCAGGATCGTCGAAAGTCCAGGTAAATTACAGTGGAAGACCTTAAAACTGCTAGAAATAACCTTTTTGACCTAAATTATTATGAAGACCTAGAGGATCTAACAGTGAGCTAAAGTTTGAAAAAAAAAGGGGAGATGATTGATTACAGGAAGTTAAGCATTGCGAGTGGTTTTATATAGCGCATTGCATAAATTTCAATAGAGGAGTTTTTTCAAACTAATTTGTCTAGCTGACTAATAAACAGGCTTGACTTCCTTTCTACTAGGTAAAAGGGCTTCCTGGACGGTAAAATTAACAAAACACGGTGGTCAGATTGTGAGAAAAATATTTGGACCACATGCAGGGGACCCCTTATTCTGCGCCGCGCGTGAGGTGACGATAGTCGAGTCGAGTCGGAGTCACGTGAGTCTTGTCACCTTATTCCCGAAGCCGATGTGACAGAGGTTCATGCCCAGCTGACTACTAGGTTAGGATAAGAACTCTAAAAGTTCATTCTAAAAGACGTTTCCCACCTAAAGCGACTATTGGAATCGGGTGATTCGACTATCGTCACCTCACGCGCGGCGCAGAATAAGGGGGATTAAAAAATGCTATTTACAGCAAAACGAACTTTTTAACAGCAATCTGGCAGGTTTCCAGCCAAAAACTTTCCATTGAAAAGTCTCGCCTGGATGTTCCGAAGATAAACAAGAAAAAACAATTTTAAATATTGATGTCCAGTACTTGAGGAGGCTGACGATCTGTGTAAGCTGAAAATCAGTCAGTATTTCATAACCATTGACACGATAAATGGCTTAATATACAAATAAGATTTCCTCTAACAGCAACCATTTTCCCCGCAAAGCACTTCAGAAAGTCTAACAAAGTTGATTCTCTGTTTTGGTCGAATCTGGAATCATGCCATTTAGCAAAAATTGTGCACGGAGTCTCTGACTGAATACCTAAATTCGTTTATCACAAATTAGCACGCTATTTTTACACCCAAAGCTGGAACTTCCCCCTTTTATTTGAGCCCAAATTTGAAATAATCCATCAGGGGGTCTAGAACATATTAAATTTTTGAAGATTGTTTTTACCTTTTTTAAGGGTTTTTGTCAAGAAAAATCATACCAATAGTTATTAAAACACTTGTCTTACCTTTGACGTTGTTCTAAATCAATATATCAGAACTATGATCTTATAGGAAAATCTGCTGGCTACGATTTGTATTGATGCATTCCACTTTTAGTTGGTTGACTGGGCTGAAATTCATTAGATTTATTTGCGAATTTGTATTTTTTTTGTCAAAATATTGGTTTTGTTTAAATTAACGAAAATATTGTTTTTTTTTTATTTCCTAGATGATATTGAAAACGCGGGTTTTATCTGGAAGTTTTCTATATTGAGCACTGCAAACATTTGTCTGTGGATTTTTGCATGTTTAATTATCTTTGGAATGTCTTTATTTTTTTTATACAAACAAAAAATAACATCGTGTCACTAATAGCAAAAAGCTTTGTCTATTTACATTCATTTGCTTAGATTTAGCTCATATTCAAGATGTTACTTTGCTCTTTACTCCAGATTTTCCTAATTAAATTGATGTCAAAGCTTGATTTTTAATGTAGATAAAACATCCAAAACATTTAAAACACTCTACAATCAACGAATAAGTCGTTTAGATACTATTTCTGGTTTTGGTACCATCAGCAAGGTTTTGAAATTTTGTTATTTTTTTTCAAATGAAATAATAATCATTCTGGTTACGACATTACAACTCTTTTCTCTCAATTTGTATCACTTAAATTTCTTCGACTAAGTTGAAGCCAGCAAATTTTCCTATAAGATCATGGTTTTGGCATATGGAGTTAAAATAACGCTAAAGGTAAGACAAGGTTGCCAGATTGCCAGGTTTTATCCGGGTTTGCCCGGATATTTAATACTAAATTTAAGATCAGTCCGGCCCGGTCCAGTTTCCCGGATTTTGCTCGTTTTTTTTTCACTTTATTTGGCAAATTAAACACAAAAATACAACAAACACCTCCAAAATGAGTTTTATAAAATAATTTTGAAAGCTTTTTGGAAGCCTAAAATACGGTTGAAAATCAATCGATGAGTTTTGATGAAAAAAAAATTTGTTTAATATATTTTTTTTCTTGATTTTTGTTGAGGAATTTTTTAGTTTTGACAAAATTTGCCCGGATAATGCCCGGATTTATGGTCGTCAATTTGAAATCGAATGCCCGGATTTTGCCAGGTTTTTTCCGGTTTGTCCGGCCCGGATACGTGCTGAAAAAATTCTGGCAACCCTATTCTAGATGATTATTTCAAACTTGGGCTCAAATGAGAGAGGTAAATCTCAGATTTCGAATGGTGCAAAAATTAGCGAAGCTCATTTTAAAAAACTAAAATTTTATCCCAGAGACACAGTGCTGTGGTAAAGTGATATATGTCAAATATGTTGTTTTATGTTTGAAAAAAAAACTTGAGTTCAATAGATTATCACATAAAAAATGGCGTTTGGAAAAGAAGTTTTGGAGCATATTAACTTGATATTACCCACTATCAGAAAATTTAAAAGACGGCGAGTTGCTAAATTTTCGTGAAAAGATATGATGAAAGTAAGAAAACAGGATCAAGTATCCCCATCCTCCCCTATTGTTATGCTGTTTTGATATACATACGTTTCATATACATTATAGAATGATCGTATGAAAGTTGAAAAAACGGTATTAACTTACTTAAGTGTCGGCAATATACATACATAAATTTCTTTGTATTTATTATTGACTTTTTTTTGGCGAATAAATTACTACAAAATGACTTGTCAGTTGGTCCGAACGTTTCGGGCAAATTTTGGCTTTTCACACCTCTTCCGCGGACATTAAATTAAATTTATTTTTCTATAATATTCCATATTACTATACTATTTTAAACTTAATTAATCTAGCGATCGTCTATACTACTTTTTATAGTTATTTGTTTACTTTTGATGTTATGTTTACATTTGCCTGTCAGTGTTTTGATTTTAGGTAAAATGGAGTTGTAAGCTGACTTAAATTTTATAGAGCCCTTTTGTTTATTGACAACGTTGTTGTCGCCCCTAATTTTTCTGTGGAACATTTCTGCACAAATGCTTGTGTTATATTTAAATACTTTTTCAAGAATATTCGTGTTCTTAAAGTCAAAAATATGACCATTTTCTATGCTATGTTGGGTTAGTCCTGATCCTCCAACCCTCTCTCTTAATATCGTTTTTATGTTGTTTTAATCTTTAATGCAAAACTGACTTGTTTCGCCAATATAATATTTCTTACCTTTTCCACATTTTATGTCATAAACTACATTTGCTGTTTTTTTATATTTTATCTTTAGTTTTTGTAAAAATTGTGTCATAGGACTTAAAGGCAACGTTGAAGTCACATTGCTTTAAATATCGAGCTGGACCGAACACTAAATTGGTTTTATTTAAAAGTTTTTATGTAGTTCACGTCGAAGGAATCTTTCCTGGATTTGCAGAAACTCATCAGCACAAGGATGCACTACCGCCGAAATTTCTGCTCATCTTAACCCTATAATGCATGACTTTTTAAAAATGAGAATTGCAGTTATTGATTCAGTGAAATAATAACGTTTTAATTCGAAAATCAAAACTCAACAGGTTTGAAGTCGTTATTCTTAGTATTATAAAAGTTATGACCCATCAAAGATGACAAATATTGTTCGAAATTTCTCAGTTATTTTCAATACGGATTTGCTAATTCCTTCAAAACCTTGTTAATTAGGTGCAGGAAGGTGTTTATGATTGATTGAGATTTTAAAAATTGTTAGAATTTGCAAACCTGATGAAATAACAGCAATTTTCCAAAAAAAAAAATGTTTTCAAAAAAATTAATAAATTCGATTTTTGCAATTTTTCCACATACTTTGTTCGATATCTCACGCACATATTAAAATATCGTAATAAAAATACAATGGGCTAATTTCTTTTAATCTTTAGAATATTTTTTGTCAAACATCACTCAAAAATATCTACCCGGTTTCGAGATATTTGGATTTTGATTAGTGTTGTTTTAAAACAACACTATGCATTAAAGAGCTTCCGAATCGAACGCAAATCATGTCTATCGCACTTCTAGCCTTCTAGCCTATTAATTTTCATTTAAAAGAACAACATTAGGTATTCCGTTTACCAGTCCATGAAAGCACTTTTTTTTTACTTAATGGGATTTCAATCATTTTCTCATTTCTTATTCGAAATCATCCAGAAATCCTAAATTAATCCTGGAGAGGCGAAAATAGATCTTTATGAAATAGGCGATGGTTTGTTGGTATCGCACGTGTTTTTGTTTTGCTCCGTCGCAGTGAAAATTAAATTTTTGAAGTTTAAGAAGTTTCTTACTGTAAAATTGTGATTTTTTCTTGTATAAGTGGATAATGCATAGTAATCAATAATCGCATGTTTAATTGTTTGGACGACGGACGCGTTTTTCTTTCTATCTGCCAAAAATTTAATTTAATTATCGATTTTTTGGTGTATTTTTGATGGAAGATACGATTGTTCTTAGGGTGTTGGTTCGACAGTTTTGGGAGGGAGAGTTTTTATCTTTGATGAGGCCTTGTAAGGACGTCAAACTTGTGCTTCGTGAAATTTTTCTTCCAGAAGTGTGAAAATAGTATAAAAAAGATTAATTGTGTTGTGAAGTGCGCTGGGAAAATCCAGTGAATATTTTAAACACCGGAAATATTTTAGAAGAGGCTTCAAAAGTTTGAGTTGCCAAAGTTCCCGGTGCCAAAAAAGCACCAGCCCTGCTCCTGGCAACTAAAGACGCACGGATCCGGATCTGGGAAACATGTATCCTCTAGATGAAAACTGATTTGGTGAGATCCAACCTTTTTACAGATTTATACGTTCACATTGTATTATATTTTTGAAAACATATATGAAGCGTTTGACAGGGAACTCCACACTTTATTCTTTCCCTCGTTCCGGTATCTTTGCGGTATTTACCACATGGTTGGCCTGGCCGTAGTAATCTCTGCATTTTTAAATGTAACAGAGATTACGTTGAAAAGAAAAATGAAGGACGTAAGTCTCTCATTTTCCAGGGTGCTTACATGTTTTGGCTATGTTGGTAAAAGAAGAAGAAGAAGAAGAAGAAGAAGAAGAAGAAGAAGAAGAAGAAGAAGAAGAAGAAGAAGAAGAAGAAGAAGAAGAGAGGCGAAAATCTTTTTTACCACGAGATAGTGCTATCATCTTAAATTTGGAACTTGAAAAATAGTGGTTTAGTATTAAAAATACAAAGTTAGGGAATTGGCAGCCTTTTATCTGCTTATAATCCAATCCAAAACCTTTGAATCATGATTTCACTCAATTAATTTAAAACTTTTAACAGTTCAATAAGGTTTCATAGCTCAAATGTAACATTTTTAAAAATCTAGATGAAAATCTTGTAAAAATATTTAAATCATGAAATTTTCTAAAAATTACAGTTATTTATTACAATAGCACGTAGAAACATGATTTTTCTTTCAGCATCAATTCACTGATTAATAGAATAAATTAATGTCATACTGAACATTCATGTTTCTAATATTTATAAATTTCCATTTTCGTAGCAAAAATTACTCCAAGATTAGCCACTTAAAACAAAAAACACTCTGATCGCAGAAAATAAACTCCATTAGCAAACTTTCTTCGTGTTTTTTTGCTTGCTGCTGCCTGCTTCTATTCATTTAATTCTCAGCAGCAGCAGCAGCAGGACAAATATTCCCAGCAGTTTTTTTTTACTTTTGTTTACTTCTCACCACCTCGCTGCTCCCAATGAGAAGGAAGGTTTGCTCATACATTCATTTTCCCACACCGCCTCCCCCCCTCTCCGGTGAAATAAATCGGACCGCGCGGAACGAGACTTGGTTTGTGCGCTTCTGTGTATGTGCCACACCGTGTGAGGGTTTCATGTGTTTTCGCGCGATTTTTTTTTACATCCTCGTTACCTTTCCCTGTGCCTCTCTTGGTCACGCTTTCTAGTTGCTTTCTCTTGGTTGCTCCATGTGTCTGTGTGTAATTGTTGTCGTCGTTGTCGTTTTTTTTCGCTCCCTTTTTTAGTTAGTTGCTGTTGTTGGTGGTGATGCTGTTGTGCTGCTGACTTTTCTGTCCTCATCGTATATTTATGTATTTTTCATCCCACAGCTTCGGGGGAGGTTTTCTGGGAAAACTACGAGAAAGCTGCAGGTCTCTTGGAGTTTTTTTTTCTTCTTTTTCTGCACTTTCGCTGCCTTTTTGTTCGGCTTTGCTGCTCCTCATGGACCAGGATCATAGTCAGGACCAGGGGTTGGGAAGAAATTTTCTACTCAGCATAATTTATTGCATATATAATATGAGTGTGTGTTGTCAGGGGATAAAAAATAAAGAAGCAACAGAAGGAAAAAAAAAGACTCCGGAGCTGGAACAGAAGATGAAAAAAATCGATAGCTCGCTCTCTCGGTGCAAGAGGACGGCTGCTGGATAGATGATGCTTTTCCTTTTCCGAACGTAGAACAACAGAATGAAAATCGTGAAGAGGTTCAGACAGGAGGAAGATGGGTGGAAAATTTTTCCCAATTTGAGCTCTCCAGAAGAAGGAAGTAAAGTTTAATAAGAGAACCCACCCGGATTCGCCTCGATGCCCCTTTCACTCTTGATTTCCTTCTTGTTGGTAGCCGAGAAAGTCTCCAGTAGGAGACAGCTTTCGGGTCTTTGCATTTTCTTCGGGTTTTTTATTTTATTTTAAGAATAAGGAGAATGAATGCTGCAACCGGTGGGATCTGCGAGGTGGAAACTTGGGGCCCGTTGAGATAGAAAGGGGGGAGGTCTGGGAGAAAAAAACTCCTTGTTTCTGTCCCGTTCACTGTGGAGGTGGAAAAAATAAACTTAAAATGTTGGGAGTCGAGCGTCTCAACGAACCAGCAGTAGGTACGTAGCGCAAAAGTGTGAAATATTAAATTGCATTTGAATTAAATTTATTTTTTAATGAAAGTAGCAGCTCCCGGTAGCGCTGCCTGTCAAAGGGCTCGGGTAAGAAAATGGAAATTTCTTATCATTAATAACGCATGAACTTTTGATGAGGGCTAAAAAGGTTTTAAACTTTAATGGTGAATAATTTCTTTTTATTCGTTAAACTTGAAGACTTTAAAACTTTTGCAAAGAAGCTCAAACATTTCAAAATTTGGAAGCACGATTAATCATGATATTATTTTTTACTGTAGTAGTAGTAGTTTAACTTAGTTCCTTGTTGCTGAGGTACATCAACCTCAGTAGAAAAAGTCTTGAATCTTAAAAACCATAATCTCTAAACTAATGTCCAACATCAATCTAGAATTAAATTTGAACACAAGCGTCCTAAAGACGACAATTTTTGTTGTTCTTAAAATTTAAATACAGGCGCTCATAGCATATCCGTCTAATTTGCGTTTTTGTTTAGTTGAGAAAGCAGCAATTAAAATTTGTAACTGGTTTTGAGAAACTTCGTATTTTCCCGCGATTTTGATGGAAGCAATAAAAAACATTTGTTACTTGCGGGACAAACAAATACTTTTGCATCATTGCTCGTTCAAATATATCAATATTTTGTTTGATTGTGTTGAAAATTATACTCTGGGGCGCATATGCGACTCTTTTCACACGGTGGACATCTTACAAGAATGATAGCAAATCAGTCCCATTCCATAGCCAATGTTAAACGCTGATGAAAAAGAATGCTAGGAGAGAAATTATGCTGCCGGGTCCTATTTCTTAAACAACCCAAGGTAAGCATTCCAGACTGCCTCGGAAAAATGGTAAATCCCAAGGAATATTTAAACAAGGTAGTGTCGAGAGCCATATTGGATTTTTTTCGTGACGTCACAAAAACGATTGAATCGAAATTTTATGTAAGAATGGTAGGAATTTCAAACAAAAACACGTTTTTGAACGAAATCAATTTCCAATTTCATTTAGATTTTGTTGTAAGGCCTCTATTTCACTATGTTATGAAGTTTTTTGGTCTTTCCAAGATTGCATTGTGTTCAGTCCACCAAGCGGACTGAAGAACCGGAGAAACAGCGAGAACCGAGAAAACCGAATGCACGACGCCCAAGTAGCGAGAGCTATAAAAGCAAGCGGTCGCGTCCCCGCGAGGTGAGTTTTGATCCAACCGTCGCGCGAGCAACATCGTCCCGAGAGAGCCGAGAGCGGCTCAGAAAGAGAGCCAGTCAGCAGTGGGCTGCATCAAGGCCACCCGAGAAAGACAGCAGCGAACGTTGCTCGTCGCATTCAACAACAACAACAACAACAACAACAACAATAAAAGTGTGAATTATTGTGAATAGCTACTTAGAGAAAATAAACAATGAAGCATTATTAAGCAACGAGTTCTCTTTTGCTTCACTCCTGCTCTTGCTCCGATTCCACAACCAATCGGCTCTTTTCAGAGCCATCTTTAGAAAGAGTTTGCGATCACTGTGGAAGACAGTGATCGACCCGGCCTTGGCCCGCCAACCGGTGAGACAACAACTGAGGTTGTCTGGGAGAGACTCACTTCCACGAGGGGAATGAGTCCCATCGGTGGTTGTTTGCCAAGAGCCGCCCCACGTCCACTAAAGGTTGTTCATGGCCCAACACATTGTTTATTTTTCCCCAGCCGCAAATAAGCTGGGTGTATCGTCTAAAACCGTGCATCGAGCCAAAAAACGAGCCGGAATATCGACTTACAAGAAAGTAGTGACTCCAAATCGCGATGATAAACAAAATACGACGGCCAAAGCACGATCCCGGAGGCTGTACACGACGATGCTGATGAAGTTTGACTGCGTGGTAATGGACGACGAAACCTACGTTAAAGCCGACTACAAGTAGCTTCCGGGACAGGAGTTTTATACGGCAAAAGGAAGGGGAAGGTAGCAGATATTTTCAAGCACATGAAATACCTGGAGTTCGGCTGGATTTGATTGGTTATTGTACGGTTTTTTTTTATTTAAAATTTAGGTAAAATTTGGGTAAAATTGCTCGACGTTTCCCGGCCTGGACTAACACCGTTACATGACCAATTTATATAATAGACTGCACGTTGTGCTTTGCAATACCATCCAAAAATTGTTCAAACTTGTCAATAAGATAACCTTAGATCAACTTGAAAACTTTGTGAAATAAAAGCTGAACTTCAGTTCTCTCTCGTTTGATATTTTTTCATTAAATTTTTACACAATCTAGTTCAACTGTCCAACTAACGTTCAACAAAATTTGAAGTCTTTACAATTACTACAAACAAACATACAGCTATTCCCGTAAAAAATAAAACATTTTCTATTCCTAAACAAAGCACGGATGAAGTTTTTAGCAATTTACATCATTCTTTGTGGTAAATTTTGATTTTGTGAAAGAAAAATCAAAGAACACATGGAGTACGATGTTTCCCATACAAACATCCGTCCATAAAAGAATGAAAGCGACTGCTGGTCGATAATAAGCCTCATTTTCTACCCGGCACCATTTTTGATCGCGTGAATCGGTTTTGATGAAACTTGGCCTGCAACTAGATCAAACATTTTTATATTACTGGACCAAATTTCGAGATTTTCTAATGAAAATTGTCAAAAAAAAAAAACAGCAAATTTAGTGAAGCAATTCCAGATTTCCCTTTTTTTACGGGAATAGCTGTATCGTTAGTTGGATAGTTGAACTAGATTGTGTAAAAATTTCATGAAAAAATATCAACCCAAAGAGAAATGGCAGCTTATCAAAGTTGGAAGTGGGTGCGCAGCTTCACGCGATTTCATTCTTTTTTGAACGCAACTGAGATATACATGATTAATAATTTCCATCAATCGAAAATTTGTCTCTGTTTTATATTCCTTTAAGCCAATTTGTGAGTTTTTATAAAGTTCCACTAAAAATTCAACAAATAATCAAAAACCGGTTATATTTTGTTTCATTTGTGGACAAATTCAATTGAATACCACAAAAAATAATTAAAGAATAGATAATGGAAGATTTTTGCTAGTGATAGTTTTGGAATAAGAGTCTCTTTTTAAAAAATTAGGAAAGTGATAAAAAATGTCATTGTATAAAAACTTGTTTAAAATCAAAATTTAAAGAGAATAACTTGGAAATGATTAAATTGGTGCAATACTTCCTATAGATTTCATGTGAGAAGTTTCCTTTTCAAAAACAAAAATGGAAGGGTCTTCTATATAAGAATTGTCTCATTATATTAAAACATTGTGAACCCTTTAGGAATGTGAAAAAAGTGTTTGTCAATGCCGGAATGTTCCTTAATATGTTACATTTTTTTACAACAAGCTTATCCCTTACGAACTCTTTTTCGCTTTCAACTAGAGTGTCCATTTCCCGGCCATTATCTCATTCCCGGGAATCAGGAATCTGGTGGCATATTTGCCGGGAATTCCCGGAATCCCGGGAAATATTCAAAATCATGTAAAATATATGCACTTCGATTCAAATATACACCCAAAATTCAGCCTCTGTGCCAATGGCGTGTAGTCAATTTCATAGCATCATTGGTACAAGAAGATAACGCGACCGGCACTGATTCGATTTGCGCCCACCGGCATTAACCTCCCAGCGCAACCGAATTGCGTATGTCTGAATGAAACAAAATAAAAACGTTTTCGCGTCCCTCCCCATCGCATCACAAGCCGAAGAAGGATGGAAATAAATACCGGCCAACACCAGGCAGCCAGCGAACCGAGCACTGTGCGTGTGAATGTAGCAAAAGCAACAACAAAAACATCCTTCTAATTCAATCAACCGGCAAACACGGCTAAGCTGTGCGTGTGTATGTAGCAAAAGCAACAACAAAAACATTCCTTCTATTTACCGGCAAGCAACACAGGCCAAGCTGCCCGGCTTTAGCAGCTGTGTATATGTAGCGTGTGTATGTAATAGCAGGCAGTAAGCAAAGCACAGTTCTCATTCAATGGGATTCCCGTTCCTTCACTCCCGTTCCCTTTCCCGTTTCCATCTTAAGACAAAGGAATGCATTGAAAGGAGGCCAAACGCCGGGAAGCCGCCGTTGTACGTTTTTTGTGATTGATCGGTAACACAAAGCCTATGACAAATATACCTCATCCTGCATGAAGCTCGAATAGTACACTGGTTAGAATGTCGGACTGGCAAGACGATTCAATTGGTGATGAGAGTTCGATTCTCACTACAGCGCTGTGGTTTTAATTTTTATTTTCTTGTTTCTGGGATGAATTATCCAATAGGAAGGAAATCCCATAAAATGTTTTTCTTGTTTCGCTTGAATGTAGTGGTCATCATTTTGGTTGGGAGCCGAGTCCTTATGCCAGTTACGGTTTTTCAAACATACCGTCTTCGGCACAGTGCACATTTCAGGGCATTATCGGCACAGAGATTTGCTAAATAGGCATTGGATTTTTGCAACCTCTTCTATGGGTGTACATAGCTTATCGATCCTCTCATCCATACGAGCCCATAATTAGTTCAAAATGTACACTTGACAATGTTTTTTAACTTATTTTTAATCAAGTTGATCAAACAATGATAAATTAAAACAGTCTAACAAACAATAAAATAATCTGAATGAGTCAAATGAAGAATGCATCCATGCAACTAGGGGTTGATATAAAAAATATGTTTTCATTTGTTTGATTATTCCAACCATTTTTCGTTTTTCTGAACACTTAACATATTTGCTCTTCATATGAAAAAAAAAAAACGATGTATTCTTCATTTTGAAGTTTTGAATTTCATCTGGCTCTGAAGCCAAAGGGAAACAAGTGCATTAATGTTACTTTCGAGAAAACACAATCTTTCTACCTGCTGCGCGATGTTTCATATATTTTTCGAACTGTTGTGGGTTTTCGTTCAATGAATACGACGTGGAAATACATAATAATCTTTTTAAACTAATCTATTTGAATAAAATAATTCCACCAAATGGCTGCAAAATGTCTACTGCCACAGGAATCGGCATATTCTCAATGAGTTGCGTATGACTACTCAGAATGATTACGGAGGCTTTCAGGCTTTTCCAGAGAAATAATTTCATACATGTCGGGAATTCCCGGGAATGAAACTACGATTACCGGGAATCGGGATTTCTCGAATTTTTAAAATTCCCGGGAATTCCCGCCCGGGAAATCCCGGGACGGACACTCTACTTTCAACCATAATCATGTTAACATGAGTTTGCGTTACAATATTGAATCCGATGCATTTTCTCGACAATACTGCTAAGAACATTCAATATTTTTTAAGACCACCCTACCCTTTTTCTTGTGCTTAAGCCTGAAATTTCAAATAAACCCGTCTAAGAAAACACATGTGGAAGAGTTTTCGTCTCAATCTTGAGCAAAATCACAACATTATTGTTGAAACATCGATTTGTTAAAATGGAATACTGCTTTTCTTGATCTGAACACTAAAATTGGATAAGAAATATTCTTATAACATCACAAGAAACACTAAATAATAATTAAGCATCATTAACGTCATAACTTCCAAAACAATTTACAATCAATATGTACCACTTCTTTTGCCAACATGTGACTAAATATTTGATAACTGAAATCGATAAAGCTCTCCTCGAAACCTCCACGTGATAATTTGTTTCTCAATCCGATGCGCTCTGACGTCAATATCACAAAAAAAAAATAAAACAATTAAAATGGACGACCGCGCTTTATTCCGTCTTCCGAACAAAAATTTCGATGAAAATATGTTTCGTCCTTGAAAACTCTCATATACAAACTTTCATCTCGATCTGATTTACGACAATATCGCAAAAATAGTGAAAAGTTCGTATGAACGACTGCTTAGGCCGATCTTTAACCGAAAACTTGATACCTGGAATCAAATGCTCGTCCCTTAAAACTCCCATATGCAAATGTTCAACACAATCCTATCCTTTTTCCGGCGGCCTGAACATAAAATTTGACAAATGAAATCGGTTACTCGAGTCTCAAAACTCCCATGTACAAATTTTCATCTTAATCTAATGATTAACAACGTCAATATTGCAAAAACAGTGAAAACTCGTATGGACGACCCCTGACCAAAAATTCAATAATAACACTAGTTAACAAAATTTAAAAAAGAATCGTGAACTTGACCATCTGACCAACATTTTTAATGTAAAATCGGGTGCTGAATCCGAAAATGAAATTCAAAAAAATCTCAATAGAATCGTTTTTGAGTTATGCTCCAAATATGAAATTTCGAAAAATTTAAAAAAGTTCTTGAACTTAGATTCAAATATCACGGACGGCACAACAGTAATTTGGAATCTCTTTTTTGCATATTGAAGGTGAATAAATTTCCTATCGATCACCTGAACACTGTTTTTGCGTTTGACCAACAGTATTGTTGATATTAGTGACTTTATGAGATAAATAATTATAAATCTTTTGCCCTTAAATGTCAATTTAGAACTAATATTTCAAATGGTTGTTTATCAAAATCGGTTGAAAATGGAAGAAGTTATGGCTACTTTACCATAACTGTAATTTTTGCAGTTTTTAATAATTTAACGAACCGCAGTACACTTATAATAGTATAGGAAGAAAACCACTTGTTAAATCTCACTCGCTCCAAGTCAAAATTATTTATTAGCTTACCAGAAGGCCACATGCCAAGTTTCAGGAAGATCTGACCATAGGGAGGGATTGCATGAGTCTCAAACGTAAATAAAATTTTAAGGTTTTCTATCCGGGAAGAACAAAAAATACTGGTTTTTCATCAATAACTTTTTTCATCACTAGCCGATTGTTTTTATGGTTAACTTTTTTAAAGCCTAAGTTGAGACAAATATTTCACCCGAAGACTGCAACATGATTGGACTTGAAGTAAAAAAGTTATTGCAGTTCAAAGGCCGCAAATTTTGTCCAACACGCAATGAGTACTTTTTACGCATTGCGTTTTATACGAGAATTTTCTACCAAAATACAATCTTTGAACCGCAATAACTTTATGTGTTTCAAATCCAATCGTATTACAGTCTTCGAGTGAAATATTTGTCTCAACTTAGGATTTAAAAAAAATCAACCATAAAAACCAATCGGCTAGTGATGAAAGAAGTTATTGATGAAAAACCAGTATTTTTCGTTCCTTCCGGGCAAAATACCTCCAAATTTTATTCACGTTTGAGACTCATGCAACCCCTCCCTATGGTCAGATCTTCCTGAAACTTGGCATGTGGCCTTCTGGTAAGCTAATAAATAATTTTGACTTGGAGCGAGTGAGATTTAACATGTGGTTTTCTTCCTATACTATATGATAAGTGTACTGCGGTTCGTTAAATTACGAAAAACTACAAAAAATACTACTATGGTAAAGTAGCCATAACTTCTTCAATTTTCAACATTTAATAACCACTTGAAATCTTTGTTTTAAATTGACATTTAAGCGCAAAAGAAAATCAGATTTTTTAAATGCTACTATTGAGTCTAAAACTTTCGTTGAAACAAAATATTTCTCTAAAAAATGCATTTTTTATATTTTTTCCTCATAAAGTCACTAATATCAACAATATTGTCGGTCAAACGCAAAAACAGTGTTCAGATGATCGATAGAAAATTTATTCACCTTCAATATGCAAAAAAGAGATTCCAAATTACTGTTGTGCCGTCCGAGATATTTTAATCTAAGTAGAAGAAGTTTTTTATTTTTTCCGAAATTTCATATTTGGAGCATAACTCAAAAACGGTTCTACTGAGATTTTTTTTCAATTTCATTTTCGGATTCAGCGCCCGATTTCACATTAGAAATGACCGTCAGTTTACTGAGTTCATAAATGCTGTAAACTAGTGTAATCAATTGCCCAACGCTCAAAACCCTTATCAGCAAATTTTAATCTCAATCCGACGAAAAATAACATGAATATCGCAGAAACAATATTTGTCTTATAAGGGCGATCCCCTCCAGGAGGGGTCATCCGAAAATCTAAAATCATTTTTCATCATTCCTGGTCCTAATGAGCATCCATGCCGAATTTCAGCTCTTTAGCTCTATATATATATATATATATATATATATATATATATATATATATATATATATATATATATATATATATATATATATATATATATATATATATATATATATATATATATATATATATATATATATATATATATATATATATATATATATATATATATATATATATATATATATATATATATATATATATATATATATATATATATATATATATATATATATATATATATATATATATATATATATATATATATATATATATATATATATATATATATATATATATATATATATATATATATATATATATATATATATATATATATATATATATATATATATATATATATATATATATATATATATATATATATATATATATATATATATATATGGGCCACATTTTGTGGGGTATCTTGGGCCACCTATATTTTGTTGTTTTTATACACATTCAGAACTTAAAATACGTTTTTCCTATCTGCAAAGTTTTCTTATGCCAAATGACGAGTTGTGAAAAATATTTTGTCCATTTTTTCCAATGCGATTTACGAGCGAATTTGGAACTTTATGATTATACACAACTCTCTTTTTTATTTCCTCATCTGAAATCGCTTTAAAGTAACTAAATAAATTATAAAATTTCAGTTTTGGGTCAACTCATAAACTTTGTACGTTATCTAGTCAATTTGGATTTGGTGGCTCACGTTTCCCCACAGTCTTTCAAAATCCAAAAAAAAATACGCTCTGCTTAATAACATCAGGTTATCTAGCAGGTTACAAAACAAACCTGAAATGATAATGTACACAATAAAAAAAATGTACACAATATTCTTAATTTCCCTTGGTTTGAAGGTTTAGTGTGCAAATACTCATTAGATATCGATTTTGGTAATGTTCAAACCCATTTGAACCCATTACCATTTGAACACCTGATCCCAGGCATCAACTTTTATGTTCTCGTCAATCCAATATTCAAGTCAATGTTTCTTATTAGATCGAAATTGGCAAAAATAAAATAAGAATTACGCGCACAAATCCAGATATAAATCTGGAAAATGTGGAGTTGTAATATCCGTATCTGAAAATTTGATGTTGTTACAAAATGATTATTGTAATCAATCAAATCGAATTTCCTTCAGGAAACGTTTGAGTTGATACAGAATAGATTAAACATTAAACTTGTTAAGTGGTTAAAAATGTAAAGCACAACTGAATTAAAAATGGAAATAATCCCAACTTTTATCAATATTTAAGCCATTTAAATTAATAAAATTTGCTACCAACCGAAGACATAACTTTCGTTCCACAAGACTCACGACGCTCCCAGTTTTGTGTAATGAAAAGACGAAGACGACGACGACGACGTGCTAAAATTACTATCATTAGCCGGTCGAGCAAACGAAGAAGCCCAACCCCATTCAAGATGCCAACCGGTCGGCCTGCCGGAACTTTCGAAGAAATGCAGCCAAGCTGTGAGTGCACTGCAGACAGGACGGGTGTGTGGGTATTTGTGTGTTAATGTGCTTTCTTGGGGTATTTACCGGCAAACTACCAATCCCCAAAGTCTCACCAGTAACACGAAGAAACATGATTCATTTGGCGGTTTTGGAACAAAGTTCAAAATACGACACCGTGCACCATGATAAAGAATCTTATACCTTCTTAGCTATGTACATTGTGGGCTAGGCCAAAGTCGGTGGCCAAGCTGTGAAACGGACAAAACTATTCATTATGCATACATTATTTCTCGGAGTCTTTCGGGGTGGCTCCGTGGAACAGTGATTATTTTAAATTATCAAAAGGATTAGTGCAAAATATTGTTTAAAGTCTGGAATGTTTAAAAAACAAGTTATGTCAACAGCTTCGATTTAGACAAAGATATGTATCGAAAATCAAAATAAATTTTTGAAAATCTCAAAAGAAATTAAAGCAAACATTTTTCCAACAATTTCATTCAATTTTCTGGCATTTGCCCAACCTTGGCAGCCAAATGCCGTTAAAGTGAAGTGAAACCCCTCACTCTCTGGAGCCACTACTGTTGCAGATGGGGGGTTTGCACAGTTTTAATTTGATTGCGGAAACTTTGGGGCAGCAAAAGAGGCAGCTCTTCAGATAATTACATTCAATCGATACGTGGTCACCGGAAAACCTACCAGAAGGTACCAGGGGTTGGGCTGGAAAGGTCTTTCTCGATTCTCGGTGCGGTTTTACCCGGGACCGGAAAATAACGTTGAAAGAGCTCTGGGAGGGGATACTGAAAACTTGCTTCCTGGTGTCGGCCTGCTTTTGGGTTGAAATCAAACATTCTTCTAGCGTCATGTGGTGGATGGAATTCATAGCGGTTCTTCAGTTCATCGAAAGTGTAGAGCGTTTACAGTTTTAGAAAAGTTTAATCATGCATGAACTTAGTTTCACCCCTTTTTAATTGTGGCCCCCATTACGTACTTCAACTAAATTGTTGCAATTATGTTCCAACTTTTTCTTTGATCAGGGAGCTAAAAGCTCAACAAGTTACCGAAGAAATAATTTCAAAATGATTTTTTCTTGTCATAATGATAGCTGTTTTTCAAAAAAAAAAAATTACATTTTACTGAAATACATGAAAAAAAGGATGCAGATTCAAACCAGGAGGATATTATTAGCCGTAAAAATAAATATTATCCAATCATACAATATACTTTGAGGATAACAAAATATGTTCAAATTATGCACTGAACGAACTATGCTACGTGAACATGTACATGGATTTTTGCAACATGAAAAAAACTGTGACTGGAAAAGCTTGGCAGTTGAAAGTATGGTTTTTGGTCATTTTTTGCCTTTCTTACAGAAAGATACAGTTATCGGTCGATTTGGGAGATCATTAATTATGGGTCTTAGATTAATTAGGTCTTCGAACGATACTTTTTCACCCAGCAGACAACTCGATTTGTTTACATTTGGCCGTACGTCTTTTTGAAATAATCGATACCGCAGCTGATCTCATGCTGGGTAGAGAAAATAGAATCTTATTGGAAAAAAATGTCATACTAGGATCAATTTATTTAGTAGTAGCATGTATCCTGACAAGTTGTTGAAGACAAATATCAAAAAAATATATTTTAAACATGGTCGAGTATAGTTTGCTATTAAGAAAATTAACACAACATATTGTCGAAATTGATGAAACAGAAAAAACTGACAAAATTGACAAAATAAAAAAAATTACAGAATCGCCAAAATTGAAAAAACTGACAAAATTGACAAAATAAAAAAAATGGCAGAATCGCCAAAATTGAAATAATTGACAAAATTGACAAGATTGACAAAATTGACAAAATTGACAAAATTGACAAAATTGACCAAATTGACAAACTTGACAAAATTGACAAAATTGACAAAATTGACAAAATTGACAAAATTGACAAAATTGACAAAATTGACAAAATTGACAAAATTGACAAAATTGACAAAATTGACAAAATTGACAAAATTGACAAAATTGACAAAATTGACAAAATTGACAAAATTGACAAAATTGACAAAATTGACAAAATTGACAAAATTGACAAAATTGACAAAATTGACAAAATTGACAAAATTGACAAAATTGACAAAATTGACAAAATTGACAAAATTGACAAAATTGACAAAATTGACAAAATTGACAAAATTGACAAAATTGACAAAATTGACAAAATTGACAAAATTGACAAAATTGACAAAATTGACAAAATTGACAAAATTGACAAAATTGACAAAATTGACAAAATTGGCAAAATTGACAAAATTGACAAAATTGACAAAATTGACAAAATTGACAAAATTGACAAAATTGACAAAATTGACAAAATTGACAAAATTGACAAAATTGACAAAATTGACAAAATTGACAAAATTGACAAAATTGACAAAATTGACAAAATTGACAAAATTGACAAAATTGACAAAATTGACAAAATTGACAAAATTGACAAAATTGACAAAATTGACAAAATTGACAAAATTGACAAAATTGACAAAATTGACAAAATTGACAAAATTGACAAAATTGACAAAATTGACAAAATTGACAAAATTGACAAAATTGACAAAATTGACAAAATTGACAAAATTGACAAAATTGACAAAATTGACAAAATTGACAAAATTGACAAAATTGACAAAATTGACAAAATTGACAAAATTGACAAAATTGACAAAATTGACAAAATTGACAAAATTGACAAAATTGACAAAATTGACAAAATGGACAAAATTGACAAAATTGACAAAATTGACAAAATTGACAAAATTGAAAAAATTGAAAAAATTGACAAAATTGACAAAATTGACAAAATTGACAAAATTGACAAAATTGACAAAATTGACAAAATTGACAAAATTGACAAAATTGACAAAATTGACAAAATTGACAAAATTGACAAAATTGACAAAATTGACAAAATTGACAAAATTGACAAAATTGACAAAATTGACAAAATTGACAAAATTGACAAAATTGACAAAATTGACAAAATTGACAAAATTTAAAAAAAATTGTCAAAATTGACAAAAATGACAAAATTGACAAAATTGACAAAATTGACAAAATTGACAAAATTGACAAAATTAACAAAATTGACAAAATTGACAAAATTGACAAAATTGACAAAATTGACAAAATTGACAAAATTGACAAAATTGACAAAATTGACAAAATTGACAAAATTGACAAAATTGACAAAATTGACAAAATTGACAAAATTGACAAAATTGACAAAATTGACAAAATTGACAAAATTGACAAAATTGACAAAATTGACAAAATTGACAAAATTGACAAAATTGACAAAATTGACAAAATTGACAAAATTGACAAAATTTAAAAAAAATTGTCAAAATTGACAAAAATGACAAAATTGACAAAATTGACAAAATTGACAAAATTGACAAAATTGACAAAATTAACAAAATTGACAAAATTGACAAAATTGACAAAATTGACAAAATTGACAAAATTGACAAAATTGACAAAATTGACAAAATTGACAAAATTGACAAAATTGACAAAATTGACAAAATTGACAAAATTGACAAAATTGACAAAATTGACAAAATTGACAAAATTGACAAAATTGACAAAATTGACAAAATTGACAAAATTGACAAAATTGACAAAATTGACAAAATTGACAAAATTGACAAAATTGACAAAATTGACAAAATTGACAAAATTGACAAAATTGACAAAATTGACAAAATTGACAAAATTGACAAAATTTAAAAAAAATTGTCAAAATTGACAAAAATGACAAAATTGACAAAATTGACAAAATTGACAAAATTGACAAAATTGACAAAATTAACAAAATTGACAAAATTGACAAAATTGACAAAATTGACAAAATTGACAAAATTGACAAAATTGACAAAATTGACAAAATTGACAAAATTGACAAAATTGACAAAATTGACAAAATTGACAAAATTTAAAAAAAATTGTCAAAATTGACAAAAATGACAAAATTGACAAAATTGACAAAATTGACAAAATTGACAAAATTGACAAAATTAACAAAATTGACAAAATTGACAAAATTGACAAAATTGACAAAATTGACAAAATTGACAAAATTGACAAAATTGACAAAATTGACAAAATTGACAAAATTGACAAAATTGACAAAATTGACAAAATTGACAAAATTGACAAAATTTAAAAAAAATTGTCAAAATTGACAAAAATGACAAAATTGACAAAATTGACAAAATTGACAAAATTGACAAAATTGACAAAATTGACAAAATTAACAAAATTGACAAAATTGACAAAATTGACAAAATTGACAAAATTGACAAAATTGACAAAATTGACAAAATTGACAAAATTGACAAAATTGACAAAATTGACAAAATTGACAAAATTGACAAAATTGACAAAATTGACAAAATTGACAAAATTGACAAAATTGACAAAATTTAAAAAAAATTGTCAAAATTGACAAAAATGACAAAATTGACAAAATTGACAAAATTGACAAAATTGACAAAATTGACAAAATTAACAAAATTGACAAAATTGACAAAATTGACAAAATTGACAAAATTGACAAAATTGACAAAATTGACAAAATTGACAAAATTGACAAAATTGACAAAATTGACAAAATTGACAAAATTGACAAAATTGACAAAATTGACAAAATTGACAAAATTGACAAAATTGACAAAATTGACAAAATTGACAAAATTGACAAAATTGACAAAATTGACAAAATTGACAAAATTGACAAAATTGACAAAATTGACAAAATTGACAAAATTGACAAAATTGACAAAATTGACAAAATTGACAAAATTGACAAAATTGACAAAATTGACAAAATTGACAAAATTGACAAAATTGACAAAATTGACAAAATTTAAAAAAAATTGTCAAAATTGACAAAAATGACAAAATTGACAAAATTGACAAAATTGACAAAATTGACAAAATTGACAAAATTAACAAAATTGACAAAATTGACAAAATTGACAAAATTGACAAAATTGACAAAATTGACAAAATTGACAAAATTGACAAAATTGACAAAATTGACAAAATTGACAAAATTGACAAAATTGACAAAATTGACAAAATTGACAAAATTGACAAAATTGACAAAATTGACAAAATTGACAAAATTGACAAAATTGACAAAATTGACAAAATTGACAAAATTGACAAAATTGACAAAATTGACAAAATTGACAAAATTGACAAAATTGACAAAATTGACAAAATTGACAAAATTGACAAAATTGACAAAATTGACAAAATTGACAAAATTGACAAAATTGACAAAATTGACAAAATTGACAAAATTGACAAAATTGACAAAATTGACAAAATTGACAAAATTGACAAAATTGACAAAATTGACAAAATTGACAAAATTGACAAAATTGACAAAATTGACAAAATTGACAAAATTGACAAAATTGACAAAATTGACAAAATTGACAAAATTGACAAAATTGACAAAATTGACAAAATTGACAAAATTGACAAAATTGACAAAATTGACAAAATTGACAAAATTGACAAAATTGACAAAATTGACAAAATTGACAAAATTGACAAAATTGACAAAATTGACAAAATTGACAAAATTGACAAAATTGACAAAATTGACAAAATTGACAAAATTGACAAAATTGACAAAATTGACAAAATTGACAAAATTGACAAAATTGACAAAATTGACAAAATTGACAAAATTGACAAAATTGACAAAATTGACAAAATTGACAAAATTGACAAAATTGACAAAATTGACAAAATTGACAAAATTGACAAAATTGACAAAATTGACAAAATTGACAAAATTGACAAAATTGACAAAATTGACAAAATTGACAAAATTGACAAAATTGACAAAATTGACAAAATTGACAAAATTGACAAAATTGACAAAATTGACAAAATTGACAAAATTGACAAAATTGACAAAATTGACAAAATTGACAAAATTGACAAAATTGACAAAATTGACAAAATTGACAAAATTGACAAAATTGACAAAATTGACAAAATTGACAAAATTGACAAAATTGACAAAATTGACAAAATTGACAAAATTGACAAAATTGACAAAATTGACAAAATTGACAAAATTGACAAAATTGACAAAATTGACAAAATTGACAAAATTGACAAAATTGACAAAATTGACAAAATTGACAAAATTGACAAAATTGACAAAATTGACAAAATTGACAAAATTGACAAAATTGACAAAATTGACAAAATTGACAAAATTGACAAAATTGACAAAATTGACAAAATTGACAAAATTGACAAAATTGACAAAATTGACAAAATTGACAAAATTGACAAAATTGACAAAATTGACAAAATTGACAAAATTGACAAAATTGACAAAATTGACAAAATTGACAAAATTGACAAAATTGACAAAATTGACAAAATTGACAAAATTGACAAAATTGACAAAATTGACAAAATTGACAAAATTGACAAAATTGACAAAATTGACAAAATTGACAAAATTGACAAAATTGACAAAATTGACAAAATTGACAAAATTGACAAAATTGACAAAATTGACAAAATTGACAAAATTGACAAAATTGACAAAATTGACAAAATTGACAAAATTGACAAAATTGACAAAATTGACAAAATTGACAAAATTGACAAAATTGAAAAATTGAAAAATTGAAAAATTGAAAAATTGAAAAATTGAAAAATTGAAAAATTGAAAAATTGAAAAATTGAAAAATTGAAAAATTGAAAAAATGAAAAATTGAAAAAATGAAAAATTGAAAAATTGAAAAATTGAAAAATTGAAAAATTGAAAAATTGAAAAATTGAAAAATTGAAAAATTGAAAAATTGAAAAATTGAACAATTGAAAAATTGATAATTTGAAAAATGAAAAGTTGAAAAATTGACAAAATTGACCAAATGGACAAAATTAACAAAATTGATATAATTGAGAAAATTGAGAAAACTGGCAAAATTTACAAAATTGATAAAATTTTTAAATGATAAAATTGAAATTATTGTCATTTAAAAGTTGTTAAAATGTTTTTTTTTTCTATACTTAACTCCATCAATTATGGTAACCTACGTTGAAGAGTCGTATTTTACTCTAGCAGTTGTAATTTTACTCAATTATTTTTTCAATATATTCGCTTCCTTCACTTGAGAGGTTGAATCTTTCGAGACACATGGCTAGGCATCTTTTTTCCGATTCGGGGAAATTTGAGTGGCAGTTTGATTTCGTTCTCCTGGCTGTAAATGTTAACCGATTTTCATGATATTGTATTCATTGTGTATTCTAATTTCTCATTTTTTTTCAAAATAAAGTCGATATGTATAACCAGGTTATCAAAAACTGGCTCAGAAAGTAAAAAGTTCGAAAAATGAATTTTATTTTTAAATACTCATAACTTCTGCCAGCTTTTCTGTATTTAAGAGTTTCATTGATGTTTGAAATCGTAAAGAATTTATCTATCCGACAATGTGTAGACATGTTGGGGTTCAATGAAAGTTTTGACCGTTATCTCAGATTTTCCGTTAGAAAAAAATCTTACTTTAAAAAAACGACATCCAATTTTGGCTTTGCTTAGCTGTATTTCATTTCCCAATGAACCGATATTCAAAACTCGAATTTCATTTTTTGTCGTTAATTTGATTATTATTTTCATAGAACATACTTGGTCTGTCGAAATTCCCACACTCAGGCAAATACTTATTATAATTTTCATAAGATGCGTCTTATGAACCACTTTTCAGAGTGCAAAATTGGTTTTAATAAGAGTCTTATGAAATTCTTTCAATTTTCATAGGAACATCTTATGAAAAATAGAAGAAACGACATTGCGAACATAAAATGAACACATTCATTCCTTCAGTTTTTTCATCGTTAGCTGAAGAACTCATTGTTAAATTATATGTTTTCCTAAATGCATAGTTAAATGTGATTGTGTTCTTTTAAATGGTAAGTTTGAGTTGAAGTTTCTATTTTTGCTAACGTGGAATATATTTACGAACCTAAAATACATTTTTGGTTTACTTTTCAGCATTCTGACCGGCAAAAAGCGCAAGACCAAAGAACCGGATGCGGCAAACAAATCATTGGAACCGGGGGTTGATTTGCTGCTGATGGTGACCATAGTGCATGCATGATGTTATTTTAAACGAATTTGACGAAAAAAAAAAGTAAACAACAAATAATTTGAATTTTTATCATTATACGTGACATTTCCTGATTCCATAAGATCCTCTTATGAAAATCAAAAACCGCTCATTGAAGTTAGTGTTCATCTCAGAATTCATTTGCGTCATAAGAAAATCTTATGAATTTCAATGATTTTTCTTATGGCGCCACTTCATAAGAGAATCTTATGGCATGTATAATAGTATTTTTCTGAGTGCAGTTCTTCAGAATATTGGAATGATGATAAAGTTGTTTGAAATGTGCGCTTCGGGTCATATTGACCCGACCAACTTTGAAGGGTTAAATTGTATTGTATTGTTTTAAAAAAAAAAAGAAAAAAAAACATAAATGGTATTCTTAATTTTTTAACCTCTTGTATTTTAAAGATGTAAGATCATAATGTCATAGAACCGGGAACATACAAGATATTCCAGAATTCAATCATTCAAAAATTTCCAATAAGTTTTAAATTATGTTAATCATATGAAAATTATAATTTAAAAATCTATCATTTTTTTATTATTTTTTGTCATGTGTATCCAAATATAATTTACAGGCTGTAAAAAAGGCTACAATCCACTGTCAAGGTTATTAAATCGGATTTTTACACTTTTTGTAGCCATGATTTTTACAAATTAAAAAAAAACATATGTGCATTACATTGTGCATTCTATAATTTTTAACTCCAACTTTCTTAGCCACATAGTCAATTTTTTTTCGAACACTTAATAACTGACTTACAGTTTTTCTAAGCCTAATAACTTCTTTATCCTAAATTTAATCAAAATGCAATCTTTTGATAAAATATTTGTCATTATTTAAGAAAAACCGTATTCAAAAGAAATCGGCCGACGATAACTAAAGTTATTGATGGAAAACAGTTTTCTCCCGAACAAAATGTCTCAAAATCCCATTCAAACTTCAAGCTCGTTGAGCGACACTTTCCCGTGATCCGATCTGGCTCAAATTTGGCATGAGATCTTGTACTAGGCCTAGGATCAATTTTATCCTGCAGCGCATAACTTTTTCGAAAGTCGGGCACTCTACTCAACAACTTCAAAAAAAAGTTTGTGTACAATAGTATTTTAAAGTAACTTTAATATTCTTAAAAGCGTAATTCCATATATTTAGGTATTTGCATCAAGTGAATTGAAAGGAATCATAGCGGAGGCAACTATAGCTTTGAAGTGACAATATTTTAATGTATCTTTTCTGTTGCCGCTTTTTTTTCTAGGTTCCTAGCTCTCTTAGCTTCTGGCAGCCTCTTAGAAGTTTCCTTGTCAGCCTCCGGCTGCGGCCATGTGAAGAGAATGGCCATCACAAAACCAACACCGTATTTATCTTGACCGTAACATTTGACGTCAAAGAAAAAGTAGTGATAGTGAGCAAAAAAAATCCCACCGACAAAAGCAGACATGTTGAAAACGTTGTTGTTTTTTTCCCTTCTGCTGCGGGTTGTTTTGTAAGTGTTTTTTTTTTTGCTTTTCCCATCTTTGACTGATTCTAGTGGGGGTGGGAAAATTCTGTCTGAGCCCGAGCTTCTTCTTCTCGACCAATGTGGGAGATTTCACACATCTGAGTCCTCCATCCTAGTGAGAATGTCCGCGCCGCCGACCGGAACGACAACAAACAGTAGGTTGTTGTTGTTTTTTTCTCAGTTGTCCTCATTCGGCCACAACAACTTTCATCGGTCCAGTCTAGGTCCTGCAGGCCAAATTTCGATGAACCCTCGTCCTGCGATGACGAATTAAAGATTCTGGACAGAACGCCGACGATGATGATAGTTCAAACAAAAAAAAACTTTTCCCCCACAATCCAGAAGAGCAAATCAATAGAAGGAAACACGTTTCCACTTCTCGGCCAATTGCATCGATTAACGGTTTGTTTGTTTTCAATTTCGTCACCTGATGAAAAAGTTTCATTTAGGGCTGATCGTGATGTTCACGAATTCATGCGTTTTTGGTGTTTCAGTCAAACTAGAAACTGACATAGCGTAAATTACTATGATACTATGCTTGCTTTTCATGAACAGTGAGCGATATAGGAATAGTACCACTATGTGTTTTGCTCGTTTAAATATGAATGATTGTAAATCATCAAAATTTTCTTCTAGGATATTACATTTTTGTCAACACAAAACACAATGTTCAAACTTTTAAAGTACTAGAAAAAAGTGACCAATTCGAATGAGGAGTCGATTTTTACCGTTTTTTTTCGTGATAACACAAAATCTCGACATTCCATGTATTTCTTAATCATTTGGCATCAAAATTAGAATTATATCCCCTTGCCCCTTTGGTGTTTTTTTTAAGGTGAAACAAACCGAAAGTTTGAGTTCTTTTAGGCACCCCTAAATCAAGCCCAATTAAGCTTAAATTTGGCACAGGTCAGATTATTGAGCCAATCTACAAAATATAGGCATATGGTCGGATTTCAAAATTCAATCATGAAATATAACACCAATAAGGCTTATCGTGTCGTGTTATGTTTTGTTTTAACGATCATTTTCATACTCAATACAAGCATTATAATCTTAACATTATTCTACAATGGAGTGTCAATTTGAAGTTTGAATGCTTAAAACATTCAAAAGATTTAAATCGATTCCTTCTATGACATTTCGTATCTCGCATTCTCCTTGATCGTCTTGCAGTAAAATGCCAAATTAAAAAGTTATAAATTTGAAAAAAGAAAAATAATTTTATCAGAACGTTATGTAAATTCATGAAACTCAAAAACAACGTTAAAATAATATGGTTAACTTTTTGCAAAGATAGAACATAATATAAATTATTGCAAAGATTAATCGTATAATGGAATTTCCTAGATTGGATTCCTAGCACCGTAACGTTTCACAAAGATGGGCTTGTGATATAGCTCAGTTGGCAAGTCTGTTGTCTCCTGAGCCGATGTCCGCGAGTTTGAGCCCAAGAGCAAACATCGAACACAGTTGTACCGGATAAGTTTTTCAATAACGATCCGCCAACTGCACCGTTGATAAAGTCGCGAATGCCATAAAGATGGTAAAACGACTATAATCGAAACAAAAAAAAAAAAAGTTTCACAAAGATTTCTGATTGAAGTATACATTCTAATATGAAGAATATCTAACAAAAGTAATGAAAATTATAGACGAATAGATTAGCGTAAGAGCATAAAAAGTGTTGAAAATTTCTCATAATACGCTCTTGGCTCATGTTCGACACCTTTCATGCTTCCTAATCTAATCTATCAGTTTATAACCTTATTACTTCCATTTGATACTCTTCCTATTAGAATTTATATTTCATCGAATTGTCATTAATCATTCATATCGTAAATCAGCAATGTTAATCTGTTAACACAAAGATTTTATGAAATCTGTAAATAATTATGCTACATCTCGGTTACAATTGAACCAAATGGCAAAGTTTCAAAAGACATTAAAAAGTTTCTTATTTTTGACATATAGTTCAAGAAACACAGATTGAGCCAACTGGCAATAGAAAGTTTTAATGTGGTTTTATATTGTGCAGTTGGTTTTATGACTGTTGTAGTCATGAGAAATGCTTGAATTCTTGAATAGACCATTTATCTTCAGGTAGTTCTGGAAAAGCTGGGGTGAAATTATGAATCCTATTCGATTCGAGATACTCGTTTCGAGTTTTACTCGAATCGAATTAGAATCGGTATTACGTTTCTCGTTCGAGTTCTAAATTTTAACATACTAGATTTCGAGTGAACCGAGTAGTAGATCATCTCAAAACGTTTCATTCGGCATTCGTATCGAGCTCGTTAAAGATCGGTAATGTCAAAGTCGGTCGAATCGAACGAAACTCGATTGTTTCGAGTTCCATAATCCTGCCTCTGGTTTTAGTTGTTTGCAACGAGATTTGAGTGCTCTTTTAAAACTCTAATAAAACACAAGTTAGAAGTATGCTCCAAACTTTTGAATAACTTCAAATCACCGGAAGTGGTATAAATATCTCTGCAATATGAGTATTGAGTAAATGGCCCAACTAGTAGGAGTAAACTTTTTTTGCTTGACACCATCATGAATTCAAGATGGTGGCTTCCGCTTTTTTGTTCAAAGCTGTAAATTACAGAAAATCTTCTAAAATATTCACAATATGGGTGGGGTCATTCCGGGGAATTCGTTTCTGCTAAGGAAAATGCATAAGTATGTGGACTTCATAAGCTGAAAACCCGAATACATTGCAGAATGTTCTGTGTCTGTCTATAGATATATTGTTTACTTATATTCTGTCAAAAAAAACTATTTTTTCTAAGTTTATCTTCACATAAAAATAAGTGGTTTTTCAACTTTTTTCAATGAAGACATTAATAGTTTTGGTTTTTCCAACTGTTTTTTCAACTATGTCGGTTTCAACCAAGTTTCTCTGCTTCTGTTGGCGACAAATTCGATTTTCAGTGCACGTTTTTTATCCAAACCCGATCGAAAATTACTTTTACATTTAGATTTTTTCGAAGTGGACAGAATTTCAGAGCTGATTTAGACTAATTTGGAAGACGCTGATTCCAACTATGGAATAATTTTTATTTTAGCAGCTCATGTTATCGAAATAACTTTGGAAATTGGTTAAAAAATCATTTAATAAATTTGTGTACTTTTTCGGAAAAACTGTAGAAGATTGCAAAGATTTGCAAATTAAAGGTTTTAATTCAAATGTAAACTTTTTCCAAGATCACGAGTAATTTTGACTTCTGAGAAAAAATTTATAGTTGTTTGTTTTTACTATTTATTTTTAACAATTTTTCAAAATACGGCAATTTCGACGGAATTTAAAAAAAAATGAACTTAAATTTAGTCTTAAGAAATGTATTAAAAAAATGCAACACTTTGTTTTGTGAATAATTTTTAAATACATGGACATGAATTGATGAAATTTTGATAAGTGGTTTTTGAGATGACGTCCAATACAGAAGCTAATTGACAAATGTTTTTGAACAGGATCGAAAAATATGCTGCAAATTATATCAGCTATTCAATCAAATTTCATATGGTAAGTCGTTTAAGGAGTCCTATAGAATCTGACAGTGAGCTTAAATTGGAGTAAAAGTGAAGATTATTGATTTCATAAAGTTTAGAAATGTGAGAAGTTTTATCAAGCACAATTCAAAAATTTCAATATGGGAAGGGATAAAAAAGTTGAATTTTCCTTACTGGTTCGTCTAGCTCATAGGTCGGCAACTTGCAGCTCGCGAGCCGCATGCGGCTCTTTTGATGTAAAGCTGCGGCTCTTTAGCTCACTGCGTTAATATTGTATGTATTTTTGAATAAAATATTTTTAAAATCGTGCTGATGATAATTGAGTCTTATGACCTGGCATACATATTTACATAGGTCCAGAAGTGAATTTTAAAAGTTTTACCCGCTGTAGGAACAAGCGTGAGGGACCAAATGGCAAAATAGAATATTGAAGACTAATTTAACTTTTTTTTTTCATTTTTCTAGGGATCTAACCCATTAAAGTCATTAATCCACGACCAAGTTTTGCAATTTTTTGCTTTTCACTGTTTTTGAAGCATCAGCTTAGAGATAAAGATTTAATTTATCAATAACCGTGAATACAAAGTATAACTGTTGTTTTAAAGCAACAAAAACTTAAATCAAATTATTTATTTCCAAAACCTGTGTTTATTTTTTAATCAATCGAACGCCAAAGACAGGAAAATAAAAAAAAATTGTTCTTAGCCAACCTCTGCGTAACCCTTATCAAATTTTATATTTTAAACAACTGCAATAACTTTTTTGCCCTCTATGAAAGTTGATCCATTGGAATTACCAAAATCGTCTTAGAATTGATCAATCATTTCGAAAATAATCACAACTTTGACGCGTGACAACATAAAAAATATTGGAAAAACTACCTCAATCCTATCTAATTAATTTGAATTCAAAACGATAGTTTTAATGTTTCTGAATAAAGATAACTCATTAGCATTCCAAATTGCCCGGATTTAACCGGGCATTTCCAGATTTTCAAAGAAAAAAAAATAGCAATGCCTGGTCCGGTCCGGATGCCCGGATATCGAGGAAAAAGGCCCTGTTTTTGATCCAGAATTATTCACAATTTTCCAAATTCCAAAATTTTTGACTTGTTCCAGCGCATGCATTTTTTTCAATTGTGAGTTGATTGTTGTTAAGATTTTTGTTTGTACATTTTTCAATTTTTCTCATGCCTTTTTATGGAACATACGTAGATTTTGGCTGGATTTGCCTGGATATTATCCGGTTTTGAGTTTAAAATTTAGAAACCCAATGCCAAAATCAGGAATGCTTTCTCAATAGATATCGGGTTAATAAGTCAATAGATACCCGAAATTCTAATACAAAATAACAAAACTCAGAATTGAGAATTTAGAATTTAATTTTGATAACTTTTCAAACTCGTATCAGCATTGAGAATGAATGTAAACTTCTATTCTAAAAATCTATTTGAAAACTAAATCACAGGCTAAATACTTGTAACAAAATTGACCTTTACACCTCGAAGCATTTTCTCTTATAATTAAATCATAAATCAAATCATTTTTTTTAAAGTGAACCTTTGAGTCTTTGAATATATTTAAAATTTTAAGTGTGATGCCTGCAGCCAATGTTTATCAAAAGCACTAAAATTTCAATGAAGTTTCCGTAACAGTCACATTTTTTTATATTACGAGTTAATCACCGTTGATTTGTTTTTATTAATCTTTGTTTTTAAACTTTGAAAGAATCCTTGAACTGATTTTGTCAGTTAAAATCACATTATTACAAATTTATACTGGTCGAACCACAAGTTTTTTTTCTACAATCTAAGCTTTAGCGAGCATTGCTGAATAATATACAATGTTTTGAATTTCATTTTTCATTCAATTGGATGCACAATAGTAAATATTACATTTTCCAGATGCATAGAATTTTGAAGACACGTTCATTTAATGTCCTGAATTTTGAAAAATCTGCCAGTTGTCAGGAGCATAATTTTTTGAGGTTTCCGTTACATAAATTTTAATTGATTTAACTCATATTTCCGGTTTTTGTAAAGGATTGTCTACTTGGAGAATGTAATAAAATAGATTCATAATTTTAAGAAAATTATTTCCATTTACTTTTTTTTAACTTTTCTTTGCCAATGAAATTATAAATATTCTGCTTATGTGGTTATGTTCAAATCTTTCACTTTACGTCATGTAAAGTATTCATATAAGCTTTATATACATTTGAAATTTACTACACTCGATATTTGCCAACGAATTCAAATAAATATAACGTAAAACCTAGAGAAGAGTTGATGATTCAGAAGAAAACCCATGTACTAAATCGTAATCAGAAACAGATTCAAAAGAAAAAAAAACAAGAGTTAAAAAAAAAACTTTAACTTAGAGTTAGAGATTTTTATAAAAAAACCCACAAATGTGGCTCTTTAAAACTCTGAAATTTTGAAAATTTTAAGTTTTTGGCTCTTCCAACTCAAAAGGTTGCCGATCACTGGTCTAGCTGACTAAAAAACAGGCCTGACTTCATTTCTTCAAGGTAGAAAAGCTGTTCATTAGAAAGATTACCAAAATACGGTGGTCAAATTGTGCACAAAACATTTGGACCACTAGTGGGAAAATATTTTGAAAATTTTCTAATGATCAGCAAAACGAACGACACCTGACAGGTTTCCTGCCAAAAAATTCTCATTGACAAGTCTTGCCTTTCCGGATATAAATAAGGTTCGGTTTGAATTCATGGAAAACTGTATGCCAAATCTATAGCAAAACATGTATATTTGTTAACATCTTACCGAACAGCACCTTGAGGAGGGGTCGATTTGTCCAACATTCGATGAGGGTATTTTGGTCGGATATTGAATTTTTTATAAATTTTTAAGTTGATCTCAATAAAACAATTAACAGAAGTTTTTCCGTGATTGATAGTTTGAATAAATTCTATGAACAACCAATAAAATCAATTGTGATGTTGTTTTAAGCAATCAGCTTAACGTAAAAAAAATCTATTTTATTAGCTCTCTTTTTACAATTTCAGTGATAAAAAGCCACCATAAAATTTAATTTCATTGCTGTTTGTGTTTCAATGGATTTGTTTTCAAATATTTTTATTTAGATTATAAGATTCCCAGAACACATTTGTATATAAAAAAATCTCTTTCTTTTTAGAGCCTTTCAGCTTTTGGCTTGTTCGTCTCTAGAAGAAGTTCATAATAGTTGAAATTTTCGCTTATCTTTAAAATGCTGTAAATAACAGAAAATCAAATGAAACCACCACAATATGATTTGGATTGAATTTAGTGAAAGGGACATCTTTAAATCCAAGTTGGCGGTTTCTACTTAGCATTAATACGCTGTAAATCAGTGGTTTTCAAACTTTTTGCCATCAACGCCCTCTTTTACTAAATTTTCAAACCCAACGCCCCCCTGAGAAAAACTTTTGAAAAATCTTTAAAAAAAAATGCTAATTGGAATCGTTGAAAAATCATAAGTTTTTGATAGTTTTTTGTAGTATTATTTGAAAAGGTTTAATGGAGAACATATTAATAGTGTTAAAATTAACGTGAGACCGAAAATCCAACATACAAACATTCAATTGTAGCAAAAAATAACTCAAAACTCAATAAAAATAAATTGCTTCAAACCTCAAGAAAGAGATTGGGAAAATATAAAATTTACTGGGCCCATTCTTATATTTAAAAAAAAAAAGAGTAATCATATAACGCCTATCTCCAGAAATCTTTTCCAATTCAATTAACCATTTTCGTTCACAAAACAATTACTGTTAATTCGGTGAAATACCATAAAAATTACAATGCATAGTTTTATATCTTGATAAAGTAAATTTGTTTATGTGCAAAGACTCGAATAAACACTAAGTGTTTGAAAAGTCTAGAAAAAAATTTAAGGGAAAGTAAATGTCAAACTTTTATTTATGAAATTTGATGACTAAATTTCAAAATTGTTCAAAGTTTGATGTTTAATCATGAAAAATTGAAGAATTTCATTTTTTTTATCGATAGAATTAAAGATCCAAATCAAAACTTTCAAGTATTGCCGTGTTAGATTTGTTTTAAAGTAAATTTCTAAATAACTTTCGAAACCAGATCAATATACAGATCGTATACGAAATCTGTACCAATAAAATAAATATGTCTGTGTTGAGACCTACAGAGGCAAAATCACACAATTGGATAGATATTTTTGTAATTATTATGGCTAAAATTTGGTTTTCAGCTCTTCAATGTCTTTTCTTTGTTGGGCATCAAACGTACTCGTTGTCGTTGCAATGCTTAGTTGTTTTAAAATTCGAGAAAATGTGAATTTTAAAATGAATCCACCGCCCCTTGAGTTAACTGCCCTTTCGAAGCTCTCAGCGCACAGTGGTCCAATTCTCAAAAAAGCTGGCAAAAAGTCTGTTTTCAACATTTTTTGCTCTGAAACCATTTAAAATTATTCATTAATCATAATTTCACAAAAATAACATTATATTTTCATACATTCATATTTTCTTTGAAATTTCTTTTTTTTTTTTTGTTATTTTGTAAGAATTAAAAAAAAATATGGGCTCAGTAAGTAAATTGTTGTATTAGAATTTTCCAACAGATCGCTGTAAAACTTCTCACATACTACAAAGGTTCATTGAATCTAAAATTATCCCAAAATTACAATATTCATATATATTTTAATTTGCAGTGTTCGGCACAAAAGCGCTAATCCGCTAATTGCTAATTAGTCCGCTAACTTTGGATTAGCGGTTTAATTTGGCCGCTAAGTTTTGATTGATATAGCGAATTAAAAAGTTCCGCTATAATTTGGTTCCGCTAATTGAGTACCGCTACCTCCATTATATTTGTATCAATCTCTCTAATTATTAGTGATAGGATAAACTTTTTGTCTTTAATCAAGTTAAGGTGACATTGAGCATCATTCTGATTGCTTAGTTGGATTCATTGAAGGAATGTGTACTTGAGTTAGAAGAAAGAAGTATTCAGTGTCATTTTTCTCTCTGTTAGCGCTTTTTTTTTCTCAACATTTACAGAAGAAGATAACAATAAAAGGTGTTAAACAATTTAAAACTTAATCAGCATTTGTTTTAAAATGGTTGGGATATTTTCTTTTCACAAAGCAGTTTTCTAAAGATTTTACAGATCAGTTCATAAAAAATAAGATAAAATTACCATAAAATGAATTCACATTGTTAAGTTGTAAATAATTCATTGTAGCCTTCGTTTTGAATTCCAATAGAAATTGTATACATATTCAGGTTTGAAAATGCTCCTGCAAGTTTGAAAAAGGGGAAAACGGGTTAAAGATTTTAAATGAGGATAATGTAAAATAATGCAAAAAACAACAAAATTTAATAAATTGCATAAAAGATTGTTTGCAACGAAATCGCATTCTATCTACTTTGTAGAAAACCGATAAATTGAGTAAATTTTCAATCAAAACTTGAATAAAAAATATAGCTTCCACCTTCCACATTATGTTTATTTGCTTTTGTAATTGTTCGAGAATTCGGTTATTTTTTTATTTGTAGAACACAGAGAGGTGATAAATTTCCCATCTTTGACAGTTTTGGTTTTGCTTATATAATTGTATTAAAATTCGATCAATGTATCAAATTTTAAATGAATACTTAAACATTACATTACATTATTTATTCCCCCTTGAAGAGTTGGAAAAATAAGAAGAATTTGTTATTCGTTTCGGGCTTAACGGTGATCAACTGTTAGCGATTAGCGATTAGCGCTTTAAACTTGAAGCGATAACTTTTTCGGCACATTTAGCGTATCTAATTAGCGATCGCTATCTTTGGATGAGCTAGCGATTTAACTAGCGGCGCTAATTTTTCAGTTAGCGATGCCGAACACTGTTAATTTGATAAATCATAAATCAAAACAGATTGACATGATAACGCTCTGGTGTCGATAACTTTTTCAAATTTTCAGTAACTACCGTGAATTTTTGAAATTTGATGATGGATGAGAATTATTTAACATTTTCGTCACTACTGATCAAAATTTTGAAAACAAGGTATGTAAGTTGTTTTCTTTAATAATCATTTTGTATATCAGTAGTTTTTTTTTAACACAAAACACTTAATTTACATTTTAAACGAGAAAAACAAACTTAGTGATTCATTTTTTCTTAATTTTTTAATTTAGCTTTTAACTTTGAATTTGTATTTTTGATTTTATTTCATATTTCATATCTGTCAAATAATAGGTACCATAAAAGTTCCTTACTACTTTTCAAGTTTCAATTGGTTCTCATACATTTCGAACAGCAAAAAAGATTCTATGATTTGATAATTGATCAGAAGAATATTTGAGAAACCGTAATTTAATTATGTTTTGAGAGTTATTCCTAATTGAAAAATAACACAGAAATGCATACTGATAGTGCTTCAAAATATGAAAAGGATATTTTATGAATGTATTTTTGAGAAAAATCAACCTAGAGATCCAATTAAATATCAAATCAGTTCGAGATCCGGAACGTTATTGGCTTAGAAGTCAAATTTGAAGAAAAAAGTGGCTCCACTCTTTGACGTCGTTCTTCAAAAATGGCAGAATAAAAGCAGCCCAATTTGCAATATTGTGTAGTCCAGAAATGTGGGAATCTATCCAACGTTAAATTAGAGTGGAGTTATGTGGAGTTTTTTTTAATCTCTAGTTGAAGTTATAAAATTCGAAATATTTATCGTTTTTTGCTTCTAGATTCCATATAAAAAATTTCAACTTTATTCCAAAACACAAATTTTTATTAGATAAAGTATAAAATATGCCTAAGAAAAATATAAAAATAATTGCAAAGCAATATATATTCGCGATTTGAATATCTATTCGTTTTTCAATGTAAGCAAATCTTCGCAAATTTTTCAAATAATATTCAATCTTTACTAAGCATTTCTTTGAGAACTCCGAAACGGGTAAACTTAAGACTATCATTTTCATGGTTTCATTTAGCTTGAAAATGCCGGAACACGATGAAATATTTGGATAGATAATTATGAGCGCTTCAAAAATTGACTTTCTGCCAGCTTTTCTGGGTTTTGGACCACTGTGCAACGGTATATTGAGTTCATAATGGCATAACTCGAAACATTGATGTTTAAAAATTATAAATTTTGTCTTCCAAAATTTGGCACAAAAACGTACAATTACAGACTGCGTAGCACGCAGAATAATGTGACTACGAACAAAACTATTTCTACAAATCTTCAGTTTTAATATGACCAATGAATTGTGGCTGAAATTGCGACTTTTTCTTGATAAACACATGTAGTAGAGCAGCTGAACAAACATGTGTAATGTTTTCGAACAAAGTCATATTGTTTCTTTACAAATTAGTGTTTAAGTTTATCTTCCGGGCTCCACCGGGATAAATTTCACATATCATACGAATGCTTCTAACTTCCTTAAACATTTCCAAAAGAAAAATCGTGCGCACACTTGTGAAATCGAGCTATTTTCAATATTGAAATTTTAAAATTCAGCGTCCCTAATATTGTTTCAGATTGCGAGCATGTCATGCATTTACTTTGTGTTGTACAAACGTTTTTTTATTGGGTTTGATTTGTTTGTTTAATGAATGGTATTTTTCATCATTTCTGATAGTTGTTCGGCTGGTTTGCTTCGAATTTGCTTGAAAACAAACATTTTATAAGGGTGCAGCGAATGATCCGAAAATAGCAAAGTTATGAAATCTGAATTTTTTGTAAAAAATGAGTTGTGTATTCTTGAAATCAACGAAAAAAAAGACTTTTAATCATTTGAAAAAGAAAATCAGGTTTTGGCCAACCTTTTCCATAGAGTAGGGGAGAGTGGGGTATCGTGGACCATGGGGAAACGTGGGCCACTTTTAATATCTCAGATGTGTGTTGAGATAAAAATCTCAAACCAACTGTCATCGTCGTCGCTTTGCGTGAGCATGTATTCCCATATGTTGTTGACTGAAATACGCATCATATGCTTCATTTATTTATCAAGCTAAAAAAAGTTAGAAAAATTTACTTACATAATTTAAAAAATACCCGCTAATTTCATCGATGGGGAAACTAGAGTGTAAAACAAAAATATTTTCATACACAGCAAAAAATTTCTAAAAGTATACGGAATCTAAAACACGAGTAGTCTAATTTTTTACAAGTGTAAATCGAAGACGATGTAATTTTCAACTCCTTTTGATGTAATTTTAGTCTTTTTTCAAAAAGTGAATAGAAATACATTGTTTTGCTATAATTTTACATTCCGTGATGTAAAAATCAAGCGGTCAATGAATTTGAATGAAACAGTGTAAAATTGTATGTTTTATTTAAAATTAAATGGAAATGTGCAACTTGTGTGGCGCGCGTCGGATACAAAGTAAACAAGTATGAAAATTTTTCGAAAACGAGTCGTAGGCGTAGCTCTAGCATTTCCATAATCCTTCAAAAGCTGGTAGGTTCATAATAATGTCATATTGAAAAAAGAAAGATGTTGAAATTAATCAGTTTCCTCTTCATTACAGCAAGATCAGATTTTTTGCAGTGGCAGTGATTTTTCGCAGAAATTTTCGTCAGGCGGAGGTGACGCGGACCGAAAAATAATGGTGTTCTGGGACGAATCGAGGATCCTGGTGACGGCTATCTGTTCAACATCACCGTGCTGGGAATCATCGGATGAAACAAAAATTCCAGGCTGAAGCTGTGCGTGATGGTGTATATCTTTTAGGTTATTTTTGGAAATATATGCGAAATTAAATTTTTAAAAGCAGCGTATTCATTCATGGACAACAGCAAAACCTGAATGTTTAGCAAAGATTTCTAATATTTACGATAATAAATCTTAAAATTTACATCGCCGTCTATTTTTACACGACGGCTTTCGTCGTCCGATTTCGTGCATTGTTTTCGATCTAAATTTACACGCCTCAAAAATTACATTCTTGAAAAAAATACATCGTGATAGAATTTTACATCAAAAACTATGTTCCGTTTTCGTGCATCGTTTTCGGTCTAAAATTACACGAATTTTTCTTGCTGTGTACGCTTATGATCTTAGTTTTGTCATGATCTTTCACATGGAAAAGGAATTTTTGATAAAACATCAAAAAGTCACACAAACGCAACCAATTTGCAAATCATAGCTTGTGGGGAATCGTGGGCCACACATCTTGAATCACCTATATTTTTATGATTTTATACACATTCAGAACTTCAAATACGCTTTACCTATCTGTAAAGTTTTCTTATGCCAAAAGAAGAGTTATGAAAATATTTTGTCCATCCCATATAAGAAATTATGCCAAAATGTTCGCGAGCCAGGTTTTGGAATCTATGCGATCATACACAGCTCTCTTTTTTATTTCATCATCTGAAATTGCTTTAAAATAACGAAATGAATTAGGAAATCACAGTTTTGGGTCAACTCATATATTTTGCATGTTATTTGGTCAATTTGGATTTGGTGGCCCACGATTCCCCACCATTTTTCAAAATCCAAAAAATATTGCTTTTTTACAAAAAGACAAAATTTGGGGAAAATAACTTATAAAAAATTTCGAAAAAATACCTCATGATACCTTGAAAATGTAGAAAACCATACCATTTTTTATTTTAATTTTATCTTTTATAATAAAGAAAATATGGAACAACGAAAAAAAGTGGCCCATGATTCCCCACTCTCCCATACTCCTATGTTCGATGCATAACTGACTAGCAGCATGTTGGTTACAAAATCGAAAGACAAAAAAATTACGCCATGTTGATGGATTCACAATGTCAACTATTGGAAAATATTTGTTTACGGTTATTTTCAATCGATTCTATCATTTATGAATATTTTATTGTCACTGCCATTATATCATGTATTACAATTATATATTTAGAAAAAAAATGTCTCGCAATTTTCCTAGTGAACTTATTCTCATCAAAATAAATATTGCAGTTAAATTTCCTTTTTCTAAATGTATAACGATGTGCATTTATTTAAAGATATATTTCATACTAAATTTATCTAAAATCTTGATCGGCATAAAAAGGCTTAGAAAATGCTCGAAAGACAACTTAGCTATCGATTTTATCTGAAAGCTTTATGAAAGCTTTGGTGACCAATATTCAACAATTTAATGGTTTTATTCAAGCTTAAAAATATAGCCAGATTATACAACAGCTTTGGTATTCTAGCTTATGTTTTTCATGAAGATCATTGCTACAGCTCTGTTTTTCGGCAAACATTGATCCATCTTGTTCAATATTTTTTGCATTTGGGCTTAGACGTACGAGATAGTTTTGATAGCCGAATCCAATTTCAAAAACGTTCTAAATCCCTAAAAATAACGCACGCACCGAAAACCATCCGCATCATTGAAATAATAGCCAAAAACATTCGATTACTGATTCGCATTTTCCGAAACAGGGCGTCAGATGATCGACAGAACATCAAAAGCTGCTGCTACAACAATGTTTTAATCGGCTTCTTGCTCCTTGCTACAGACAGGGTACTAGTTTCGTTTGGCGTGTAGTCGAAATCGACATTATGTAGCTTTCGGGAATTATACTTATTGAAATCGATGTCTCAAAGAAGCAAAAAACAAGCCCGTTTAATGTGGCAGAGGATTTTCGGGGTGGGCGGCAATAATATTCGGCATACCGTATGAAATTTCTGCTTAAATTGTTCCACTGCATCGCACCGAACTGCATGGCGATGGAGATAGAAAGAGATAGGATAGGACGCGCTGGATGGAGGCTTTCTTCCTTGCAACCAAACAAGTGAAATGATGATTACTGCATTCGTGCAATTTGGAATAAATTTATTTGGGGCCCCCTCTTTCTCTTGGAGCCCTAAAAACAGTTGCATCGCTTTGATATGCATGTAAAAATTGCATTTCTGGCAAGCAAATTTTGGGACTGGCTGGTGCATCGTAAGACGGAAAGAAGGGAAAGAGAAAGGGTGTGGGTAAGGAAAATGCATAATAATAAGATTTTTTTCTATGAAGCGTTTTGCCTTAAGGGAAAGCCACCGGATTGTGAAGAAGGTAAAACCTATTCACCCTATACTTGAGTCCCTTGAAACTCCAAGGTTTTACCATCATAACCTAATCCAATCGCTTATAGGCTAGTTAATATTCGAAAAAAAATGAAAAAAGACACAGGGCACAATGAGAAATTCATCGTAATTTGTTAGTAATTTTTTTTAAATAAACCACTGCAACTGGGATTTTAAGGATTTCAAATGTTAAAAATTTAATCAAAATTCAAATAAAAAAAATGTTGAAGTCATCAGAATCAACTTGAATTATTACTGAAAAAACACATGCAAAAACTTTCTACCCCAACTATTTTTCTGTTATCGTTTCCTATTTCCGGGGAACGTGAGGCAAACTTAGGAAGCAGAACAGACGCACGGCAGCCGAAAATTGTATCAACTGACTGGGCTAACCACTGCCTGTCTCATTCATTGTTGTCGCTGTTTTCGTTCGCTGTGTGATAGATAGTGTTTGCAGATTGCATATTTGGGACAAACAAGAATGGGGGAAAAAACTGCATTGTTTGGTGGTGCAGGGAAAATGCAATTTTAGTTCATATTTTCATCACTTGTGCTCGGGCTCGTCTCGTTTGTGCTTTGAACTGTTAGTGGATTTTTTTTTATGAACAAAGTTTAGCTGGCTATAATTGCTATACGAGTGATTTTCTGTAGCTTAGCTTAGTTGACTACTCATTTCCCTTTAAATCATTGAACTTGAAGTATGATAATTCATTTTAAAATTCAGATTTTATGTTTGATTAGACTTTGTTAAACTAACGTACTTCAAACTTCATGATCGCTGGCGTGGCTAAGCAGAATAAGTTCTACCTCGCCAATGGTTGCTACTCCGTGATTAATCGAGGCCATCAGCTTTGTACAAGAGCCAAAAGAATGGTGCTTGGGACTAGCAGTTCATTCATAACGCACAAAACTCATGCTCTCCATTTGAAAATGATCAATAACGGCGCCGGCCAAGTCCTAGTAGTCAATGAGTATGAAGGAAGGATTGTTAGTAGGATACTTCATAGGATCAATTAACAACCTTTTGTGTCTTTATATTCCAAAGATTTATTTTGAAAAATTCATGGAACAATGGTAAGTAAATATCACATACTATAGAAACCATCTATACGTCTGCGAATCTATATTCAAATATCCATGGAAAGGGTTTTGTTAGAAGGGAAAAGGTTATAGATCAAGATCCATTTAGGTTAATGGTGCGATCGAGTTTTCCTACAATCCCTATGCTTCTATATTTTTCTTAAGGAAACTCCTATTTCTAACTTTGAGACAGTGAAACAAAGTTTAAAAGTAAATTAAAAAAAAAGTATCCGATCCTTTAGATTGAAGATACTCCTATCAAACTTCGAAGAATATTTATATGAAAATGTTTAAATTATTAAAGTTTTGTTAATGGATAAAGTGATTCTCTTTTTTGTTCCTTCTAATTTTTAATTTGGGTTGTGAAAACTGAACAAGATCGTTTTTGGAAACTCATTAATGCAAGTAAACTCTTTGCCCCAGTTTGATTTCGCGATTGCACGGTGAAAAATAATCTACCATAAAAATTAACTATTCTTAGTAAAAATAATTAAGAAATGTACAGAAGAAATTTTTTTTTTCGTAGGTTTAGAAATGACTAAAAAAATTTACAAAATCAAGGAAGGCTTAAATCAAAAAACAGTTGTAGCTAAGCTGTTTAAATAAGGTCCTTTGATATTCGTCACTGAAGTTCCCTAACGAAGTAATTTTTATCCCTTAGTATTCCACAAGTCAAATGGAGTTTTTTTGCAAATGCTGCCATCCAAACCGATAGTAAGCAACTCTAAAATACAATTTTTTAAAATCTAAAAACAAACAAAATCAAGGAAAAAAGTCATATTTCCGTAAAGTGATTTCAACGCATGATCATTATCATAAGAATTCACAATTCAACATTGAGCAACACTTTTACAGTCCATAAAAATCTTTATATTATAAACAATTATAATAACTTTGAAATAACTTTCGAACTAAAAATAAAATTATTCGAAAATTCCATCATCCGTTAAAGCAAAAGTCGTTCTTTAAATTATTTATTGTGTTTCTAATTTGTGCTTAAAATACTTATTACGAGCTGTTGAACTTTTGCGGATGTTTAAAAATAGTAAACAAAACGTGTGTGGATATTTCAACAGAACGTTTCGGTTCTGATGTTAAAATTGCTTTAATGATCGTTCTAATTTTGCATTTTAGATTGTTTTTATTTACTAATATAGCTTCATATCTTAGTAACCATTGCCATTGACGATTGGAATCAATTAGAAAATCTTGACACTATGAGTTTATATATGATTCCTATAAAAAACTGTTTTTTCGAACAACATATTTAACGTTCAAAATAAGTGAAATTTGTTAAAAAAATTAAATTTTTAACGAATTCCAGCACAAATCAGAAATAACCATTTTAACATGAGAATTGCAATAATTTTAAACTGAGAACTTTCATCGTGTTTAGTGAAACTTTATCTTTAAATTTGTTATTCAACGTCTGAAATTTTTCCTGTGTTTTTGTTAGTTTCATGAGTTTTTTTTTAATTATGCCAAAATGTATGTTTTGAAGGTATGGATTCTCTACCCCCTCTCCGTCTTTCACAAAAAAAATTGTTATTATTTAAATAACGTCACATGTCACATTTGGCTCCTTTTGTTTTGGAATTCATTAGAAAATCTACGAATTCATTTATGATTCCCGAAATAAACTGTTTTTTCGAACACTGTATGAAGACTCTATGTTACTAAGAGCAAGTTCACTGGTGCTGGGAAAAAGTGATAGAAATGTTGTCACTTTTTGCACATTTTGAAAATTTTGCCATGCAAAAACATTTTCAAGATCTTTGGCCTTCAAGTTTTTCTACAACACGTGTTGTTTTTTCGCATGCTGTGATGCAAAAATAGCAATATTTCTATCACATACGGTTGAAATAGAAACAGTGCTGTAAAAAAATGCAACGCCCAAAGATCTTGAAAAGATTTTTGCATGGAAAATTTTCAAAATGTCAAAATTTCTTCCAATTTTTCCCAACACCAGTGAACTTGCTCTAAGTGTAGACTCTTTAAAAATCTGCCAAGTTCATTTTTATCAAGAACAGCTTGGAATTTTGACCCGAATTTTGTTTTGCGAAAACTTATGCTTTGATCGTTAGATCGCAAAACACAAAAACCACACCTCATCCTTTTAACTGCCTTACTAAATAAAAACTTTTAATTTGGATACAATAAAAGTATACTAAGTTTTGGTTTGTAGAATGATTCGAAGAAAGTATCAAGTGTAGCTGTAAATTGGCATCGAGTTCCAGCACAGGCCTCAGCTATGGAAATGGAAGAAATTTTAAATTGAAAAAAACATTTAGAGTTTAATAAGAAAATATTTTAAATGATTCATTTTCTCAGGCGAACCTAAGGCGAACCAAAAAAAATAATTTTTCTAGTATATTTTTCAAGTTTTACACAACAGAACCAAAGGGAGGGAATCAGAACTAAATGATGAATATTGAAATTAAAATTTCTGCAATGAATTTTTCAGATAATTGAAAGTAGAAAATTCAATATGAATTTGATTTTATAAAAACCTTCGGAACTTTAAAAAAAAAACTTTCATTTTTAATCCAGAATAATTTGAGCTGGAAAATGACTAACAAAAATGTTCGGAATTTTTATTATGATTTACGAATTTGTTGCTTTATTTTCAGACCTCGTACTGAAGTATTATTTATTGTACATTTGCTGCATTTTGCTGCTGAGTTCTGAAAATGATTTTGAGGTCGAGATTACTATTTGATAAATTTACTGGAGATTAATTCTTTTCGAATTATAAATTTTAGAAATCTAAATCACAAACAAAGATACCTTAAATGTGAAACTGAAATATCAATGACTGAAATTTGAAATGTTGCATTCTTGTTCTTCTGAATTTAGTAATATTTGTGTTTTGTTATTAACCTCAAATATATTTTCAATTTGAAGCTATGAGTTATGATTCTGAAAATAGTCGGTTTCGTTCTAAAGTTTTATCTTTCACCTAATTGATTTAATAAATATGCGCCTTACAAAATAGATACATTGGGGACTTTAATAATTTTGATGCTCTGTTTTTGCTAGATTTGTAAAATTTTGTCGGACTTCTCGAAGGTTTAATACAGTACCGATTACAAAGAGAAACAGCATTTTTGGTGTTCTAGATTTGACAAATAATTTTGAAAGATTCAGGCGTGCTGAATCCGAATCTTTAGACATATTTGATTAATCATTTCTTGTTTTGGCGGTACGGCTTTTGGAAATATTGATGATACTAAGTGTTGAGTAAAATCAATTATTGATAACTACTTAGCTAGCGTAGGTACTTACATAAAAACTAAAATAATTTTTAATTTATTTATTGTCCTCAATTCAACAGAGCAGAACGATTTTGTCAAGATAATGCTTTTAAAAAAATTATTTCCACAATAAAGAACAAACCAACAAAAAAAAAACTTTATTTTTCAATAACCGACGTTTTCAGATTAATATTAAAGATTTAACCATTTAATGCATGACTTTTTTTTAAATCAGAATAGCTGTTATTGATTCTGTGAAATAATAACATTTTGTTTCGAATAACGAAACTCAACTGTTTTGAAGTCTTTATTTTCAGTTTTATAAAAGTTATTTTTTCCCAATTTTTTCCCAAACCTTGTTGATTGGGTGCAAAAAGGTGTTTGTGATTTATTGAGATTGAAACATTTATAAAAATTTGCAAATCTGTAGAAATAACATCGAATTTCTTGAAAACAGATATTTTCAAAAAGTAAATAAATTCGAATTTTGCAATATTTCTGTATACTTTGCCATGACTTTTGGTTGCCATGACTTTTGATTTGTGGAAATGAAAACGAAAGTTGTATTGGAGGGTCCCTTTTTTTAGATGGGAGGGGCTCAGAACTATTACTAAAACCTTACACTGGTCCAGCTACATCTCTGTTCCAAATTTCAGGCTGATCGGTTAAGCGGTGTAGATTTGTATAAGGTGCATACAAACAAACAAACAAACAAACAAACAAACAAACAAACAAACAAACAAACAAACAAACAAACAAACAAACAAACAAACAAACAAACAAACAAACAAACAAACAAACAAACAAACAAACAAACAAACAAACAAACAAACAAACAAACAAACAAACAAACAAACAAACAAACAAACAAACAAACAAACAAACAAACAAACAAACAAACAAACAAACAAACAAACAAACAAACATATATACCTAGTCCAACACATCTTTATATATTAGATTGTCGGAAGCTAATTCTAAAACTTGCGCTGGCAGAAGAAACAACAACAAAATCGAGGAAAAAATGGGTGCTATACACTAGGGTGCGTCGTTTTGCAACTTTTTTCGAATCTCAAAAACACTTTGGTCTAAGAAGATTTCTTAAAAGTCAAAATGAACGTTGGAGTTTCCGCAGATTATTTTTAATAAGATTAAGGTACCCGGGTTTTTATTTGAAATTTTGTATGGAGAACGGCGAAAGTCTTTTTTCCGTTTTTTCTTGAATATTCTGTTCTCACGTAAAAATTTCAATATAAGGATCATACTGGAAATTCTCTGGGTACAGCTTTGCCGAAGGTGGCAAAGTGGTAAGAGTAGCAAAGAAAAAAATGATTTAAAATGCCCTAAACAGAACATTCTTTTTATTAAAAGAAACAAGCAGAACTGGCAGGTTTTCCGTCCAATTTTCAGAAATCTAATTTCAACAAGAAAACTATTGGTTTTAGAGCATTAAAATGATCTGATGAAACGATCTTCATTAGATTCTCTATCATTTTCAAAAACAAATTCGGGTAATAAAAAGTTAAGAGTCACCAGATTGCCATGGTTTTGAAAAAATGAAACAAAAATTTGGCGGAGTTGTTATTTTTGGAAGAAAATCTGTCAGTGTTGCAAGTTTCTTTTCATGAAAAAAAAACGCTTTGTTTGAGGCGTTATAACTATTTTCCCGCTACTCCTACCACATTGCAATCTTAGACAAAGTTGTAGCCAGAAAAGAGACATTATCCTAACAAATTTTCACGATTTTCTATACAAAATTTCTAATCAAAACCCGGGACCCAGAAAACTGAGAATTCTGGCAGATTTTTTAAATAAGACTAAGGCCCATATGAAAAATATGCAAAAATTCTGTCGTTTGTCTTGTTCAAAAAGTAAACTTTTTAGACCACAAGCTTTTTGAAACTCGAAAAAAAGGCATAACGACAAAAAGCAAACTTTTAAGACCACAGGGTTATTGACATTCGAAAAAAGTTGCAAAACAACACACCCTACTGTACACTGTCAAATATGGTAATCTCTATTTTCTTGGATACAACGCCTTACTTTTAAATTATGGATCACATTGAAGAAATGTGAATTTTGTTGCCTTGTATTTTCAAAAAGCACCAGTAAATCAGATGCACTCGAGTACTTTTAATTAAATCTAATTTTTTTTATTTCATTAATTTTGATGAAGCTTGTTAAAAATATTTTTATATTACAATTTTGTCCCTTATAAATTTCCTAAAAGCTAAAAAAACATTTTTTTTACTTTCAGGTAAGAATCGCCACAAAAACCATATAATAAACATTTGGAAGACGTAAAATCCAGGTAAATTATTGTGAGTATTGTTGAAGACCAAGTAAAAATGCAGGTTTCAGTGGTGGAATAGAATTATCATTATTAAAGTTCGTCGGTCTAGTCATTACATAACTTAATAATTCATTAGCGTCATCATTCGATCCAAGTAGCTCGGCTAGTGTGGATGTCATTTTTTCACTACCGTTTTCAAGTGAAATTTTTTCCAAAAAAATCGAAAATTGGTTGTTTTTATAACGTATAAAGTGCAGTTTTGTCACATATCGTGGATTTTCCTGCTGGTTCGGTTAACAATTGCCGTCCCTCACAAGCCAAAAACTGGTGCGAGGTAGTCACCGGCTCGCCAACAGCAGCAGATTGGCTGCCGTTGTCATCAACACCACCAAGGCCATCGTTATCAAAAGGGTGCTCTTTGTTCGCTCTGAACATACGGGTTTGCGTACCGAGGAGGGCGTTCCGAGGATTCTGGTTCTGATTGCCGTAATCGGGATACAAGGAGGACCCAGCATTTTGCCAGACGTCGCCATCTTCAATCAACGAAGGACGACTACGTGGTGGAGACGGTGCCGGACACTAAACTGAATAACTCGCTAAGAAGTGCTTGCAAGTAATCTTTATTTTATTCTTTTTTCACTGTTTCTTGTTTCTATTGTTTCTCTTTATTTATTTTTTGAACATTGACTGCTTCGCTCATATTTTTGACACGGAAGGCATTCGTGCCCCCGCTCAAAAATATGAGGGAAGGCGGGGGGTTAAACCCACCAACTGTCGATGATGACAATGTCATCAAAGAGAATGAAGAGCATCTGGAGGATTCGCCTGATGCTGGTCCTTCAGGTATTAATCTTTCTCGGATGGATGATAATTCTGCATCATCCACAGTTGAGAGTAGAGCAACCCGTCTCCGAACCTACACAGATGGTTCAACTTTTACTGGGCCTTGGGTGGTTTTTATCCGGCCCAAAAAAAACGGTAAACAGCTTAACGTGGTACAGATCACCAAAGATCTGGCGAGGTGGACTTCCGTGGCCAGTATAACAAAGGTGCGACCAAATAAATTGCGCGTTGTAGTGGCCAACCGGAAAGCTGCTAATGAAATTGCTACCAGCAATTTCATAAATTTAGAATACCATGTTTACATTCCGTCTCGAGACGTAGAGATCGAGGGTGTAATCACGGAAATGAGTCTGAAAGCTGATTACGTGAAATCCAACGGCGTTGGTAAGTTTAAGAGCCTTGATTCGGCTTCGGTCGAAATCTTGGAATGCCGCCAACTCAGTACTGCCACCGTCGTGAATGGAAACAAAGTGTACTCACCTTCAGACTCATTTCGTGTTACCTTTGCGGGTACCGCCCTCCCTAATTACGTCTTGATTGACGGAATTTTAAGGCTGCCTGTGCGGCTCTTTGTGCCTCGACCGATGCAATGTAAAAATTGCATAAAATTGGGACACACTGCGTCACACTGCTGCAACAAGACGCGTTGTTCCAACTGTGGGGAGACTCATGGGGAAGGAGCGTGCTCAGCAATAGAACAGAAATGTGTCTATTGCGGGGGCTCACCCCATGATATCTCCTTGTGTGAGGCATTTAAGAGTCGCTGGGACAGTCAAAAGCGCTCTTTAAAAGAACGATCAAAACGTTCTTTTGCCGCCATGTTAAAGGGCGCGGCGCCTCCGATCCAATCTCAGTCCACCAACATTTTTTCAGTGCTGCCAGTTGACACTGACGACACTGACTCAACTGATCAAGATCACCCAATTCTATTTGTTGCTAACTCCAGAAAACGAACAAAACCTGCTCCCAAGACCCCTAAAATTCCAAAGAAAGTTCCTACATTTAGCTCCCAAATTGACGTAAGACAAAAACCGATAACTTCTGCAAAAGAAAATGTCGTCCCTCCTGGATTTTCCATGAAGTTTGCATCCCAAAACAAACCTGAAGTACCGGAAACTTCTAAAGCTCCAAAATCAAATGTAGTTTTATCAGACCCAACTGCTCAATCGGGACTGTTCAAGTTGTCTGATATCTTAAATGGAATTTTTTCTTCTTTCAATGTATCGGAATCGATCAGGGGCATTGTGACTTCAATGCTACCTGTGGTGAAGACATTTTTGAAGCAATTGATGCAAACTTGGCCCCTTCTTTCAGCGTTTATCTCTCTTGATGGCTAATTTACGCCGAGAGGTCGGAGATATCACTGTATTACAGTGGAATTGCCGTAGTCTAATCCCTAAACTGGATCCGTTCAAATTTCTTCTGCATGAAACTAATTGTGATATTTTTGCTTTGTCCGAAACTTGGCTTTCTTCTCAAAACGATATCTCTTTCCACGATTTTAATATTATCCGCCTGGACCGTGACGATTCTTATGGAGGGGTGCTTTTAGGGATCAATAAGCGCCACTCATTTTATAGAATCCACCTTCCTTCGACAGGTGGAATTGAAGCTGTTGCATGTCATACAACTATAAGAGGTAAGGACTTATGCGTTGTCAGTTTGTACTGGCCTCATAGAGTTGCAGTGGATCGAAATCACCTAGAGGACCTGTGCTCAGTGCTTCCTGAGCCAAGGTTGATCCTGGGTGACTTCAATTCGCATGGAACTGTCTGGGGAGAACAAATTGACGATAGACGTTCTAATCTTATTTATGGCATTTGTGACAGTTTCAATTTAACAGTTTTGAACACGGGTGAAAAAACACGAGTACCTAAACCTCCTGCAAGACAAAGTGCAATTGACCTCTCACTCTGCTCAAGTTCACTATCATTGGATTGCCAGTGGAAGGTAATCCCTGATCCCAATGGTAGTGACCACTTGCCTATCAAAATTACAATCACCAATGGGGTCAATACTTCAAATTCAACAAATATGGCATATGACCTCACAAGACACATCGACTGGAAAAAGTACTCGGACGCAGTCGTTTCAGCCATTCGTTCTGTGGATGTTTTACCTCCTTTAGAGGAATACAGCTTTCTTGCTCGAATGATTTATGATAGTGCTGTAAAATCTCAAACGAAACCCATCCCAGATTCATCTGTTCGTCGAAGGCCTCCCAATCCATGGTGGGACAGTCAGTGTTCCAAACTTTACAAAGACAAATCGAACGCTTTTAAAGTTTTTCGGAAACACGGAACGCTGGATAACTTCAACACGTATTTTTCTCTTGAGAAACAATTCAAAAACCTGATCAAGGGGAAAAAACGCGCGCATTGGCGTAATTTTGTGGGAGGTTTATCGCGGGAAACATCCTTAAGCACTTTGTGGAATGTGGCACGTAGCATGCGTAATCGTTCTTCCACGAACGAAAGTGAAGAACATTCGCATAAATGGATTTTTAACTTCGCGCGGAAAATCTGTCCAGATTCCACACCTGTGCAAAAAATCATCCGAAGTGTGCCTCCGAATAGATGCGATCTGGATTCCGGCTTTTCGATGGTAGAATTCTCACTTGCTCTCCTTTCTTGTAACAATTCATCTCCAGGAGTTGATAAAATAAAATTTAACTTGTTGAAAAACCTTCCTGATGCCGCAAAATTTCGCTTGTTAAATTTATTCAATCAATTCTTGGAGTTTAACATTGTTCCCGAAGATTGGAGACAAGTGAGAGTTATTGCTATCCAAAAGCCTGGAAAACCTGCGTCTGATTTCAATTCGTACCGTCCAATAGCGATGTTGTCTTGCATTCGGAAATTGATGGAGAAAATGATTTTGTTCCGATTGGATAAATGGATGGAAACAAATGGTCTCCTTTCGGATACTCAATTTGGGTTTCGCAGGGGCAAAGGGACGAACGATTGTCTTGCTTTGCTGTCTTCAGAGATACAAATGGCGTATGCAAAACGTGAGCAAATGGCATCAGTGTTTCTTGACATAAAAGGAGCTTTTGATGCAGTCTCAATAGAGGTTTTGTCAGACAAGTTGCACTCCCGGGGTCTACCTCCTCTTTTGAACAACATCTTATACAGCTTGCTTTGTGAGAAACATTTGAACTTTGCTCACGGAGATCTTACAATTAGAAGGATCTCTTATATGGGTCTCCCGCAAGGTTCATGTTTGAGTCCACTATTGTATAACTTCTACGTAAGCGATATCGACAGTTGTCTCTCTGAAGGCTGCACTCTAAGACAACTTGCAGATGATGGTGTAGTATCTGTTACAGGAGCTACAGAGTCTCATCTGCTCGGGCCTTTACAAGATACTTTAGACAGATTGTCAACCTGGTCTTTGGGGCTTGGGATTGAGTTTTCTCCACAGAAAACGGAGATGGTTGTTTTCTCTAGAAAGCGTAGACCTGCTCAGCCTCAGCTTCAGCTCCTAGGCAGAACGATCACTCAATCGAGGTGTTTTAAGTATCTTGGGGTTTGGTTTGATTCCAAGTGCACTTGGAAAGCTCACATTGAGTATCTGAAAGGAAAATGCCAGCAAAGAGTTAATTTTCTCCGCTCAATTACCGGCACCTGGTGGGGAGCTCACCCTGAAGATTTAATTAAGCTATATCGTACAACTATTCTTTCAGTGATGGAGTATGGCAGCTTCTGTTTCCAATCGGCCGCCAAAACTCATCTCATTAAACTCGAGCGTATTCAATACCGTTGTCTCCGTATCGCTTTGGGTTGCATGCCTTCAACTCATAACATGAGCCTTGAAGTTTTAGCAGGCATACTACCACTGAAAGATCGATTCAATTTATTATCACTCCGGTTCCTCATCAGGTGTGAGGTCATGAACCCATTGGTAATTGATAATTTTGAAAGGCTACTTGAGCAAAATATTCAAACTAGATTTATGTCTATTTACCATATCTTCATGTCAATGCAGGTTAACCCTTCTTCGTACTGCCCAACTCGTGTTTGTAGCCCAGACTACGACAATTCTTCTGTCCAGTTTGATTTGTCTATGCAGCAGGAAATTCATGGAATCCCGGTCTCGCATCGTCCTCTTCTGATTCCAAGAATTTTCGAAGCTAAATATAGACACGTCGATGCTGATAAAATGTACTTTACCGATGGATCACTTATAGACGAAACAACAGGTTTTGGGGTGTTCAACGAAATATTTAGCACCTCTCACAGTCTCCAGTCACCATGCTCTGTATATGTAGCGGAGTTAGCAGCTATTCACTGCGCTTTGGACAGTGTCGCTTCCCGGACAGTTGGACACTACTATATTGTAACGGATAGTCTGAGCTCTGTTGAAGCAATCCATTCGATAAAACCGGGAAAGCACTCGCCATACTTCCTCGAGAAGATACGGAATAATTTGAGTGCTTTATCAAAACGTCGCTTTACCATCACCTTTGTTTGGGTTCCCTCTCATTGCTCGATACAGGGTAATGAAAAGGCTGACTCTCTGGCAAAGGTGGGGGCGATGGAAGGCGACACGTATCTACGTGAAATCGTCTTCAACGAATTTTACTTTTTGGTTCGAAGAAACTCTCTTGTCAACTGGCAGCGCAAATGGGACGAGGATGATTTGGGTCGGTGGCTCCACTCGATTATCCCAAGGGTAAGCCTTAAACCCTGGTTTAATAGATTGGACCTGAGTCGGGATTTTATTCGTATATTTTCCCGTCTCATGTCCAATCATTATTCCTTAGACGCGGTACTCTATCGTTTTGACATTGCTGGCAGCAATTTGTGTGGTTGCGGCAAAGGTTACCATGACATTGAGCATATTGTTTGGTCGTGCGAGGTCCACCTTGTCGCCAGAACGAATTTAATAGACTCCCTTCGGGCCCGAGGAAAACCACCTAACGTTCCAGTGAGAGATGTACTAGCTGTGCTAGATTTGGACTACATGTTTGAAATCTACTCTTTTCTAAAAGCTATCGATCTTCGTCTATAATTCTATTTTATTTTCATTTTTCCCTTTCTATCTTCTTTTTTCTTCTAAAAAAAGTGCAAAGCCAAGAAAAAGATTGTAAAAACAAAAAAGCGAGTTTGGCTCCTTGAAACTTAATTGTATGAGCCGTTTCAAATAAAGAATTATATAAAAAAAAAATTCATTAGCGATTACTATTGTCTCACTCTCCACTTACCATATTCCCTAACCAGGAAAGTACTCATTTACCACGAACCCAATTTGAGTAGTCTCGCTTAACCGTGTGATGATGTAAACATTTGTACCGTGTTTATCGTCATCACCTGTCAACAGCACTCATTGATCTATTGTTCTCGATTGCGAATTGGACAAAGCAAGAGGAATCAAAACAAACAATGTTTTGGTTCTGCTCGTGGCAGCAGAAGTCTGCTACTTTTCCGGACGCCGCAGAAAACCGTAAGTTTCAACAAGTATTAATATTACTTAGACTTTATGAAATTATGGAGAAAAGTATAAGAATATCGATAACAATCAAACAGTTAAATAGAATTAAAATTAGTTTTATCGACCCGGAATCAATCACCGTAAAGTGGGTTGAATATTGAAGATGTTTTCTCCTTACGTTACGTTTCTGTTTCAACGCAGCTTTGGAATCTCATGATTTGGTTTAGAACATATACATATTTTCCTGAACTCAAAAAAACTGAAATAGTTTTTAATATTTTTTCAACAAAAGTCGTAACTTTACCAACCTTGGTTTCCGAACCTAACTTAAACTTTTTTAATAATTCTCGAATTCAAAAACAAACTATTAAACAAACAAGGTTTCCCAATTAGTTTTATATTTAATGTTTGCTTTAAAATTAATATTATCGGTTCTTGAACTTTTTTTACAACCGAAATCATATCTGATTCCCTTCCTGCAAATGTACTCTCTGGTCTAATCATATCATTTTTAAAACATGCATTAAATTTTTTGTACAATAATGGTAAATAAGAGTGATGTTTCGACCGGCAATATGTTTTGAATTATTACTATCGGCTTTTCGCGGTCTACAATTTCATCGAACAAATTTTTATTTGAAATATTCGACGTTTCGACCATCTTTTGTAGTCTATCTGAAGGGAATTATCTTTCTGCTGGTTTTATCAATATCGTTTTTTTTTTCAACGGTTTAGGTGTCCTGATCCTAATTTGAACTGGATGAAAAGGTTATTTTTCATCTGAATTCCTATAGTCGCACAAGATACGTTTAAGTGCGACCATAGAAAATCGGATGTAAAGTAATCTTTTCTATCCGATTGAAATTAGCTGCAATTACTGGACACCTAAACTGTTGAAAAAAAAACGATATGGATACATACAGCAGACAGATAATTCCCTTGAGAAAAATCGCAAAAACTGGACGAAACGTCGGGTATTTCAAATAAAAATTTGTTTGATTAAAATAGCAAACCGTAAAAAGCCGAAAAGTGTAATTCAAAATAATGAAGAATGTTGAGCAACCAGAATTTTTCCAATGAATTCACGCGTTCCTGCTCAAATTCCAGTCAAATTCAACGAACCGAGTGCATTAAGCACGCTCCAGTAATCTCGTATTTTTTTGGAACTCCCGAGCACATATCTCTGGGTCACATGGATTCGACGTGGCACGTGGTTGGCTGTAATAGGATTCGATGTAGGTATGCGAAAAAACACACAACCCCGTGCCGATCAATAGCTTTTGATGGATTTCTAAATGAACTGCATCGTTCGTCATGCACCCTATAAATTTTCCCCAGCTGATGGTTGAGAATGTGCAGGACTCGGAACAGAGGAAGAGGAAGTTGATTTACCAGCCCCACCAAAAGCCATTACCTTTGGTCGAGTCGGGTGGATGTGCTACACTCATTGGGGGGAAAGTTTGGGGGGGATCTTCGAGAGCTGCAACATCATTGCAGTTGCAGCTAGAAGGCAAAACAGACCCGGGTTGTCTGTTTTGCCTTTTAGCTCTTCCATTTGAAGGTTAGGCTAGATTAGAAAGAAGCAGGTTTGGGGAGGAAGTGGTCGTACGCGAATTTATGCGGTGAAATGGAAATGAAGCACAGATTGATATTATTTATGTCAGTCATTTTCGGGCCTTCTTTTGATAGCAGTTGTTGAATGGATAGATGAGAATTTTTGCAAGGTACAGCTTTTCTTATCAATTGGAACACAATGTTATGAATTCGAATTTCGTCTGTGTTCGTATCAATAAATTGTAAAAAAGTTGATAATCTAAATCTACTACATACAACCTCCTGCAAATGAGTGAATTCACGTCATTCACGACACAAAAAATTTAAATTTTCGAACAAAAAGAATAAATATCTTCTTTAAAAATGTCGAAACGATTAGGAAACACTGAATTTTATAGAAATCGGTTGAAATCCAGCTGAGTTACTACAGGGTGAATTAACGTCACATAAATGCGATTTTATGTAAAATTGCTAAGAGAAGTATGCTCAGAAATCTGTCTTGAATCTCCAGATTGTCGGATTTTTACAAATCGAACATAATTTTGTTCCATTTTTTTAAAATACATTATTAAAAAATCTTAATAATTTGAGGAAAAATCTAAAAAAAAAATTATTTTGATGAATATTATTTAAATGTCGATTTTATAAACAGTAGCAATATTAACGCACAATTCTTCAATATGTTGTAAGTGCAAGCCCAAATAAGGAAAAAGTTAGAAAAAGATGCTGAAAATATAAGATTGAACGAGTCCTAATAACAAAATCTCACTTTTAAAAATGTACACACAATTTAAAGCCTGTAAAGAATGGTTCAGTATAGCTTGAAATTTCGTGACGTGAAATCAGTTCTCAACCCTGTTGTGTTTGAACTGAATGAATTAACGTCACAGCTTTTAAAAGAGGCATAACTTGTTGACGTTCAATCAGAAAGCTATGTAAATTAAATTGTGGGTAATTAATTTTTCAATAATTTGTTCTAAGACATTGACATGTTTTTCCTCAGGGAGAACAGAAAATTAAAGTGATATGTACTCAAGCTAAGAATGATCAATTTGAGCATGAATTCACCTCACAAAAGTTATCAAGCACAACACAAACACAATAAATTTTTCAGTTACCAAATTATATTCATTCCAAAGAAAAAAATTTTTTGCGACCGTTTGCTGATTGTTTTTTTATTCTACAGAAAATTGATTGACTTGTAGAATAATAATAGGTCAGAAAAATCCAGAAAACTAAATTCACGTCTCGGTGGAATATGTCGGTGGTTTATTGGAAAGTTTTTTCCTATATCATTTTTTATTTAAAAATGCAGACGAAACGAATAATACAAACATTGAAGCTTCTTTATAATTATTCATGTTTGAGTTATTTTACATTAATAGAACAATATTTATTTTAATTTATGTTATGTTGGTGAAATGTTAATTTCTTTGAGAAAGAATATTTGAGAATTGAAAGATTATAGATGGATAGAAGATTTAAAATAAAATGAATGATGTTGAAAAGCGGGGAGCGAAAGGGTAATTTTAATTTGAAAATTTTTTCATCACATATCATCTCTTTGTTCCTCCTTTGAAATTAAAATGACCCTTCCGCTCATTTTCAACATTATTAATGTTATTCTAATCTTCTATCCGTCTATAATCTTTTAATTCTTAAATATTCTTTCTCAAAGAATGAAACATTTCACCAATATAGCCGATAAAATAATTTCATAAAATAAATTAACGGTGATTAACTCTTCGTTTCATTAATTACTAACTTAATAATTATAATACAGCATAGCATTATAATATTTAAAAAACCAATTTTTTCAAGAAGTTTTAAAAAATCAATTACAGATTTGAAGATTTAATTTAAACCCTTTAATGCCTAGTGTTGGTTTTAAACATCACTAATAAAAATCCAAATATCTCGGAAACGCTTGAATATTTTTAGGGTGATGTATTGACGATAAATATTTTGGAGATTAAAAGAAATCATCCCATGTTATTTTATTACGACATTTTAATGTATTATATATTAAATGTATGAGATATTTCACAAAGTATGCGGAAAATTGCAAAAATCAAAAATGTAGTTTTTCGAAAAATCGTTGTTATTTCTTAAGTTTTGCAAATTCGAACAATTTTTTTAATCTTAATCAATCAAAAACACCTTATTGCACCAAACTAGCTAGGCTTGGAAGTTATTTTCAAAATTGTATTGATATGAATTGAGAACTTCTTAAATTATTTTTCAACCTTGATGGGCCATAACTTGTAAAATGCTCAAAATAACGACTTTAAACCTGTTCAGTTGTGTTATTCGAATTAAAAAGCTATTACTTTACTGAATCAATAACTGCTATTCTTATTTAAAAAAGTCGTGCATAAAAGGGTTAAAGAAAAACTTTTAAGATTTACTTTAATAAGAAAGTCGTAAGCAAATTCTTTTTGAGGCATGATCTTTTGAGGCATTGGTAAAAATTTATCAAATATTGAGAAACAAAAGTAAGAGATAAAGTCTTCGGTTCAAATCAGATTTATTTTGTTCTCTTGTAAAATCGAATAAAATTAAAGATTATAGTTTGAAACTTTGCTTAAGAAGATTCGGCAATATAAATAATACTCAACAAAAATCCAATATAATATGTTCTCAGTTGAATGTGATCACGAGAATAAAATACCAGTGCCACAAAAAAATATTATTTAAAATTCATTTCATCATAAGTGGTTTCCTCTGGTTTGAGTTCCACGCTGACTCTTATTGCATAATTTTTTTTTAATTTTTAATACAGAATCAAAACTATGAAACTGCGATCGCCTGTAATTTGAATCCTTAATGAAATTTTCGCATGGATATTTTTTTCTTGATTATAAAACTTAACTTCAATCTGAATTACAATTTTTTATTTTCATGCCGAATCTTAGTAGTGCCTTTTAAACCTGAGTTTGAAATTTGAAAGCGATTTTTTTATCTAAGATTCAGATAATAATTCTTGCTAATTTTATGAAGGATTAATCACCGTAATATATATTTGTAGATTTAATTTATCGGCCTAGCGGTGAAAAGTGATGTCTTTTTAAGTAGGGACATCTAAGGATTATGAAAATTTGTATACAGGTGGATAGAAGGTTAGATGAAATGAAAGATGTTGAAAATGAGCGGGTAGAATTTATTTAGAAGCATATCATCAGATGTCCCTACTAAAAAAGACATCACTTTTCACCGCTAGGCCGATAAATTAATACTTGCTAATTTTATGAGCCAAAAAGAAAAATTTGGTTTAGAATTTCAATCAGAAATATTTCATTTGATTTTTGAATTTTTGGCTTTTAGTGTGAATTTTTCCTTCAATTATTTATTCCAAATTCAACCTGAGAATCTTAATGAAAATTGCGAATGATGAAAATTGCGAATGATAATGAAACTTTCTTTTGTTTCAATTCAGCAGAAGAATAAAAAGTAAATATTTCAAATCTTCTATATCGCTTTTAATTTTGAATATGTTCTTTTCATATTCCGAAATGACGAGAGAATGATGACACAAACTGAAGTTTAGTGACAATAAACTGGGTACAGAATGCGAATTTTTATCCAGTTTATTCCGAAATTTGAATATTAACATTTGAAAATAATCAAATTTGGAACACCAAATCCGGAATTATTCTAACCCAACTAAACTTACCTAAGCGTTCTAAATATTTTTCCGGGCCGTGCAAATCCGGTGAAAATATCAAAATTAATAGATTAACTTCATTTAAAAAAATCCCTTGACTTTTGTTTATCGAAATACATCTGTCGATTTTAGATCATTAAATTAACTTCATTAAATATTAATATCATTTGATGAAATTAACTAAAAAAATTTAGACTTAAATGTATAATTTCATTCAATCAACTCAAATTTTTATTTGATACAGCAAATATAGTGAAGAAATCGCACAAAAGCTGGACTTGCTTCTTTAAATTTCTATGGTTTATTCGAAACAATGATTTCAGAAGTTTTCTACCACAATTGGTATAACATTGCAAAAGTTATTATTGTTTTACTATAACATCGATGATTCACTAATGTTCTATTTAATAATAATGAAAAAACTGCAGTGTACAAAAAAAAACTAAAAAATAGTATGGGAAGAACAAAACTAGAATGAATCCTAAGCGCTCCAAGTTAGTTTGCTACCGATCATTTGCAATTAATTTTTGCATAAAATCAAAATACTGTTTATTTCTGTACATTTTAGATCTACAGAAAGATACAAATTCTTCTTCTTCTAACATCAACATGGCCAAAACATGTAGGCATCCTGGAAAATGGAAGACTTGCGTCTATCATTTTTCTTTTCAGCGTATTACCTGTTACATATTCCTATACATTGCAGATATTACTACGGCCAGGCCAACCATGTGATGAAAACCGCGAAAGATACAGGATACAGGGGCGGAATGAAGCGTGGAGATCCCTATCAAACGCTTCATATAATATTTTGATTATGTAAAGACCTAAATATGAATTTATGTTATTTGGGAAAGTAAATAAGAAATATTGATACAATAAATGGTGTTTAGAAATAAGGAAATTGCGATACTTACCAACATTATACTCACCGCAATAATAATAAGAATATAGAATACTACATTTGGGTTTCTGTAGATTAGATCTACAGAAAGATACAAATGCATTTTTTTTAAATTTCAAATTTCAAATTTTTTAATAAATTCATACATTTGAAAAAAAATTTTAATCAATTTAAATTTTAAAATTTCAAACATAGCATTCAAGAGGTCAAGTGGTAACTATAATAATATAGTAGGTTCAAATCTATAGAAGCTAAGATTATTTCACCTTGACAGTAAAGCGAGCTCATTGAGTACAGCAGAGTTTCTAAAATTTGGCTAGATAAATAAAAATATAACGTGTGATAAAACACTCCAGGTTCAGATTAATCATTGACTTAAACGAAAGAAACATGCAAAATTTAAACTTGATCGCACTGCTGCAGAGATTTGACTCAGTCTGCTATATTAATGAGATTTTAAGACAATTTACACAGGAAAAGTATTTAAAACGATTTCTCATCAAAAATTTGTTTTTTAAAGGATTGTTTGCTTTTCAACATAGATATTCTTATGTTTCCTCAAGTTTAAATTAAGACAAAAGTTTCAACTTCAAATCGCATAACGATAAGCTTTATTGCAAAAAAAAAGAGTGGTTTCTAGTATAAAGGGATTTTCCTAAACATTGAGGTTTTTTTTTAAATAAAATGTTTCTAGATTCAGAAAATCTAAAGATAATGGATTCCATGGATTTATATATAAATTCATCCAATACCAAATAATTCTGATAATTTCAGATGATTTAACGAACCAAAGCGCCGATGTGGTCTAGTGGATAGGCTGGCGCGAGTCTGGTATTGGTACGCCAGGCGTACTGGGTTCGATTCCCGGTATCGGCAAGAAAAACTTTTGGGTTCGAATCCCATTAGCGGGCCGACAGGTAAGATGTGTTTCATTATATAACTGACTATATAATTGGAATGTTCAATCAGTTGCCAGCTGGCCAGGTATATACACGGATGCCGGAATACCTGTAAGTAAACTAGCCCACCTGATTGATTCGTTCTTCCAAAATATACCTACATCAACACACGCAATACATTCACCACATAACAGTTCATACGAAGCCATGGGGTCCGGGTATGGTGGCGCACTGCATTGGAGATTTGTCGAACCTAATAATCTAAGGATGTATGTGAACCCCTACTTTGGCAGAAACTGCGGTGAATCCGTGCACCCATGGTGGATTACCAACATACATACATACATTTCAGATGATTTAACGAACCAAGCCGGATGACAAAATTTACCAGCCGATCTTCAAATTATAGAACTCAATTCTCTTTGCTTCAATAGCTCTGCAACAAAATTGAAAGATTTTTTAAAATTTTGCACAGCTTTTGATGAGATTGTTTGGTTACCAGTTCAATTTAAAAATATCCAAAGTCAAAGCTAAGATAATTAGCACCTCTGAAATTATAAAACACTTTTAATACAATTTTTTTTTTCAATTTAAAATAGAAAATTTCCAAAATAATTGCATGGGAGTCATCAACCAAATATTTTAATTTTTGGTGTAAATCAACCGGAAAAAGCTCTACTTTCTCTCTACTCTCTCTTTCACACCGTGGAGTGGTTAAAGCGCACAGAACTTGATAGGTAGGTACTAATTTTTTACATTTCACAAAATATATATTTTTTTTTAAATCTTGTAACGTAATTCAAATATGCTTGTCAGAAATTATTCACCTACAACACTTCAGCTTTCTGTAATTCAAAGCTTAAGAAAAAAAAAATCGAAAAAACTTGCTTCGTAAAAAACCTGTAGATCAGCTTCGGCATGCTCGAAAAAAATTTCAGTTAGTGTTCACGAAAGCTGAAGTTAGAAACCATACATTGCATTGCACATAAGAATTTATATTTTTGAAATTTTTGGAGAACATGACATCAAAAAACGTAAAAAAAAGTGATGTAAAAACTGTACTTCCGTCACAACTATTAAAATCACTCGAGATAATCTTTTAAAAAATGGCTAGAAAGTTATGTAACTACACCACTAGAATCAGTATGGAATTAGCTTCCTGGTGAATACAAAAGTATGCGGAAATCTTGCATCAATATACTCAAAATGCAGTGCAAAGTTGAATTTAAGTGCAAGAAAATTGAAGAAATTGCAAATTGTCAAAAGGTTTGAAAAACAGCTACTTTTGAATATCCGTCAAAAATTCTATGACAATCTAAAAATGTAAAATTTTTTCTGGTGTGATTTAAACAGTTTTGACAGTTGATTGGTTGAAAAGAACGGTTTAAATTTTTCGTGGTCATGATCTTAAAAAAATTTAAAAAATATGTAGCATTCCTTAGCTGATCTACAGTCTATTTTCCCAAGCATGATTTTTTTTAATTTTTTTTTTTCTTAGACTTTGAATAACGGAAAACTGCAGAGTTTTAGGTGAATACTGCTCGACAAACATATTTGAGTTACGTTACGAGGTTTCCAAAAAATACATATAAATTTTGTGAAAATTGGTTCAGAAACAAGAGAGATACTGTGGTTATAAGCGAGAAGTGTCAAACTAGCACTCAAGATCTGATTAGAGAGATTTTTTCCCTGGGTTTTCAGGGTGCGTCCATAAAAACAGTAATGATTTCAACCCTCAAGTGAAGCTTTCAAAAATTCATTGGGGATCCCTGAATAAATTTTATTATTTGGATGAACCCGAATAAAGTTAAAAGCCGCCAAACTACCAATATGTAGTGTCATATTGACACTTAAGAGCCTAATTCGCGTAACGTAAATCACAAGAAAACTTGTAAAGCATCTTAATTTTATCTCAGTCTTATCTTTAGTTAACTAATGGGACTTTATTATTTATCCTCTTTCTGCAAATTTAAGAAAATAGACGTTATGATTAGAAGTTTATTCTTTTATACTATTTTTACATTTTTCGTTGAGTTATTCATAAATATTTCTAGAACCACGCTTAACTTCGAAACATCGTTCCTTCGTGTGTATGAGAAAATTACCTTTATAGGCCCATTAGCAATGAAAAAATCCATTAGCTAAAACAATCGGGGTGTGATAATTTCTGATCCGGCGCGAAATTAGCAGCCTTCATCGTGTGGAACGATTGCTCGTGGAACAATAAAAGCTCCACGTGTCGAGGCAATTTTCTCTTCTCTGTTATTTCATTGGTCGGTCATAAATAATATTTTAATTGGATTAAGACACACACAACGCAGTTAAAGACTCCACGTGCTGTTCTGTTGTTTTACCTTCCTTGAAAGGCATTGATTGTTGCTCGTTATTTCTTCCTTGGCACATTCTAGCAGAGCGCCCACCCCGGATTATGACTCCTCACCGTCAGCATCCAGTATCCTTAAGTAAAAGAAGAAAAAAAACCCAAAGCATCATAAAGCATCCGGGGATCAGTGGGCAGTGGGTTGGAAAAATGTTCTCCTACCCCCACGCGCGTTTCAAAATAAATTATATATTAGTTTTAGTCTTTTTTTCGGTTTTTTCTTCTTCTCATTCCTCAACTCGCCGCAGTGTCACACTCATACAGTTCAACCCGAATGAGATGAAAAAAAAAACTACAAAACATCCTTCCAAAGGAAGTCAGCAGCACAGGAAAAAAAAACCTTCCATCGCGATATACGAACAGCAGCAGCAACAGCACCCTTCTCTCATTTATGAATTATGGTTCAAGATTTTACTCCATACAAAAAACACACACACCCGGACCCACACATATCGCATTAGCAACATTTTCCGCCTTCACGGTGTACCTTTTTTAATCTTTTATCGTTCTGGCAGCGGACCAACAAACCGAACCCTGGCTTTTGCTTTCATTCTTTTAGGAATTCTTCATTTTCATTTTTTTCGATTTTTTTTTCCTTTACTTCCGCAGCCTCCTTCTGCCAAGATTAGTGTGCTTCTCGGAAAGGGAAGATGCTGAAGCTGGAGCTTTGCCACTGTGTTTGTGTTCATATTATATTTATGAAAAATTTGCTACCTTTCCCGATTTTCCTCACCCCTACCTCAATTTATCCTATCATATGAGTGGAAAATGTTACATACACCACAACACTCACAGAGATCGGAAGGATGATTATTCGTACCGAAACTCGAGTGAGATGGTATGTGTGGCTGTGTATTAGCTTTATTACAAAGGTCGGCTCATACACCGAATGAATGGAGGAAGTGTGTTTTTTTCCTCTCTCATTCGAGGGCACATCAGCTAACAAAAAAAACTCCTAAAAAGTCAGATGACGTGGGTGAGCAGCTAAAAGCAACGGCAAAACAAAACATTGCGTTAGCAGGCAGCAGCGGTAATTTTTCATATTTTCCCGAGAACGGATGTAATCTACACCGATGAAGGGTGGATTTTTTCCTACAAACTTCGTAATGGTCGAGCGTAACTTTTACGAATATTTGCGAAAAAAATGTTGGGAATTTTTAAGCATATTTTAATGTAACTCAAATTTCAATTAAATTGTCAATATATTAATTTCGGAAATCAAACATTCATATGTTGAAGAAATTAATTAAATTTTGTTTTTGTAAGTATAAAACTTAAATGAAGCCCCCTTTTCGCCTTCCTATCCGCAAAAGCTGGAAGAAGGTTTCCATTTTTTTCGTAATCAAAAACTCTCATATCAAATTTGATTACATTGGTTGATTAGTATTAAGCGATATATCAAAATTTATATGGAACCCCCTCCGTCCCTCATCTCTCCACACTGCAAAGCTGAAGAGTCTGTTAAATTCAATAGAAATATATCTTGTACTCCAACACCTTGCCAGGTCAAATTTGATTTTTTTATTGATTTATTCGATACTCACTGAACTCACTGAAAAAAAGATGATGATTCAAATAATCATAGAACCATTTCTCGTACCCAAATGATATCCCATTTCATATTTGGTTCCATTTGTTTGATAAGTTCTTAGTTTTTGCAAAACGATTTTATGTTAGCTCCCCTCTTCCCTAACTTTATCCCCAATTGAAGGAGCATATTACCATTCATCGATTCCAAATGCCCTCCCATATCAAATTTGTTTCCATTTTCTCTATTAGTTCTCGAGTTATGCGACAAATTGTAACGGAGCCCCCTACTCTCCTTACTATCATCCACAGGAAGGAGGTAGTAGTACCAAATATTCATAGAAACATTCCTCGTAACTACTCAAATACCCTACCAAGCGAAATTTCGTTCCATTTGCTAGATAAGTTCTCGAGTGATGCAAAAAATTGTACGAGTGCATCATCCCACCTTAAAATTTCCCCACAGGAAGAACAGAAGCTTCTCATAATATCATAAAAACTTTTTCCGTATTCAAATACCTTCCCATGCCAAATTTAGTTCCATATGATTTATAAGTTTTCCAATTATGCTGGAAAATGTGGGGGCTCCTTTACATCCCTTCTTTCTATCTCTCCACAAAAAGGAGATAAGGGTATCAAATATTCATAGAAACCTTTTTCGTACCCAAATACTTCTCCAAGTCAAAATTGGTTCCATTTGTTCGAATAGTTCTCAAGTTATGCAATAAAAAGTTTAAAGGCCCCTCTCCTCCGTTTTTATCCCCACTTAAAAAGAGGAGAAGTACAAAATGACCAGAGAAACATTTCTTGTGTTCCATTATTCTCCCATGCCAAATTAGGTTCCAATATCTTGATTAGTTCTCGAAATATGTGAAAAATTGTAAGGTAGCCCCCCTCCTTCCTTCCTTTCTTCCCACTTAAAGTAAAGAGGGGTACCTAATATTCGTAGAAACATTTCTCGTACCGAAATACCACCCCATGCCAAATTTAATACCATTTGCTTGATTGATTCTCGAGTTATGCAAACAATTGTCTTTTGTTTGGGAGGCCCCTCCCCCCCCCCTTCATGAGAGAGGATAAGTATAATAAGTACCTTCCCTGCCTTCAATACCCTTACCAATGATGTTTCACGCAAATCGGTTCAGTAGTTTCCGAGTATATAGGGGAGAGACATACAGACAGACAGACAGACAGACAGACAGACAGACAGACAGACAGAAGTCCATTTTTATAAACATAGAATTTGTTACAATCCTGTACGATTGAGAAGGAATTGAGATGAAATCCAATATCAAAAGGAATATTACTATTTAAGGAGTCATATTTATAGTAAAGTGGTGTTTTTTGGCTAAATAAATTTAAAAAAAATGATAGAACTGGAAATAAGACGAGCACATCAACATTGAAACCGCTTCATTGTACACACATAAAATGGTCTACAAATCTCATAAACAAATTAAATTTATCTAACCAACGGATAATCAAGATAAACTTAATGGATATTACAAAGCCACTCTGTCTTAAGCCATTCATAGAATGTACAATAAGCTTGCCAGATTGCCCGGTTTTATCCGGGTTTGCCCGGATATTTGTTGCAAAATTTCGAGAAAGTCCGGTCCGGCCCGGTTGTACGGATATCGAGAAAAAGGTCCGGATATTGCCCGGATTTTTTCACAATTTTCAGAAAGAAACCAAAAAAAAAAATCAAAGTTTTTGAGTAACTTTCAGCAAAATCGATTAACGGTATGGAAATTTTCAACGGTTGTTTCAAATAATTTCGCTAATTTACTTTTATAAACCTTTAAATATTTAAGTGTTCCAAAAAGTTTTTGGAAGTCTGCAATTACATTAATAGAATATTAATTTCATTTTTTTGCATTTTTCTTCGCTTTTATATATAATAACACCTAAATTGTGCCCGGTTTTTGGCCGGGTTTTTGGATTTGAAAAATTGAAATCCATGCTCGGATTTTGCCAGTTTTTTTTAAAAAATGCTGGAATTGCTAGGCCCGGATGGGAGTGGAAAAAATTCTGTCAACCTTAATGTAGAAGCCTATCTACACTGACGGCCAAAATTTTGGGATCACCCCTTCAAAAACATGAAAATTTTGAATCGCCATATCTCAGCCATCTTTTGACATTTTGGAATTCCTATGCCCTGATTCAAAAGATCTTGAGTAAAACCTTTTTTGTGTGTTTTTTAAAAAATGTTCATGGTGAGTTTATATGACTCAAACTTAACCTAAAGTTGGGACATTTTCTGAAAACTGCACTTAAAATTCAAACCTGATCATGGACAAAATTTGAAAATTTGAGTTGCATTTGAATCCTTTTTTCAAACTTATTAAAACATGTTTGTTAAATTATGTGCAAAAAATTGCATTGTACTAAAAACTAATAAAATAGCTGCCTTACATAGTTATCGTCCAAAAGTTTGGGATCAGTCTTCTGAAACATACATTTTTATTTCACGCGTATCTTTGTTATCAAACAACGTATTGGTTATCTGGTAAGCAGATTTGGAAGTTAATGAGTTGAACTTGCTTTATGAATTTTAGGATGAATTTTTTTTTTGAAGACTAACTTCTTTAAACCTTTAGCCAAATTTGGAATATTTTTCGACAATTTTCACCATATAGTCCGACCGATGCAAAAAAACATGCATATTTGGTTTGACCATATCTCAGTTGTCTTACAAGTTATTGAAGATCAGTTTGGCTTATTTGAAAGCTCATAACCTGCACTTGCTTATGAGATAGTAATTGAATGTATGAATTTGAAAATCGTATGATTTATGTTATCACAACTATATACTCATTTAAAAACTTATCTGATATAATTCCCCACGCGTAAGAGAGAATTACTGATCGCCTAGAAATCTTGGCGCCAACTAGCTCATCATTTCCGAAGCTTCGGTTCCCGATTTGATAATGATACTAATAACGAATATTCGATTTGCTTCATTCATTTAATTTTCAATTGATTATGCAAACTGCGAACCTATCTTTCAATAAAGTTGAGAACATGTTCGCTTTGAAAATCTTGTAATCTATGACTTTTGTACATTTGCTTTAAGAAATTCCTAAAAGATTTTAAATTTCAATTTTATTATGAAATTCTTCTTGATATTGTACTATCCTAGTGACTGGAATTATTTTTTAAATATGGCGGGTTTATTTTCATATATTGGTGTGTTTCAAATATTGTCCCACAAATTTAAAAGCCCAATGAATCTAGTAAATCTAGTTCATTTCAACAATCGGGACCATTTTATCACTCGAAAGAAAACAAAACACAAACTGTACTTTTGTACGCAGAAAAGTTGAAGAAGGCTGAAAACGCTCTGTTGAAAATGAAATTTCTATATATTTTTCTACTTGTCATTAGAACACAAGTATCTACTAATTTTTGAATGCTAGAACCAATACTAGTAGTGTAAAATTAATCGCGAATTAAGAAGTTAAGACACGAACCTACGGTTTGGTGACTGGTTTTATCTATGATTTTTTGCTTAACAATGCACGAATAAAAATAAATTGATAAAAAATATGTTGGTAGCTACATACCCCGTTCGTTGTTGGCAACATTCGATTTTGGCAACATCCAATTTTAGCACATGTGCCAAAATCGAACGATTTTTAGAAACAACATTACTTTCTAGTTTTCGTTATAACAGGATCAATTTTATTTAGACAAACACAATAAATACGTTTTTATATTCTGAAATAAGGATTCAAATCAACATTAAAATCAAAAGTTTCTTAAAAATTGTATAAAGTACTCAAAAATGACAAAAAAATGAAAAAATCAAGAAAGTTGATAAACAAATTCAAACAAAAGACTGAAATGACAAAAAAAAACTAAAAATGGTAAAGAATAACTAAAACAGTAAATATGACAAATGAAAACAAACATTATAAACAAAACAAGAAAAGTGCAAAATGCATCAAAAACATGATAAAAAAAATTAAAATGACTACAAATGGTCGGTTAATGACTAAAAATAACGTTTTTGATAATAATAATAGTAATGTTTTAAAAGTAACTGAAAAAAAATTGAGAAAAAAATCCGTTCGATTTTGGCAACACGAAATGTACCGGCGTGTTGCCAAAATCGAACAGGGTCCTTGATTATCCATTTTTAAGTGTTCTTACATTAATAGTTGACGTATTTAATCGTAACATTAGAAAATTGGCTCAAACCTAAATGGTGGACTAAATTTTTTAAACGAAACCTTAAGATACAAAATATGGAATTCGCTAATTCGGTTTAATCTTTGACTTTGTTCAAGAGTGTGGTAGATCAAACTTATTTGATTGGGCAGCAAATAAGTTTTTTATGGCAAGTCTTCAATTTCTTTAAAAAAATCAAACAAGCCAAATATGAAATATGGAATTCGCTAATTCGGTTTAATCTTTGACTTTGTTCAAGAGTGTGGTAGATCAAACTTATTTGATTGGGCAGCAAATAAGTTTTTTATGGCAAGTCTTCAATTTCTTTAAAAAAATCAAACAAGCCAAATCTTTCAAACTTTTTTGCAAACTACAAGATTTCAACCATTGATGAAAGTTAATCAAATTTTCAAAATAAAAGTTAAAGATTCAAATTTATTGGAATGAATTTACTTGATGCAATCTTGAACCAAATTTATAAATTTGGATTGAAATTTAGCTTAAAAATATGCTGCAATATTCAAAATGTGAAACAATTGACCGAGAAAGTATAGAATTTCGTGTAGCTTTGCAGAATTTTGTGTAGATAGGTGAAAATCAGGTACTGTGAATGATTTAAAAAATAAAATTTGGGTTTTTTTTATAAAATAAAATTTAGAAAACTTACTCTTATTCAACTTTATAATTGTGGTTATCTGCTAAATTGTGTGTTTACTTTGAATTAAAATTTTATAATTGGAAATTGAGTAGATAAGCCAATTTTTAAGCTCATGATCTCTTCAATTCCTTAAGAATTTTATGTTGATTGTAGAACTCATTAACCAGCTAAATCTTTTTTCTAAACTTTGAATCTGCGTTTCGAATCTGAATTCTGAAAATTAATTCAAAAGTTGAATTTTGAATATGTTTCTGAATTTCTCTATGATTTCTGAAATGTACAAAAGAATATAATTTCTAGAACTTAATTCCAGATCAGATTTTTAAATATGAATTTCAAATAATGAACCTTAATCTCAGTTTCCAATTTTGGATCGCCATTTTGAAGCTCTAAATGTTTGAATTTTGTGTAAAGATTTTGCCTTTTATAAAAAGATTGAAAATTCATTTGATTTGATATGAAATGCACAACCAAATTTGAACCAGGATTTCAAAATAGCTTTTCTATTCCAGTTTCTTAGGATTATTCGAGTTAAAATTCAAGAATCATTAACTGGATACAGAATCCGAAATAAAAAAATAAAATTCGATTTTGGTTATGAGAATATGAAACCACAACCTCCGAAATGAGTTTAATCTAATAGAAAATACAATATTCAGACCTGAATTTCTATGAACAAGTGAGAAATTTTATTTAGAATAAATAAAAGCAAAATTTTGAACTTGGGATGGGTTTTTGAAGTTTTGGCATTAGTTTTCAGTCTTGATTGTTACTCTTAAATCACCTCATTCTACTATCATGATTTGATTTCAAATTTAAAATTTTGAGTGTAGATTAGAATATCTCGCTTGCTTTTTTGAACCCTTATTCCTACAGCCCGTATTCCTACCCCCGTTACTACGGCCATTAGATGGCTGATATATGGCCGATCAAAATTTTCATGATTTGGTAGGGTGATCCCAAACTTTTGGCTGGCAGTGTATGACCATTATAATGATGTAACCGCACAGTGAAAAAAAATTAAGTAAGTAAAACAAAGAGCTAAGTACAGAGCGAATTTTTAATTTTTTAAATTTTTATAATAAGAAAAATTTTCTATCAGGTTGGATAGTTTTTTTAATCAGGTTTTATGGTTGTAGGCCATTTCTCTGAAAATGTTTGCCCAGAATAAAAAACCCCCAGAATTTCAATCGCCAGAAAGAACTCTTTCCCGGGATTTGTTTCCCCAGACGGACCGTTCCCCAGAAAAATTTTCGTCAGAATGAACAATTTACCAGAAAAATTATCATCAGAATGAACCATTGCCCAGAATTTTTTTAAGGCAGAGGGATCAAAAGGCCGAGACGGCACAAAGCCACCGAAGCTCCCATATCCGAGGTGACCGCCGACCGGCCATCGGAAATGGCGGCCCTCAAACTTTGGTCTAGGTGTGCCGAAAATCTAAAAAAATAAGTTAAAATAATCAGCAGCAAAATTACAAAAAATAAACTAGAGAAAAAATAAGGGATTTGTGCCATTCTGGGAAATGTTCCATACCAGGGCAAAAATCCTGGGAAATGGTCCATTTTGAAAAAATAGTTGAGTTTTCAATGAAAGTACAAAAGCGATTATATCATTTTTCTTCTAATTCTACCTGCTTAATGCTCCTCATGTTTTTGAGTCAATCATTTTCAACCAGATGTATAATACATCAGGTCTTCTTCAAGTAGGGGTCTCTTTAGTTTTCAAAATGTCTCCAATAGCTGAAAGGACTTCAGATGACTTTTCGCTTCTAGGACGTTTATCACAAAAGATATTGGATTCCAGTGAAATCTGGGACGAAACATGTCGAAACAAGTGCCAAGCTATTCGAAATTTCCTATAAGATATCGAATTAAATGGATGTCGAATTTACGCAAGATGTCTTCAGAATAGATGTTAAAAAAGGATGATCTTAAACCTTAAACCTATAATATTTGTACCATAGGTATTCACTCGGCTGGACAACTCTGATCGATTTTTTGAAAAATTTGTTAAAATAGAGGGGAAACCTGAACAGAATCTATGCTTGATTTTCAAACAAACAAGATTAATATAAAGAAAATTACTGGAAATATAAAGTTTTCATCGAATTAAAGCAGAAGTGTTAAAATCCTATGAAAGGATAAAACAAAAAATAATATTTATTTTTAATTTAATCTAAAAAGTCATTTGTGAACGCAAATTCAAAAAATTTTGAATGAAAAATTAGAGTTTTTTTTTTAATTTTATTTAGCAAATAATCTAACTAAACCCGGATAAATTCCGGAAAGTTTTATAAAACTCTGGTCAGATTTGACAGATATATCAAGAAAATTTGGAATGAACGATAATCAAAGTATAAAACTATCTACAGTGAAAAATACACGAATACACCTAAGATATTTTACAGAAACACTAAGTTTTTGATGATTTTTTAGGTTTTCAACATTACTTCTAAATATTTAATAAATAATCCAACATCAGTTGAAGAAATTGACAAGCTTGTTATTGCCTAAAATTAAAAAAAAATATTCGGTTTATTCGCCCGAATGCTTGGCTCAATTATTCGGTGAGCGGAATATTCGGCTTAACAGTTTTTTGGGCGGTATTCGGCGCTGACCGAATATTTGGTACATCTCTACATACATACATTTTATTACTTTTGTAAGATTTGTTCGACAACTTTTTTAAATTTTACACTTGAAGAAGGTTTCCGATTGGTTTAAGTAGTATAACAAAATGACTTAAAATAAATATAACTTTTCATATAAGTTTTATTCGAACTATCGTTAGAGGAATTAAATTCTGGTCTCATATGCCCAAACTCAAGGAAAATGTAAATCTATTAGTTTAACTTTCTTTACCTAAGAAATCAATTAAGTTTTATTCAGAAACAGTAGGGCACTTTCATTCAAAACGGTTAACGTTTCTTCAAAACTTCGCGCCATATAAGCCCTGTATCTATTTTACAACTGAACTGATTTAAAATGTTAATTTATAGCTCATTGAATTGGATAGATGGAAAACTTTTTTGTAACGTTATTTTTTTGAGATCATATCAGAAAAATTGTAATTGGAAGTGGAATCTAATTAAGCTAGCTGAAACTATATTTCGTCTCTTTGAAAATCTTTGTTAATCTGTTGGCATATTTATCTGATTTTTTTCTTAACATAAAAAAAGACAAATAACGAATTTGAAATACGGGTTTTTACTACAAAAACAATTCATCGACAGGTTTTTACAAATCAATCAAGCCCACGCGCCTCCATATACCTATTTTCAAATGTAAATATGTACCTAACGTTATAAATTCGTTCACACAAAGTATTATCCTGTTTCGTCTATTGGGAGACGCGATAAAAAAAAACTCAGTTTGCAATTTTCTTCCAACTTTGAACCAATTTTCACCCTTTCCATGCGCCCCCTCGAGTCAGCCACCCACCCATCCTGGCAGGCATTAGTCTCCTCGAAACTGCCGAAAAATATCTTCAAAGAATTGGCTGATCGGCACATCGAGAGCGCGCAATTGAACGCAATTCGGCGGAATGTTTTCACCCCTTCCCTTTGCTTGGCTTACAATTTTGCTTTCTTCTGCTACTTTCATCCTCCACTTTCATTCCACGCTGCTCCTGTCGAAGAGAAGATGTTGTTGACTGAAGTGTGTTACATGGGAAAGTTTCATCAGCCAGCCAGCCCGGACACACTCTCTTTGAGGCGAGAGGGTAGTTTTGAAGAAGACGGGGTTCGTTACCGACTTTCACCCCCTTGGAAATTGCTGGAATGGAATGAAGTGAGTCGGGGAAAGGAGCGAAGGACGAGAAAAAATCCGCCTCAAGTGTAAAACGAGACCCAATCAATTTTGCTAGACTTTCCACCCGTTATGTGTATGTTATATTGCTCGTTTATTAATATTCGAACTCACGCGTTTAAGTCGCTGGGTTGGCGGGTTGAGGAAAACGGAAAAATTGGAGAAGGGAGGAAGCACATGAACACGCACATGTAAGTGAAAATGGAAATTTGATTTGTTCGCTATCGATAACCCGAGAGTTTTGATGAGGGGTGAGGGCGAAGCATTATCGATCGATCGATTGGTTTTTAAGGAAAACGAGTTAAGATTAAAATATTACTGTGTTTGAGTTTTATTATGGCATTAAAATATTATTTTTTTTCTCCAACACATTAAGGTTCAAACTTTGATATAAGTAGAAACATAAAGTTTTGTAAAGTTATGAAATATAGCAAGTGCAGATAACCTCTCGGAAAGGACTAATAAACCAATAAAACCCATTTCGAAGAAACCAATAGGAAAATTTACAAGTCAACAAAAGTTTAGTGTTTTATTTTGGACAATTGTCATTATCGAACCAAAAATAAAACTCTCCCCGTCTAGCTGAGCTCAAACAAGAAGGGATAATGAAATTCTATAATCGTAAAAAAAAGATATCTACCCAGTCTATTGCATTAATGCTGACGACTATCTTGACTAACGGGCTTCTTTCCTGTTTTGCCGGTAAGAGGGGATGAATTATGCTGAACGAGCACTAAAACAATCATTACACGGCCGTTTGGGAAAAGCCATTAGGATTCTGTCGGTCGTCGGTAAGATGCACTCATATTTTTTCTTTGTTGATATTTTGCTATCATACCTTAGAAGTTTTGCCGAGGTTACACATTGTTATTTGAACTGGTGATTTGTACGTATAGATATTGCAGCGCAGAATTTCACAATCGTACATCTTTCCTGAGTATTCAGCATAGATTATTCAATCCAATTTCGTTTTATTTAGTGGAAAATATGATTAAACGGGTAATACCTTTACTAAGGGCAATGCAGTTGTTTGACCGGAAAGCGGTTTTTCAAATAAAAATATTCTGATGATCAATCCAACCAATAGGGTTCTTGTAAAACGAATGTGACTCGACAGAAGAAAGTTTTTTTTCAAGTAACTTATGAAAACTCTCGAAAGAATTCTGTTGTACAGCACATTATTCAGCCAGTATAGTTGTTTAGTTATTTATAAGTTTGTTTTCGGATTTCGAGTGAGGTTTACTGGAAAAATTAAAATTTTCTGATGTATTCGATCAATTTCAGTGGAAACAGATCTAATATTGTTTAATTTTGTAGCTAAATTCAACGACGGAAACTCTTTAACTTCATCTTCCTGGTTGAAAACTTTATAAGATAGACCAGAGTCTGCCTACAAAAAATGTAAGGAAACCGTTCCTAGTGTCTTACATAAATTGTTTGGGGCTTTAAATTTTTGTTGTGCTTGCTTCCTGTCTTATCTTCAATTGAATACCCAAGCAACCAAAAGTCACATATTTACTTGAATGAAGGCATTGAAAGTTACATATTGGCTGACAAAGAGAATCAACTGCCCAATTCCCTTTGTTGAACTTTATGTACTCATTAATGAACTTGAAAGTTGCAAAAGTAATTAATATGTACGTTGTATGTGACTTGTTTTGCCCAATTCCCATTAGTGAACTATATGTGCTCATTAACGAACTTGAAAGCTGCAAAAGTGATCTATACGTACGTTATACGGGACTTAAGTCACATAAAGGGCACAAAAGTGCTCAATACGGGATTTGGTAAGTCACATAAAGGGCACAAAAGTGCTCAAACGGGATTTGATAAGTCACAAAAAGTGCGTTGATGTGCTTTCAAAACCAAATCACCTCTTCGAGTTTTAGTTTCAGTTAGAACAACATATAGGCGTGGTCTCGTGGTAGCGTGTTCGATTCTCACCACGAAGGTCGGGGTTCGATCCCCAAGCCTGGAAAGTTTTTTTCAATAAGTAAATTTGTACTTGAGTGACCATTCTGATGCGATATATGTAGGAAATGTAGGAAAGAAGCAATTGAGCAATTAGTCAAATTTGAAATCCTGCGCGTGGCATCATGGCGGCACCGGTACAGAACACAGTAAATAATCAAGAGAAAGTGATATGAACCGAAGCCAACGGTTTAGTTGAGATAGAGAGAAATTTTTTGCTCATTTTTGCGATTTTTTGGAAGCTGAATTAAGAGGCCGCTGGAAGCTGAATAGAAGATCATTAAGACTTGTTTTGGAACTTGAAAGTATCAATAAGAACTTAAATTTTGAGCTGCATAGAACGTACTTCATATCAATGATGGGACTGAGTAAGCGTTCTTGTACCTGTTTTATGGGACTTTTGGCTGCTTGGGTATCTTTAGAGTCATTTCCACTTATAAGCAGATGATTCGAAACATACTAAATGACTCTTTTTAAGCGAAAATACGCATATTTTCACAGAAACTATGAAATTCTAGTAAAATTTTGCTTTTGCCGCATAGAAAAATCTTTGATGTGTGCCCAACAGACCCTTTCTATGTGTGTTCAACAAAAGCCCTATCCAACTTACCAATACAGAGATTAATCACCATAGGAAAAAACTCATCATTCCAAAAATGAACGAATCTTCAACCTTCATCATTCTTTTGATAAACAATTATAAAAAAAAAAATAAAGACTTTCCAACTTCAACACATTTTCTGGACGAATGATTTTAAAAGATATTTTATTAAAATAACAAAGAATGGATTTTACTTTTTCAATCATAAAATTACGTTTTTGAAAAAAATGATTCAAAATCATATCAGCTACGTTTGAAAATTACTAAGAAGGAACTAATTTTAAGGATTGAAGCTATAAATTTTTACTGCAATCTAACTTAAAATTGATGAAAAATTTACGAAAGATTAATCAACTTCTTTATTTTTGTACCATTTCAATAATTTTCACGGAATCGAACATAAGTGACGAAAGATGAACGTAATAAGATTGAACATAGCGAGAATAATTCACAAACTTTTATTCAAATCTTCTATACATACTGTTGTTTTAAAACAACACCAACGTGAATCCAAATTTCTTTCTTATTGATTCTGTGTTTATGCCAAGAGACAAATAAGTAGATAAATAAAGCAAATTCAAAAACCAAATGTTTTATATTTTATCAAAAAAGATAGTTTTTATTTAATCATTGTGATTGTTTCTTCAGAAACTCTATTCCATTTAAATAAACAATCTATTACAAACATCTTCTGCATCCAATTATCAATGTTTTGGAGATATTTGCAAGGCCGTTAAAAATAAATTAACAATTTCCAAAAATATTTTTAAACTTTGACTTTAAATTAATTTTATTAGACTAAAAATAACTTATAGCTTTAAACCTACTCAATTGTATTATACTTTAGCGTTCAATAAAGAATGAAATCGCCAAGGTTGTCATTTCTCTCGCAGTTGATTTTTTTTATGAAACTCACACAAGCTAGTTGAACTTATTAAATTTTCAATAAGGCTTGAACAAACATCAAGTTCTTCTTCTAAAACGAATTTTATTGAAAAAATGATATTTCTTTCGAAAATTCAAACAGTTGATAGAGCGAAAGTAAAATTTGAGAAGATGGGAGTTGTATTACCTTTTGTAATCGAAATTTTTTCACATTTTCGATCTAAACTAATTAAATAATTTTATTTTGTGCAATGTAGATTGTAGGGTAAGTGAGCCTTAACTTGGCATGCTCCTAATCTTGGCATGCCAAAATGCATTTTGGTGATTTTCATGTCAAACATACGCCTAAAAATGAAAAAAAAAATTAAACATAAAAGGAAATCGCATATGGCAACATTCTGCATAGCATTTGTCCACAGTTGAATCCAAATGACTGCGTAATAATTTTTTTTTGCATGAAAATCTGCAAATAAAATTATGATCTTCGGAAAAGATCTAAAATGAACCTACCTTGCTAATGCATCTGCCATCTTCGGATTGATTTTAAAACACCCTTCCTTATGGAAAAATCACTAAAAAATACCTTTGATTGCAGCAAAACATGGCAAAAAATATAAAATTAAAACTTACTCCAAACAACGTACATTTTCTATCTAGAATTCAAGAAAATATAAACATATTTTTTGCCTAATTTTGGCATGCAATTCCACAAATAGAAGTATGCATGTATGTGTGAAAACGACATCAGCTGGTAGTCGGTAGCCGGCAGCCGGCGGCCGTTCGTCGGCCGTTCATCGGCCGACGGTGCACAGTGGTCTGGAAATTGAAAAGCCGGTCGAAAGTAAAATGAATGATTGAAATGAATTTAAAATATCATGAATGTATTTTGGACTATAATCAATTCATTTATCTCTTGGAATTATAATGCTACAATTTGAGCTGCTCTTTTATGGTAAATTTCGAAAACTTTTCTTCTCAATAAAATAAAATTCTGCATTTTGAAATGAGGTTTAACGTATTTTGATTTAATTTGATTTGTATTGAAGATGAACATTTCCTGCATATGTGTCGCTTTGAAAGGAGTTGTTATAAAGCTCAAATTATGACACTCTAAATATTATGTTTATTTAAAAAATTAATTGCACTGCAATGTTGAAATACTATGTTGTAACAAACTTGAATTTTTATTGTTTGCAATTTCATGTGAAATCAAAAATAATGTTTTGACCAAGTTTGTTTTTTTATTATAGATCACTGTGCATCAGCAGGAAGTGATGACGTTTGTTCTCTGTAGGAAAGGAATATGCGAAAAAAGCGCTGCCGAGTTTGGGTGATGGTTTTGCATGAGTGCGAGTGGGATACAGTTTGAATTTCACCCAGCTTTTGAATTTGCAGTTCGCTTCCATTGCCTATAGTTTCCAAACGAATGAGTGAGATGCAATCTTTTTCTATCAGACTGGCTGGAGTGAGTGAAAGTTTGTCTTGTTTTGCTATCCCGGTGTACGCAAACGATTGCTAGAAAATTCCTAAGGGCGACATTTTAAATATGTATGATTCAAAGAATCGTTCGCTGACTTAAGTTATAGCTTTAGCTTGCTTCTTGTCTCGATCATAATGGTTTTTAAAATGTTGGTCCTTCTTTTATGGGAGTGGAATAAAAAAAAATGAACATTTACTATCTTATGTTAACCTGTTAACATCAATGGAAACAGATCTATCATGATTGCATGTTAAAGATTTAGAAAACGATTTGTTTGCTTGATTAATGAACATATTTATGTTAACCAATGCAACAGTTTGGAACTTATAATAGAAATTATAAACGCACAAAAACTGAAATAAACAAGTAAAGCTTTTTTACGTAAGATTATAATTCTACATGAAAATATTAATTATAAAAATTGGTTCACATTTCGTACTTCCGACTTTTTGAAAATAATACAGAACATTGATGTGCTTCTTTCCGTGATATTTTCAATGAATTCGTGGGGGCTGTTGTTGTATTAGTGAGGCAAGTTTTTCCTAGAGACGGACAATTTAAGGAACTTATAAAGGGCCAAAATTCGGCGCGGGGGATACAAAAAGGAGCATTTCAATCAATAGTTTGATCAGGTTTATCTCAAATTATCAACCGCTTTCAAGCAAGGACATATTTTTACTGCATTTCAGGCTAGTAAGCAATCATATTTGTCGAAGGACTTTTGAAGGTACACATTACAGGAAGACTGCAATCATGAGAAATCTAGTCAACCATGCCTTAAGGGCCAAGATTGGGTACATTTACCCTATACAAGTTGTTGCATGCCATAATGGAAATAATAATATTTACCTTTCACTAGAAAGACAGATACAGCTAGTTTAGTAAAAGTAGAGAAAATCAAGATGGCCTCACAAAAATAGCTGTAACTATTGTCGTGATTTTACGATTCTTATGATTCACTCAGACACGTCAGTCGCTATCAAAAATAGATCAGTGAATGACTTTATTTTGTTTGTTATGCGTAGTGTTGCCAAAATAACAAAAGTTGCTATAGAACTTTTTTTTTTAATTTTTTTTCATCTTCAGTGTTCTTCAGTTGCCAAATACAACTATTATTTTATTTTATTTTTCTCAAATTAGATGAATTTTCTGTACATCGGTTATGTTCGGCTTTCGGTCTTTCGGTCAAGATTTTAAAACCTCTTTTATTTGTTCTTCATCCAACGTTTCGAATTAATATTTATTCTTTTTCAAGGAACTAAAATAAAACATAGAGTATAAAACATATTTCTTGTGAAACGAAAAAATGTTCACTTAGTCGAACAACCGTGCTATATTCCGAAACAGATGCGCTCCTAAAGCGTTCATCAATCGTCGGTTTCTGGGTGCCCAATACTATAATCTGGCCTGAGCGGCGGCGCCTAATCCGTATTCCGAATAATGGAAGGGGGGAGGGGGTCTCTGAAATAAATGTTATAACTGTTTCATAACTCGAGAACTGATCATGCAAATGGAACCAAATTTGGTATGGGAGTGTATTCCGGTATGAGGAATGTTCCTAAAATGGTTTGGTACCCGTTCCTTCTTCCAATGGGGAAATAAGAAGCGGGAAGGGGGAATAGAATTTTAGAATTTTTCGTACAATTCTAGAACTAATCAAGCAAACGAAACCAAATTTGGCATGCAAGGGTATTTGGGTAGGAAGAATATTTAAAAGATGGTTTGAGACTCCCCCCACCTTCCACTATGGAGATAGAAAAAGGGGGAGGGGCCTCCCATACATTTTTTTCTGCAAAATTCGAGAACCAATCAAGCAAATGGAGCCAAATTTGACTCGGGTGGTTATTTGGGTAAGAGAAATGTTTCTATGATTATTTAGGAATCCACCCCCTTGACTTTAGATGACCCAAAGGGGGGGGGGTCTTCCATACAATTTAATGCTTTATTCGATAACTTATCATGCAAATGAATCCAAATTTCACATAGGAAGGTATAAGGTTACGAGACAAGTTTCTACGATGTTTAAGACCCATCTGTTCTACCACTACTGGGCGGGATAAGAAGGGGGTAGGGGGTCTTCCACACAGCTTTAGGCATTACTCGAGAATTAATCGACCAAAACAAAACAAATTTATCATGGAATTATATTCGAGTACGAGTAATGTTTTTTTTGTTTCGAGACCCGTCCCTCTCCCCAACAGGAAGAGGGGAAGAAGAAGGGAAATTTTCAGACAATATTTTTGAATTACTCGGGAACTAATTATTCCAATTTAATAGCAGAGAGTATTTCAGTAGATTTTTGTTTCTTTGATTATTTAAAGCTTCTTCCTCCTTTCACTGATTCGATAGGAAAGAGGGAAGGGAAGCTCCCATTCCATTTTTTATTAAGTTATATGCTTATCTAGCAGATAGTAAAAAATTGGGAAATGTATGCAAATGCATCAAATATTTCTAAGATATTTGGTTCTCATCACGGGATGATAAAGAGAAAAGAGGTGCCATACGTTCGTTTTGATTAATTGAAAAGCTCATAGAATGAATTAAACCTAATTTCACAGGGGAGAGTAAAAGGGTACGAGAGATGATCCTACGGTTATTTAAAAAAGCCATTTGCCCTTCCTATATAATGTTCCGCACAACTTTTCCTATAACTTAAAAAAAAGTATTCGTGTACGTAAAATAAATCTATTTTCGCAATAGTCTAATCGCATAGTTTTTAAAACTTCACAAGAGAGCTTTTTTTTAGAGGGATTAACCTTTAGCTTCCACCCTCTTCGTTTCAAAGAATTTACATGATATTTATCTTAGATTTCATCGTACAATGCACAGCTTTATAGTGTCACTACACGGAAAAAAATTGAGTGGTTATCCCAAAGATAATCCCATGATAATTTTACCATTTAAGCACTATAGTATTTTCAACCACGAAAAGTATAACATCGATTTTGTAAAAGTGCGCATGAAACAATATTGAAATTACTCTGAACCTGGTAATTTTCCATAACTCTCAATGTTTGTTGTCGAAAATACTATGGCCATGATAATTTTATCATAATTTCTATTACAACTAGCGTCCGCATAGTAATTTAGACATTGTGGCACCAATTCATATCAACGAAATACTACGCACATGGTACCTTTGAGAACAAAACATATTTGACGCAAAAACATCAGTGCATTTTACCATGGTAATATTCTTAAATTGTTGTTTATACTAATTGAGGATCATTAATCATCAAACCCGTGAGTGCACAAACAAATTTTGAGCTGCTTTCAAGTTTCATAACTTTCTTAATCTTTTCAGAGCATCGGGAGAACACACTAACATTGACCGATGTGTGTCGGAAGTGTGAATTTTAATGTTTTTAATTATGTAATAATGCATGCATGGAAATAAACAAACAAACATACATAGTAATTTTACTATTTAAATCAAGCTCCTAGTCTTTATCATAACACATACTAGTTTCATCATGAAACATATCAATTTTACTAGGCACGAAGTAAAACAATGCATCATTTTATTGTCAATTTTACTAAAAAGCAGTCGAATTTACTATGCGCAGCCAAATTGAGCACATGATAAAATTATTATAAACATAATTATAAACAACGAAACATATTTGACTCAAAAATATGGTTGCCTGTTGTTCATTTAAACCACGGATCTTGTAGTTTTACTATGTTTTTTTTTGTGTGTAGTTTTTCTTCACTTAGTTTTTCGTTTTGAAGTATGGTTGCCAGTTTCTCTGATGGTAGTAGATCATTTCTTTGTAGCGAATATTTTCTGCACTCTTATAGTAAATGCTTCACGGTTATTAAAACACCACACGTGAAGCATATTGGCGTTTCCTTTCTTTCCAGGATGTATTGATGTGTGATTCTCGTGTGTCCGGTCCTCAGCCTAGTGAGAATTTTCCGTTCTTTCCTTAGAGCTCGATCACCCATTTTCCTGCTTAGATTTCTTTTAATTTCATATCCCGTTCAATCTGCCTGTTTGGATCATGTGTTTTCCTTAGTCGAATTGAGGACCTTTTTTGGTCATCAATCCACATTTTGACCTCCACTAATGTTCCGTACAACTCATTTTTCCATCATATTCTCGAAAATTAGGGAAAAATGGCGGCTTATCAGATTATCAGGTTGGGACTCCTAAAATCAGACAAATCCTGAAATATCAGGCATGATGGCAAGCCTGCTTGAGAGCGACAGACGTGTCTGTTACCAGGATTTCATTGGAAAATGCTTGGGTTTGTTGACATGTTTTTCTCATAAATGGACGGGAGGTTTATATCTTTCAAGAAATTTATTCATAGTTCATGATCTTATCTACAAGTTTCAATGAGAATTTTCAACATAGGTTTCACCATAATTGAAAGATTTGCAGAGATACTGATGATCAAAATTTCCATCTTTGAACCTACTGTTCCTTTTTTAGAACTGTACTGGTACCTTTCATTGGACATATAACTACAATTCTTATAAAAAGTATGATTTTTCGAAAATAAATAAACAAATTCATTAAAAGTGTAATCTTCAATCAAATATTATCAGAAAAAAGTATTACAGCTTTTAAACGACTGAAAAAACTTACATTTCTGTTATGAATATTTTAAATACTTTTATTCCCCGCCAGCACTATCAGCAGAATAATAGCTAACAAAAAATGTTAGTAATGTTCAATATTGGTTCTGAATTATGTCCCAATTAAAAATTCGCACCTTTGTTGATTTGTTTGGTATTTAAACTAAATTTTTGTGATGTAAGGTCTAAAAATGGAAAATCAAAGTCAAAGTCTCCTATATTTGGACGCTTCACAAATTTTCCGGGTTTTCCAATGATTTTCTTTGATTTAAGGAAAAATAGGTAGTCTGGTTCATACTCCCCACAGTGAAAGTAATTACCTTTTAACTTTGACTTGGACACTAAAAAAACGTGGTTTTGCCTTTTCCCTATGGTTTCTCAAAACGCGCCCCACTAATTGAGCTGTCTAATTTACCACTGAATAGGAGGCACATTTTTAAAATCGTTGAAAATTTTATCAGAAAGACTTTTTATTGCAAAAAGCGGTATGGAGGGATTCAGGGAGAATAAGAGTTTATCCTACGCAAGCAAAATGAGTTATTTATAATTTTCGGCATTTTAGGGCTAAAGTAGGCTCTAGGTCCAAAGTAGGAGCACTCACCCTATAATATTCTTGTATTTTTGCGATGAAAAACGAACTTCTTGAGTTCGGTTTTTAAGAAGCTTTTGACTACTGTGTTTTGACCGAATTTTACCAATTATTTCCTGCATTTTGGCTTGAAAATTTAGAAATCAAATATCTGGATTGTTCCAGGTTTTGAGATAAAATCGCCCGGATTTGTCTGGCCTGGATTTGTCCGGCCCGGACTCGTTCGGGAAAAATTCTGTCAACCTGAATCTAACCATAAGATAAGAATTTTCAATATGTTGTAAAAGAATATACGGGATTTTTTTGAATAACTTTTCCAGTGTATTGTGCGGATCTTGGAATAAATCATTCCGATTTCTTATTATATAATTTTGTTCGCTAGGATTGGTAACATAGGATAAGTTATCGCAACTATGCTCACTGGATCGCTTTTGTAGTTGTTTATGTAACTTTTATTTATACGTATAAAAACTCAAAAAGAAATATTTACATGTCGTCATATCTGACAAGCAGTTATCATCTTATGAATTTTAGGCTCTTTTAAATAACAATCTATAAAAATAATATTGAGAGTCCTTAATGAATGGTTACAAGATTTTTTATAGGAATTTTGAATATTTTTAGGGGAATTTTAGTTTTTCAGAAACTAAAATATACAAAAAATAATTTACTATGAATAAGACTTATGTTTAAACACTTCTCTAGAGAAAAAAATCAAATGATTAGATAAAATCGATAGTAACTGCTAACGCAGCGAATATCAGTTCCTTGATCAACTGAATCTTAAACGCCCTGAGAAATAACCTCACATGTTCCTTAATTGCCTAGAACAAACCTTGCAAAACCCTCGCCAACACGCGATTTCTCCTTTCCGCCTTTCTTTTTCACGCATGACTACATTTTTTTGTAATTAAAATAATAAATCTGTTCTCTGCAAGGGTGCCACGTGTTCTCTCTGTGTGTGATAATTTACGAACCCTTCTCTTCCGCTTATTTGCATGGAAGCAAAAATAACCCTTGTTCCGTCTGAAAATACCGTAGCAATTGGCTACAAAACGGAAATTCAACCCCTTTCGGGCAGAACCCCGAGGCAACGCTCCAATCAAGCTGACGCAGAGGAGGGAGAGAGATCATTTTCCCACCCCAAACTCTAAACTGGGCTAGCGATTCCTTTGCGCTAACTAAAAGGTCAGCTCGAATGGCCAGATTGTTTAATCACTTGCTGTCTAGCTGCGGGGATGAGGAAAATTTACCCGGATCCGAAGAGATTAGCATATTCATATTAAAGAGAGGGGGTCCTGAGAAAATTAAGGAAATTACACGCAATTAATATTCCTTTCGTCCGGAGGTTCGATGCCCGTTTGTTTGTTTGATGAAAGGATCTCGGCGAAAGGGTTGAGTTCAACAAGGAGTCGGATCATTGTGAGAAAAGGCAATGAATACGCTCAACAACTCTATGAATAAATTAAACTGACTTCGTGGTTTGTTCGCAACAATGGATGATAATGATTATGAGATTTTGGATTGTTTAGCTGGTTTTGTGGGAAGGGATTTCGGAGGAAGTTAAGTTCATGTCCTCACAGTATCTAGACAAAGGAAAAGACAATTTTGGAAAGAGTTTTAAATTACTAGATTTCAGATTCGTTTTCAGATTGTAATTTTAGACATTTGAATAAAAATTATAATTTGGATTTTTCAATATCTTCTTTAACAGTTCCAATCGATTTTAGTTTGCCAATCGATTGGTGATTTGACCCGCTGAGAAAAAATCGATTTCCAGTTAAAGGGGTACCCACATATTGGAAACTGAAAAATCGTTATTTTATTTTCGGGGAAATCTCGGGTTATTCCTTTTTGTCGTAGAAAAATTCCCCTCAGCATCACTCGGACGCACAGACGATTCAAACATACCAGTAGATATGTACCGACGAATGTCTACCCCATCAGGGGATTTTTTTTTTCTTGGTTTGTACCCTGGCATGTTGCTTACAAAAAAAAAAGGAGACGAACAGGTGGCCGACCAGCTAGCCAGCAAAACGTCATCAGGAGTCAATCGAATCGGACTTTTCGGGGTTCGGTCCTGGCCCAAAAGAGCTTGGAAACTGAAAAGGAAGGAGCTGGATGGTAGGTGGATGCCAAAAAAAGGTCATGGTCAGTTTTATGTAACTGCCGAGCTTCCAGACACAAACAAACCTCACCGAGTAGGGGGGGATGAATCTTCAGAAGTGGGTACCTTAGCAAGCGACCGACCACCAACAAAACGGTTTGAAATCTTTGTGTTGTTGCGTTGTGTCTGTTTTGATTCAAGTTTTTTTTTCTGGTTTTGGTGCGTCCATGTAGATACATCTCTATCTCTATCTATCCATGATGTTTTTTGACCCGGGACCAGGAAGCGACCTAAACTGATGTGGCCGGAAATCCGATGATGTCGACAAGTGCGTACGTCAGCAGGATGATGTTCGGAGCCCCCGCTTTTGAGTGGACTGTGGAAAATCGATTTTATTTTACCGACGTTAAAGCGTGAAAAACGCTTGAAATGGTTTTACCCAGAATCATCTCAAAAGTGGTTGGAATTTTTCAAAGGAAATAGCCTCAATATTCTAAATTTTAATGTAACTGTCGAATATTCCTTATACAAATATGTATTTCAACAAACCAATCAATCCTGATTAGTTCTAATGAGAGTGGTTTGGGAATTAATTTTGGGTACGAAAATAAAATCCTTTGGCTGTCAGCATCCGTGGCAATTTAGCCCCGATACCAATCAGGACAAATGGCAATGATGAAGCTGTAGGCGTAGAATAAGTAGTGTGGTGTGGTGTGGGAGATGAAGTTTTTTTTCCGTTTTCCGAAGGATTGAATAAGTGACAAGCTTCTGTGTTTCGATATCGAAATGAACGTGGTTTTGTTTATGAGTAGATCGGAGGGCTTGTTTGGAGCTTGTCGATTAGTTTGAATTAACAAAAGAATTCTATGATATGAATTTGAATAAAATCAATTTAAAAAAATGGAATCAAACCTGAAGACTACATTCGAAAAAAAATGCAACACTTTGTTTCGGTCATAACTTCTGCCTGCATGAATTAAAATTGATTAAATTTTCATACAGAAGGTCATTGAATAAATTTATAGTGCCGAATTGCGAAAAAGTCCTAGTGGGAGACTCAAAAACAGCTGAAAATCAGCTGTTCGACTAAAGTTCATATGGTCAATTTTTCCCTAGTTTAAGGGAATCTAAAAATAAGCTAATTTATTCTTATTTCCACTATTCATGAAGAAAGAAGATGATTGATTCCATGAAAGTAGCGAACATTAAAGATTTTATCAAGCCCAAATCAAAAATTTCGATTGAGGAAGGGACAAATAGAATGTTTTTTACTAGTTCATCTAGCTGACTTATAAAAAGGTTTGACTACATTTCTGAAAGGTGAAAAAAGCTGACCACCGTAAAAATAAACAACCTACAGTGGTCAATTCGTGCGCCAAATATTTTCAATCGCTAGCGGAAAGATATTTAAAAAAAAATAAGTAAAAAAAACTCTTCAGCGGGTTCCTGACAGGTTTCCAGCCAGAAAATTTTCGTTGACACGTCTCGCATAGATGTTCTTGAGATAAACAAGGAGAAAACATTGAAATATTTGATGTCTAGCATTTGATAAGGCTGATGTTCTGTTGAAGCTGCAAATCAGACAGTTTTACATAACTGTTGACAAAATGAATGGCTAAATATACAAAGAAGGTTGCCTCCAAATGCCTCCAAATGCGACTTTTTTCCCTTAATAACACTTACATAGATCCTTCAAAGTTGATACTATGTTTTGGTTGGATCTGGAATGATGCAATTTCTCGAATATAGAGGTGGAGTGATTAAAAGTCAAATATGTTGGTTTTGTTCCGAAGGAAGACAATCTGCTGAAATTGTCATAACTTCGATCAAGTTAAAAGCATTGAGTAGTTTTGAAAATCTAGCTTCAGGAAACAGAAAAAATGATCAAAAACAGTCTTAATCTGGAAAAAGGGTGGTTCACAGTATGCATTATAGATGTCGTTCGTGGCGCCCAAAAATAAAAGTCGATGAGTTTTTGGACGTTATCTCAAAAACCACTTTACAGAACATTCCAAAAATGTGCATATGTAAACATTACATAACTTGTTAGTTTCACTGAAAATTTCATCAATTTACGTTAAAACATCCGAAAGTTATCCACGCTATTTTTTTCAAATACACTCCTTAGACAACAACTGAACTAGATAAGTTTTTTTTTTTTTTAATTTTTATCGGGATTAAATTTTACTGATCGTTATAAAAATCTTGTCCTTATCTCGAAATTCAAAATTTATATGCACATGAATGTTTTTGTGTTTAGAGTAAGGTTGCCAGATTGCCCGGTTTTATCCGGGTTTGCCCGGATATTTAATACTAAATTTAAAAACAGTCTGTCCCGGCCTGGTTGCCCGATTTTCTTTGAAAAATGCTCAAATTTTGCCCAAATTTAAAAAACAACAATCACCTCCAAAACGAAATTTTTCGAGCAAGTTTTATAAAAATAATCATGAAAGGTTTTTTGGTTCAAAATCTATCAATAAATTTTGATGAAAAAATTTTTGTTTTTCCATTTTTCTTCATGATTTTTGTTGACGGATTTCTGAGTGTTGACAAAATTTGCCCGGATATTGCCCGGATTTATGATCGTCAATTCGAAATCGAATGCTCGGATTTTGACAGATTTTTATATAAGAATGGCGGATACGTGCTGAATAAATTCTGGCAACCCTAGTCTAGAGGTCGTTCTGGTTCAAAGATAATATTTACTCGAATATTGAATAATTTATCCTATTCCGTTTTGGTAAGTGATAAAAATTGAATTTTTGATTTTAATCCCTAATAAAACTTATGGGTTGCTTAAAATCTGTTAACCCCAATCCGCTCTTGAGTGTCAAAATTGGAATTTTGGTAGCATGTAATTTAATTCGGGTGCATCCAAATAAAACAATTTTTTTCGGGGACCCTCAATGAATTTTTGAAACCTTTAATTTTGTATCATTATTTTTGATATGGACACACCTTGGAAGCATAGGAAAAAAAAGTATCACAGCGCTTATGTAATATCACTTGAATTGGTATAATATTAGCATTCTGGTGAATATATATTTTTTTAATAAATCTTAAGTTAATATACTCGAAATCCAGTGAAATTAAGTGCAAGAAAATCTGAGAAATTGCAAATGGACTAAAAGTTCGAAAAACAGCTACATTTGAAAATTCGTCAAAAATTCTGTGTTTCGTATTTTGACAATCTAAATATGTAAAAATGTGCCAAAGTACGTACACTTTTCAATCCTCTTTTCACAATTTATCAGGTGCGACTAAAACAGTTTAGACGATTCATTCGAATTCGATTTAAATTTTTTTGATTAAAAAGTGCAGTTCTAACACCCTTTTTTTTTAATTTTTTGTCTTGATCTTAAAAAAAATAAAAAAAATAAACTATCCTTATGCTCAACGTTTAGCTTCTAACTCTAGTTTTTTTGCACACAAAGTTAATATTTTTGAGTATTCCGTAGCTGATTCATAGTTTTTTCCGAAGCATTTTTTTCGGATTTTTTTTAGACTTTCAATAACGGAAAACTGAAGTGTTGTAGGTAAATATTGCCCGAAAAACATATTTGAATAGCATTACGAGGACTACTGTATAAGTCAGGAGTGTAAAATTGATACACCAGATTCTGTAATGGGTAAGAATTTTAGGGACGGATGAGGATTAAATCTTCCATAAAACAGATTTTATCTATTACTTCTAAATTTAGTGATATAACGTGTGAAAAATTTAAAATTTATTTGTTACAAGTAAAATCGAGCATTGATGACTTATAAATAAATTTATGAAAACTGACATCAGTTTTTGAATCTATTTCGGTATTATCATTTATTCAATCACGGATTCAGATCTTGCTTAGCTATTCGTTCCAGAAGTACGCTAAAAAATCTAAATCTTACAAATTTTAGAACTTTCAACCATTTCTAACATCATTCAAGAAAGTTTTTGAGTATTTGATATTGAAAATTTTAACTCATTTAAAAACTTTGTTGCAAACTGTGACACCATTCGATTTATGCTTTAAAAAGTATCAAAAGTTCGAATTGGCTTAAATCTATATTTTTTTCAAAATCTTTAAAAAATGTGCACAAATTTATTTAATGAATTTCTACCTATTTTCAAGAGTTATCTAAAAAAAACCAGAGCTGATAGAAAAGATAAACTAATTGCATTGGAATCATATTAGTGGAAAATAACTCTTAAATTCTTTGCACTTTAGAAAAATGTAAATTTAGTTGCTTTGTGTTATTTGTACTTTCCATTACAAAATGGCCATTTTTTCTGATTGTTTTTTTTTGGTAATTTCATACCATTGGATTTGGAAGTGGTCTCCACAATTGTTTGAGCGTTGTGAGCTTTCGAAGCGGACTCTACCTTTAATTTTGGGGAGTTTGAAGGCCTCAGGGAAGCAGGGAACTTTAAAAATTCTCCAAATCATAATCAAAATTAAATTTTAAAAATTTTGTTTTTAAAACTTCGAATACTGCTCAAAATTTTACAACGTTGGCATATTATTCAAAAACTTGAAACTCTAGTACGTAAGTATTCAAAATTTGTTAATTTTTGCTTGATTTTTAGAATTATGAAAATTAAACCAAATTTAAAAAGCTTAGTACAGTAGTTTTTCGATTTTATCACGCTCAATTCACCGTGATAAAGGCAAAACCGTGAATTTGGCGAAACTTGAAATAAAAATGGAAAAAATGGCAAATGATTTCGGAACGATTTCCAAAAAAAAACGTGATAAAATTGAAGCAATAACCGTGATCAAAACGAGCGTGAATTTAGCGAGTATTGAAACAGTGAACAGTGAATCGAAAAACTACTGTATTGATAACGTGTTCTAAAAATTATTAGAATTTATTTGATGTTTATGAATGACTTTCCCGATACACATATCAAATCAAAATTTTATATTATGAAAAATTCCACTGTTATTTTATATATTTATTGTGTGTGCAAAAAAGGGCTAATTTTAAGATTCGACTCAAGTCCGAGCTTATAGGTACTTTTAGTTAATAATCTTTTACATAACAAAAGCTTATAAACGGTACAATTTTTCAAAAACTCCATTCCATGTAATGTTTTTAATTTTAATGCGAAACACCACCTACAATTTTTTTCAGGGAGACCGGTAAACTTAGAAAATTTCAGAAATGGACGGTGATTTGACATTTATGGAATTTATAATCAAAGTTTTAGATCGCTTGATAAAATTCGTAAAAAAAATGCATGGAACAAATATGTCTTACTAATATAAATCTGTGCTTGGAACAAGCATATGAAGAAACTTTTTGATTTTAATTGCGTACTCTGTTTTTTCCCTTAAATATAAAAGAAAAAAAAGTTGTTTGGCCCGCAAGAAAATCTCATATACAAAATTTGGCGCAATTGTTGAAAATATTGGCCATCCATGGTCTAGAGTCTAGGCCTTGGAACTTTCATTCTACGAAACTATATGACGTTCACAAATTGAATTCTATTTTTAATTGAAAATATCGAATTGAAATTCCAAAAACATTTTGATTTGAATCTCAAAAGATGAAACTCAAAACCCTACTTTTTTATAACGGGTTTTGCTTTAGAAATGGAACCTAACAAGTTCAAAATTTCAAACCAATCATTTTAAGTTCGAAATTCATTATTTGATTATTTATTTAACACATCAACAAAACTCACGATACTCAAAGAAATGAGCAAACATACTATAGCTTAATATGTTTTAATTTATAACTGTTCACTTACTATATTTATTATTTAAAAAAAAAATCATTTAAGTCATTGCAATTTTTTTTGCTAATATGATATTTCTTCAAAAAACCAATTTAAGCCTCAACTTTATTTTTTGTTCCTTGTTCCTCTTAATGCTCAACTCCACATTCGAAAGGGTTTTGAGAAAACACACAAGGCAACAAAATACACATTTTTCAAGGTGCAAAGAACTAAAGAGCTTATTTCGGTTAGCGCGGAAGCACTGAATAAATAAATATAATAATGAAATGATTGAAAAAGAAATTGTGGAACAAGTTATAGCAGTTTTTTTTGTTTACATTTCTCTATTTTGTAACATTCGGGAATTTCGACTTATTTTATAGAAATTTTAAACTAAATTGAATTTAAGTTATTATTAAGCAATTAGTTTAGCTTAGCTTAGCTTGATTGACTACTCACATCCACCTTAATCATTGAACCCGAAATGCTATATCAAAAGTTCAAATTAAAGATAATCTTTCAACAATTTTTTAAATTATTTTTTGAAGCATAGAAGTTAAAGACAAATGATAATATGTTTGTCAGTGATTTGAAACGAATGCATTTCGAATTCCACGATCGTAGGCGTGGCTCTGTAGAACGAATTCCACATCGGCAATGGTTGCTACTTCGTGATTGATCGAGGCCACCAATTTTGAACAAGGGTCAAAGAATGGTTCTTGGGATTAGAAGCTCATTCTCAATGCACAAAACTGATGCTCTCTCATTGACCATCAATAACGGCGCCGGCCACGTCCTAGTAGTCAATAGATAGTGAGGAAAATAGAGAAAGGGATGAAAGACATAAATTTGCGCTTTATGACCGAGGTCACCTCTGCATCCTAGTAAAAAAATTGGGATTGTGGGTAAAAGGATAAGATCTGGAAACACTTTTGACAAGTGTATGGATCTGACTTTTATCAATCTTGCTATCTCCTAAAATTTTCAAATAAAACTCCTCAATAATATTATAGACACCAGATGCTACATTTTTCCTAAGGTTTTAGATAGTTGACTGAAGCTGTTGTAAATTATTGTTTGGAAATTTGCGGATACTAAAAAGTTTACTATAACAAAACTTACTAATTTCTTCTTTGTGTATCAAACCTTAATTGAAATATTTTAAAATTTAATGTTTCTCAACTTCATTACTGTATGACTTAACATCACCTCATGTTTATTTTGTATCGAGCATATATAACAACTTTTAATGATTGTTTCTGCGACCACCCTACTTTATTTAAGAATAGATTCAAAACACAATCTAGAAACTTGTTACTCCACACATGCCAAATTTTTATATGTAGTTTATTACCCTACTGGTATTACTCTTTTGAAAACCTCTAACTTGAAGTATTCCTAGGAGGTAAAACGTTCTCCTTTAAACACCCACATCCAAAAGAAAATAGTTATTTGCTCAAATTTTCTCCATCCCTATTGAAAATAACTGAAACCTTGAAAACGTCTAACTAAACATGCATAAAACAACTTTATTGAATATGTCACACTGTGTGTTTTTAATTGTTAATTTATTATTGAACTAATTCTTAAAAAGATTTAAAAGCAATGTGAAATTCAAAGTAAATTCAAAATGTTTTACATAAAATGAACGAGTTTTCATAGTTTTTAAATGTTGGATATTCAACGCTATTTGGTATGAATTCTTGAAATTGGAAAAAAAATCTTTTTGTTTCTGTAACTCTCAAAATCGATTTCTTTTTGACAGTTCAATAACCACCCACCGATTTCTTGAACTACACTGCCGGCCCAAAGTTTGGGATCACCCGCTAAAAAACATGCAAATTTTGATCGGTCATATCTCAGCCGTCTTAGGACATATTGCAAATCTTCTGATCTCATTTGAAAGATAATGAGCAATAGCTTTATCGGAGGTATTTTTCCCATAAATAATGTTTTAGTTTTGCACCTAAAACTAAACCTAAAGTTAGAACATTTTGAAATTTATACAAAAATTATATTTTAAAGTGATAACCATAAACAATTTACTTGAAAAATTCACACTTATGATTGTGAATTTTTTATGGTTATGGATTAAAATATTTTTTTTAAATGAATTTATGAAAAAACAACAATTCCTAAGCTTTCAAATGCACCCTTCAGATCTGCAATACGATGTTAGATGAGAAAGATATGAATGAGATAAATTTGCATGTTTTTGAAAAAATGATCCCAAACTTTTGGTCAATACACCATACTACGGGTGATCCCAAACTTTTGGACGATAACTTAAGTGTCTATTTTATTAATTAATAGTACATTCTTAAATTTTTGCACAACATTTTTTGATTGTGTTTTGAGAAGTATAGAATAAGGATTATAATGCAACTCAAATTTTGAAATTTGGTCCACCCTATCGAGATGATCGGTTTTGAAAATTGAGTGCGTTTTTTTAAAATGCTCTAACTTTAGGTTAAGTTTTAGGTGCAAAACTAAAACATTATTCTGGACAAAATAACTCCGAAATAGCTATTGCACATTATCTTTAAAATGAGTTCAGAAGATTTGCAATATGTCCTAAGACGGCTGAGATATGAACGATCAAAATTTGCATGTTTTTTAGCGGGTGATCCCAAACTTTTGGCCGGCAGTGTATATACTCGCTCGTTAATCGAACGATATTATGACCAAAGGGTGTGTCCGACTACCGAAACTATTCGATTACCGACGACCGATTTATAGATGTTGAAACGACCGACATAAGGGAGCATTCAATAGTATTTCACTTATAAGTTAAAATATTAAAGTTATTAGAACAATCAGAGAATAAATTTGGATTTTTTCTCAGCTTCCAATAACATCCAAAACAAAATCGTTCTATTAATGAGCGAGTACTGTACGAAACAAACCTGACTAAATCAAAAGGATTACCGAATAACATAAAAAAACATAATATCATTCATTCAAATTACGTCAATTGGTAGTCCGATACTAAAATTTAAATTCTCGTTTGATACTATTGGAAGAATAATGAGGATTTTTGTCGTATTTCAACCCACATGGGTATATGGTTCAATCGTAAATAACATATACAGTTGATGAAAAAACTTGTCAATTGGTTCTACCGTAATAATAATGTTACAATGATTTGAGAAAATATTAATCAAAATAATACTTGGCTTGGGTTTTTGTTTATCTTCATCATGCCATATTCTTTTGAGATCTTCGTATTTGCTATCAATTATACTTGTATGCAAAACCTCGCATCCGTTCTTTTTCACCCACATTTTTCTTCACTAACTTCTAAATTTCACGTTCCAACCGCGCAAAGCTCAGCCAATAGGAAGCATCTTTTCTCCTAGGAAATTCTCTTCTACGTCCTCGAAATGTCCAATAGATCTTCATAAGTCTTCGGTTTCGACTTAAGATTTACTTCAGCAAAACATTAACTATTTCAATTCGAATTTGAAAGGTCTTGAAAAATTTCCTTCAAAAGAAAAACACGTGCGTCATTGACGGTCACAGCCTTTAAGTCGAGTCTTTAAGATATTATTTAGCAATTACATAGCAAAAGTCAAATTCTTCTGTAGTCTTCAAAAAATTTTATTGATTGAAATAAATGTTTTTTTTTCATTACTAAAAGACTTTCAAAATGTCAGAAGTTCTTGAAATGATATCTTTTCAAATTTCTAGACTGAAATTTAGCTTTTAAGATCGATGAATCTCTGAAATCAGAATATCTAGACAAAATATGATTTCTTCGTTGAATGGCGGATAATAAAGAAATAAAGTATCAGTTCTTGTTTTTCTTGAAGGATTGTTGATTCATCAGTTATCAAAAGTTGATTTTATCCAAATCTGACTCATTTTAAAACTTCTGAATACCAAATCATCGAAACTAGAGGTGATTGACAAAATCTAACAAAAGATTTGGGTTAAGAAAGCCAAAATCTTTCTATTCAATAATTTTAATATAGCACAAAAAATTCTGTTCATTAGAGTTATCAAATTAATGTTATGAATAAGTTTTCATAATAGTATGAACTTCATAGTTTGTATTGATTATCAAATACATCTACCAAATTTCATAGTCCCATTATTTTATTTATTTTATTTTTCTCATAACTTTGTCTTTGTTTTTCAACTCTGAATTCTGTGTCCTGAGAACATAATCTTCTTGGAAGCCTAGAAAACTAAAAGGTAAGGTTAACAGTGGGACCACAGTGTCACGGATGAGAAAAATTGAAAAACCTATCCAAAGGACAAAAACGAAATCGACAAAAAACAAACAGATAGCCTATTACCTTGAACAAAACTGGTTGAAACGTCGGGTATTTTAAAAAACAATCGTTGTTTGATCTAACTGTAAGACCGAAAAAGCTAAATTCAAATTGATGAATCTATGTACATGTTTAATAAAAAAAAAACACTGTCTTTTCCTAATCAAGAATTAACATCATAAATCGTGGTTGAATTATTTTCAAAATTCAAGATATTACCACAAAACCACGAAACAATCAACCCTTCGATTGAAAATTAAAAAATAAATGTAAATAAAACTGATTTCTTCTTATCACTTTAATTTCACTTATTCAGAATAAGAAACGCCATTTATTTTTTTTTTCGAACTTGTGTGATGGTCGAAAGTAGGAAAATGGATTTAGAAAATGATTTCCTTATCGATAGTGCATATTATTTGGCAATGTTATTTTTTTTTAGTTAAATAAGAGTTTGAGTTTTTAATTTGATTTTGCAAATAAAATGAACAATTCCGGGCCAAATCCGGACTAGTTTCAACGAAATCCAAGCATCCGGGCGGAACCGGAGTTTTACTTAATTTTGCATCAAATATCCGGGCACTCTGGCAAGCTTAGTCTAGGACCTGTGTGTGACATGTTGGAAAATCGTCTTTTTCGAGAAAACTGTTCAAAGTAAAACCGTGTAAAAAAGGATCGTTTAAAAAAAGAATCCAGTGTACTTGACACGTCTTAGCTTTACTGTTCGACATTTTCTTAAATGTAGCAAACCGTTCGATTTCTGCCAGCCACTTGCCTCGTCTGGCACGACGAACACCAGTCGCAAGGCTCATAAATATAAGAAACGGAGTAATTCCCGGGGCAGGCAGGCTGGCTTCTGGCTTTGGAGCCCCGAAATCAGATAATCAAATTTACGGCAGAACAAAACTGTTGATTAGGGAGTTACGCACAAAGGTTTGGCCGTCGCATTAGGCCGCCATATAAGAAGAATCCTCCGGATGAAAGAAATTAATCGAATTTTATTGCCATCCAATATAAGGGAACCAAGCCGATGGGGTTGAGTTGTTTCCGGTTTCCTTTTACTATTTGTTAAAGCAGGAATTATTTAAGGCGGGCAAAGGTTCGGGGTTTTTTTTCCGGGAGGTCGTTTGTTTCTTATATGGATCTTATAATGGAATTATGATTCAATGAATAGTAAAATTTATGGTTTTATGAATCTGTTTATTACAACTTACGATTGTATTTTTCTCTCTGTTTTGTTTCAGGTAATATGACGAATTCAACCCACCCAAGCTGTAAGTTTAACCATTAAGAAAGTGGAGTGTTTTTTTCTGTATTTCCTATCGTTATCAGCTCAGAGGCGAAAGAAAATTCTTAATTTCTGGTGATGCAAAAGATAAAAAAATACCATTATCAAGCTGGAGTGAGAGATGAAAACCCCCCTCAAAGAAGGCAAATATCCTTCAGGCGAGAGGGTAGAAAGGGGTTTGGTGCGGCATTATTGGAACATAAAATTCTATAATTTTCTTTTCTTCGCTTTCTTCGGATGATTCGTTCGGTCGGTCGACTTTTTGTACCCTAACCCTACAATTTTTTTTTGCCCATCGACGGATGGAAGATATCCATGATGTGCCATTCAACCCGGGGTTTTATAAAAGTTTTTTTTTTATTCTTTCAACATCTCGGTGCTCTCGTATCCTTCCTTTCTTGGAGCAAGAAGTAAGGCGGATACCTATTGTTTGTTCTGGAATGAAAATTCAACCAACCATTATTGTAGATGCTGAGGGGGGATACTGAGGCTATTATCATCATCTGCAGCGTTATTAATTTTTATTTTATATAGATCTATACTTTTTTTACGTTCACCCTTCTTGGTCGAAGAAAGTTAATTTGAAGAAAGTCCAAAAAAAGAAAGATTTCTTTTAGGATGGTCGGCAGGTTTGTTGAAATGATTCAGCTCATACAATAGCCTGTTAGAATAATGGTGACCTGACTTTTTATTGCGATAAATCGGTTGATTTTCTATTTCTATGAAAAAAAAATCTGGTAGTCTAAGCTTCAAAAAATAGGCGATGGATGCGCTGTTGAGTTCAGGTGAGAGTTTTCCATGAGTGCAAGTGGTATGCAGCTAAAATTTCATCCACAATACTCCGCTGTTCCGTTATTCATCATCATTTTTATTCATCATATTTTTGTAAAGTATGGCAGCGATAATGTACCGGTGAATATAATTTTTATGGGGAAATGTGGCGTTTAAATTCTCAAAATCCAGTCCAAAGTGATTTAAGGTAAAAGAAAATCTGAAAAATTGCAAATTGACAAAAAGTTCAAGTTGACCTTCAAGTTGACCTTTGAAAATTCGTCAAAAATTCTGTGTATCGTATTTTGAAAAATTAAAGATTCGAAAATGTGCCAAATTATGTCAACTTTTCAATACTCTTTTCAAAATTTGTCTGGTATGATTAAAAAAAAATTACGGTTAATTGACTAGCCATCATATCCTCGTAAGTGGTACGCCTAGAGTTAAGTGAAAAAGGAATCTCTTCGAGGAAACATCAAGTTTCATTGAGATCCTGTGTGTGTTTATGTTCGTTTTTTAAAATATAATGTTAGAAAGTTATCATTGATTGATAACCAAATTATGATGGCATAGTTTCTTACATTCAAGATAATTTTTCAAAGTTTTTTAATCTTATAGAAATTTGAAATAAAAAAACATTGAGTATGTTTAAAGATGTTTAAATTCAACATTTTTCGATGCCGTAAAAAATTTTACCCAGTAAGACGACAAGGCTTAATGATATCGGCTACCAACTTTATATTGCTTTATTATCCTTTAGCAACACTGTTGGTTTAAAAATATTTTTCGGAAGATCGTCAAATTGTTTGAATAGATATTTATAATTCAGTTACCAGTCTGCGCTGAAATGCATCAAAATGCAAATAAAAGACTCACCTTTTAAATCTCATTCCTATAAGCTGAAATATTACTGTTTTGCATCACACGTTTATATATTTCAAATTTTTAGCCATCCAAACATAAATGTTTATGATTACAACTAGTAGAAATTTTTGTATTATTTTTCAACCCCTAAGCCATTGAAGTTGAAAAGTGTTGCATGATGCCTCATTTGAGGGAAACTGAAAGGATTTCAAACTGTGGTGCATAAATTTAAGTTCCAAAAATTTGAATTAGTTTACTGGGTTTTTTTAAAAACCAACATTTCACTGCTCTCACCTCCTGATATTGATGCTTTTATCAAAATAACAAATCATTTCAATAGGACCACTCTAAGGCGACCCTCAAACGCCTTGAAGATAATTTTTTTTTGAAAAAAAAAATTTAGCTGAAGATCAACTTTTAAGAAGACAACAGTTAGTTTTGGACTAAGCGAAAAAAGTTTTAAACCTTTTTGTTTATATTTTTCAATACCTTCCTTTTCTAGGGGAATATACGAGAAATCTGAAGTCAGTCAAAAATATACTTTGTCAATGAATTTACTTAGACCTAATATATAAAGGCTTATTGCTGGATTTCAATGATTTCTACAAAATGGGGCCATAGTCATTAGAATAAAGGAACCTCTTTAAAATGCGAAATTTTTAAACGATTGGTAGATTGTTAAATAGTTGAGGTGATTGATTTTGTTCTTTCCCTTTTTTCCTAAATCTGCACACTGTTTTTCCTTTGTATTTTGGAGGCTAGTTTTTTTACTGAATGAATTTAAAACCTGTTTGTGTTGTGTTATTTACAACGATATTTTTCAATTACATTGAGTCGTTGTCGTTTTTTCCAATTTTTTTTTTAGAGGAACCAGATCCAAATTGAAATACGTAAAAAGAAATTTTGTGTCGATACAAATTATTCAAAATCGTTGCTTGTTAAGATGAGATATCCTGAGGATGTTAACTCTTTTATTAATTTTTCGTTCATAATTACTAAAAAGCCTTCTTATCAAAATTTGGCCTTTCATTCCACCTGTATTTATGGTTGGAATATTATCATCTAATAAAAAGTTATTGATTTTTGGGTAAACCCGACTAAATTTATGATTTAGTCAAGTTTGCTTGTTTTCACTTTATCTATAACGGTTTGAGCTACCAAGTATTGTGGGTACGAAGTCAACACTGTAATATTGTAAAAGTTTTTATAATTTAATGTAATTCTTTACATTTAATATGTTATTTAACAGTAATATTCAATTTCTGTCAACTCTGTAGAACTGTTGTCTTAATTTAAAAAGGTTATCGATGTAATTTAGAAAAAAACTCAAATCATTCCTGGCATAATGATTTCGCTTTAACCCTCAATTAATTTTATATGAAAATAAATAAAAAAGTGAAAGCTTACTTGGAATCCGCAACCGCAGCTTGTGGCGTAGAGGATAGCCTTCAAGTCTTCTAAGCCAACGGTCGAACAGTCACCAAATTTTTAGATAAAAATATTTTTATAATTCAGTTACCTGCCTGGGGTAAGATGCAACAAAATGCAAATCAAAGAGACATCTTATAAATCACTTTTCCATATGCTCGAATATAATCGTTTTGCTTCATGCATTTGTCAACATCGAAAATTCACTCATCCAAACATTAATTTTTATTATTTCAGCTAGTAGCCCAAGGCTGAAAGTCTCTATAATAAGAAAAAAAAAATATTTCAGCTAGTAGAATTTTGTATAGTATTTTTTTACCCCTAAATGTATGTAGCGTCCTTATGTTAAAAAAAAAGTTTATATTTGTTTCAACTTCAACAGAACGAGAAATTACTGCAATTGGTGCTTTTATGCGTAATGGTTTTTTTAAACTATAAATTTACATACGTTTTCATAAGATTTTTCATTAAAATCAAAGTTTGTTGCAAGCTACCCCTTTCTCTAAATATAGTCAAAATCACATATTTAAAAAAATTAAAATAATTGAAGAAACCAATAATTTTCAGACTACGTCAGTTCGATGTCCCACTAACCTTTAAACATTTGATGCACGAAGGATATGATTATCTGAGGACGTGAGTTTTCGAGAAGCCATTGCATTGAAGTTGAAAAGTGTTGCATGTTGCTCCAGTTGACGGTTCACTTTCTGGTACACTGGGTACACTGGGTTGGTGGTTTTAACATTTATAAAATGCTTGCCATCATATCCTCGGAAAATGTGCGCTTAGGAATCTCTTCGAGGAAGCTTGGAGTTTCATTGAGATCCTGTTTATGTTTGTGGTTGTTTTTTTCAAAATCCTCGTGACTTTTTTCATGTGTGACAAAATATTTTGAAATGTTTTACAAAGTTGTTCTTCATGTTTTTATCTTTACGTCACTAAATTTGTGTTGTTCTGAAGTGTTGCCAGATTGAAATATGATTTTTTAAATATATTTTTACTGTCACGTACAAAACTATCACTTTCGATACAAATTTAAAAGTCTTTGAGGGTCGCTTTTGAGTTATCCGGAAGAGCTAACCTTTGCCAGTAATGTTTTATCACTGATTGAATCCAGAATGAAGAGTGTATCTAGGTTTCAAGAAAGTTTGAAAATAAGGGCCACCCTACTGTACCCTAGACAGAGTCGATTTGGGATCATTTTTGAATTTCTCAAACCCTGGGATCTAAAAGGCTCCATTATGGTTTAAAACACATCCATGATTTTTTGCAGAATTTTTAAGTAAAGTTTACATGAATAAATTAAAACTTTTAGGTTTGTATGGGAAAATGAAATATTTTGTACTGGAAAACCAACATCATTTTTGTTTGTTCTGTGGAACCGAGCCAATTTAACGTTTTTGTGCCAATTTATAAATTCTACAAAGAAAATCTAATTCGGCAAAAAAATTATTAGCTGTTTAACAGGGGTATGTATTTTTGCATTGATAAACATTAAATTCAATTGACATCACTGCTGTGTGCCTAAAGAAGTTGAGCATGACTACTTTGCATGCAGTGATTTCAATTGAATTTATTGTTTATCAAGGCGAAAAATCATACCTCTGTAAAACAGCCAATAACTTGTTTGTCTAAAAAGATACGAAGTTACGGTCTTCAACAAAGTTGTTCAGCGGAAAATTTTTAAATTGGCACAAAAACCATCAGCTGGCGGTGCTCCACAGAAGAAAAAAAATTATGTTGATTTTTCAGTACAAAATATTTAAATTTTCCCATACAAACCTTTAAGTTCAAATTTACTCATGTAAACGTTACTAAAAAATTGTGCAAAAAATCATGGATGAGTTTTGAACCACTACGAAGCTTTCTAGACCCCAGCGTTTGAGAAATTCAAAAATGATCGCAAATCGAGTCAGTCTACTGTACACACATTTGAATAATTTGTATGACATTCGTGTTAGAGTTTAAACGAAAATCATGAACTATTCATACGAATCTCAATTCAGAAATTCACTCAAAAACGTCGGTCGCTCTTAAGAATCAAATCAATTACTGATTTCATTTTGTTATTTTGCTGAGTATTGCCAAAATTTCAAACGCTGCCATAAACAGAAATTTATTTTATTTTATTTATCTTCACTATTTCCGAATGTAACTAGGTATTTATTTAATTCATTTTATTTAAATATGATTTACTTTCTGCATATTCTTCATCTCACCTTTACACACAGGTGTTCAAAATTAATATTTTCTCGAGGTGTCGAGATTTCAAGAGAACTTCTTTACAAATTTGTAGTCGTTTAAAACAAATGTTGAATGAGTTTGGGGTAACTTTAAGACTAGGTTAATCCTATGTATAAAATCAAAATCATGAAAATATTAGTTTGAAATTAAGGGTTTGAAATCAATAATCAACTGTTTTGAGGACAACGGTTAAATTTAACTTCTGAGAACAGATTACAAAAGTTTTTTTGTTTTTTTTTCCTTATTTGGTCACATAAAATTGAATTTAAACCATTGAATGAACATAAAAAAAAGGATTTAAAACTTAAATTATTTTCCTAACGCTAATCCAGCATGTTTGCCACCGACGATGCCTAGAGGATAGCGTTCAAGTCTTCTAAGCCAGAGGTCATGAAATCGAATCTCGGTCACGGCATATATAGTATCTTTTCTGTGAGCTGGTGGTTTCAGCATTTACAAGACGCTAGCCATCATATCCTTGAAAGATGTACGCCTTAGAGTAAAATAAGTAGGATCCCTTAAAAGAAACATGAAGTTTCACTGAGCTCCTGTATGTATGTGTGTATATTGGCAATATATAGGCAAAATAAATAGGCAAAATGTTAATCCTTGATTGAATAACAGCTAATGCACTGATTCGAATAATTGTTGTCTTGGAATGAATTTTCTCAACATAGATAAATTCCAGGACTTTCAAACATTACACCACCGAAATACGGTGATCTATTCTATTCTAATTTGTTTATTTATAGAGGATTTTAACCAACATGGTCATTCATCCTCTTAGGAGATTTATAACGAAATACGGTGATCTAGAAAATGTGATAGAAGATTTAAATTCAGGAATCATAAAGAATCAACATAAAAGAGTTTTTCCGGCAAAAACATTTATATCATTGTTTTTATTATTTATCTTTCATCGATTTGAATTTCGTGGGGTTTGTATCACAAAAGCGGCTAGGCTTTCCACGCCAGAAGTTTTTCTGCACCTATGTACCTGGGCCGGACAAATCCGATTAATTTTATATAAAATATTTTTTTATATACCTCTTGAATCCGGGAATTTGATTTAACGACAAAAAATCCGGGCAATATCTGGACAAGTTTCCAAGAACAACAACCCAAAAATATCAAAAAATAAATGAATGCCATCAAAACTCATCTACAGATTCTAAATCGCAGTTTAGGCTTCCCCAAAATACCGTAAACTGGGGGAACTTTGATCAGCGGGGTAACTTTGATCAACATGACATTTTTGCAGATAATCATCATTAACTAAGTATAAAGTTAAAATATCTGAAAACTGTTTACTACGTTTGAAAGCCTGTAAATTGAGTTACAAATAAGCTAAATTTGGTTTTTGTTTGGAGATTTTTTATACTACTAAAAATATAATTTTAAAATCTTAAAATATCTGGTTTTTCGAAGGCTCACAAACAAACATCTCTCTTGATCAAATTTAAGCATTTAGGAGCAAATAGGTTGTTTAATGTGAAATTTCATTTATTTTTCTTGGTTTAGGTTAAGTTTAAGTGTTATTTTTATGGTCTTTTGATGATAATTTTTGGATATTGAAAAAAAACGGTCATTTTCCATGAAAAAAACTGTATAGGAAAAATAACTAAAAACCCTATCAAATGGTAAAGTTTGAAGAAACAAAGAACGTGGGAACAGTGCGAGGACTTAGGGAATGGCATGAAGGTGAAATTTTATTTGTTTTCGAGGCCAAAAAATATTGAGAAATGTTTATAATTTTTGCCCCTAAATGTATGCAGTAACATTGTCCATCTTTCGAGTATATTTGTTTTTGAAAGAAAACGTTGAAAAATTCAATTGAGTTCAAACAAAAAATTACTATTATCGATGTTTTGAACCTTCTGTGCCTAATGGCATTAAAACAATAAATTTGAAAATGTTGAGATACGTAAAAACCATAGTGATCAAAGTAACCCCGAAACTCAAAATCTGGTTTTGTAACAAACATTTAATTATGACCACAAAAGTCGTTTGAATTTACTGCAATCCATGAACATGTTTAAAACTCCTCACCTCAGTAAGGGTTTTAAAGCTTTTAGGTATTACGAAAAAGCAACCCCTTCCAAAATATTCTAAAATGAATGAAAAAATTGATCAAAGTTCCCCCAGTTTACGGTACCTTTAATGATTATTTTTTTAAACTAACTCAAAACTCGGCTTTACTGGTTACATTTAATATCTCTAGATTGTGTAACCCCGCTGATAAACTCACACTCTTCTACTTGGACTATAAGAACGCCGATTTCGATATCATTTCTCGCGTACTGGCCACTATAGACTGGGAATTCGAACTCGAACTAGCTAACCCTAATGCTGCAGCCGAAACTTTCTCGCACACCCTCAACTACGTAATCGACCGTCATGTGCCGAAACGCACTGCCAATGCCAATCCTCGGGCTCCATGGGCTACAGCAGCTTTATTTTTTATTTACATAGTATTCCGTCTCACGACATAACTTGACGAACATAATTCCTAAAATTCACTCGGTTCATAGCAACCGTTCTCCAATTTCTCGGGCACCCCACGTTCGCCAGATCACGCTCCACTTGGTCTAACCACCTCGCTCGTTGCGCCCCCGCTCGTCTTGTTCCTACCGGATTCGTAGCGAACACCTGTTTTGCAGGACAGTCGTCCGGCATTCTCGCAACATGTCCCGCCCAGCGTATCCGGCCAGCCTTCACCACCTTCTGGATACTGGGTTCGCCGTAGAGGCGCGCGAGCTCGTGGTTCATCCTTCGCCTCCACACTCCGTTCTCCTGTACGCCGCCAAAGATGGTTCTTAACACTCGTCGCTCGAATACTCCGAGTGTACGCAGGTCCTCCTCGAGCAATATCCATGTCTCGTGCCCGTAGAGAACAACCGGTCTAATGAGCGTCATATACAGGTTACACTTCGTGCGAGGGCTAAGTCTTCTCGACCGCAGTTGCTTGTGGAGTCCATAGTAGGCACGACTTCCGCTGATAATTCGCCTCCGGATCTCACGGCTGGTGTCATTGTCTGCCGTCACCAGTGAGCCGAGATAGACAAAGTCTTCGACTATCTCGAGCTCGTCGCCGTCGATCGTGACCTTGTTATTACTGCACAAGCGGGTTCGGTCGGTCTCGGATCCGCAGGCCAGCATGTACTTCGTCTTGGACGTATTAATCATCAACCCAATCCTTCCTGCTTCGCGTTTCAGTTTGCGGTAGATCTCCTGGGGCTTGTGATATAGCTCAGTTGGCAAGTCGATTGCTTCCTGAGCCGATGTCCGTGAGTTCGAGCCCAAGAGTAAACATCGATCACAGTTGTACCGGATAAGTTTTTCAATGACTTGTCCGCCAACTACATCGTTGATATAAGTCGCGAATGACATAAAGATGTTAAAACGACTATAATCGAAACAAAAAAAAAGTAGATATCCTCCACCGCCGCAGATGATCTGCCGACTATATCAATGTCATCGGCAAAGCAGATAAGTTGACTGGATCTGTTGAAAATCGTGCCCCGCATTTCGCCCACCGCTCGTCGAATAACACCTTCTAGCGCCACTACAGCAGCTTTACGACAACTGAAAGCGACAAAAAGGCGTGCCCTTCTAAATTTCAATAAGCACAAATCTCCGCATACCAAGGAAGGGTATCGCAAACTTAACTCCGCCTATAAAAAAAAGCCTGTCAACGTAGCTATCTAAACCATCTTAGTCGAATTCAGCAAAATCTCAAGACTAGCCCTAAATCCTTCTGGAATCACGTTAAGAATCAGCGGAATGAACCAGGAATACCGTCCTGCATTTTCCTGGATGGCATCATGGCGAACTCTGACTCCGGAATTTGCGATCTCTTAGCCAATAAATTTTCGAGCATTTTTGATACATCTTCAATAACCGACGACCAACTGAATCGTGCCATCTGAAGTGTTTCACCACTGGGCTTTTCTTTAAACGGTATTACAGTCGAGGACACATCCATCTCTAAAGCAGCCACTAAGCTCAAAAACTCCTTCTCTACGGGCCCGGATGGGATACCAGCTACCTTCCTGAAGCGTTTTATGCCTTCTTTGCTGACTCCTATCAGGCTCATCTTCCAAGCTTCGCTTGACCAGGCCACCTTCCCCTCACTGTGGAAAGAAGCTTACATGTTCCCGGTTCATAAAAAGGGAGATAGGAAAGATGTTAATAATTACCGAGGAATTTCAGCTCTGTGTGCTATAGCCAAACTTTTCGAACTGGTGTTTTTAGATCCCATTTTCATGTTCTGCAAGCACAACCTCTCCAACAACCAGCATGGATTTATGCCTCAACGCTCAACTTATTAACCTTTACCTCGTATGTGCATGAAAGTTTTGCAAAGAAATCCCAAACTGATGCCATCTATACCGATCTGTCTGCCGCATTCGACAAGGTGAACCATGATATTGCCATTAGAAAGCTTGCGCGTTTAGGATTTTGTGGATCTTCTATTGGCTGGTTCCGCAGTTACCTTACTGGACGTAAATTGACAGTTCGTACGGGTAACTGTTTTCCAGGCAGTTCTCAGTTTCATCAGGCGTGCCTCAGGGAAGTCATTTAGGGCCGTTAGTATTCCTAATCTACTTCAATGACGTGCTGCAACTCCTCGATGGACCAAAATTGGCGTATGCCGACGACTTGAAACTGTACTACTCTATCAATGGCTCCGAAGATGTGAACTTCCTGCAGAATCAGTTTAACCTCTTTTCCTCCTGGTGTGATGCCAATCGCCTACCTTTAAACCGTAATAAATGTGTAGTATTATCATTTTCCCGCAAACGACGCCCGTTCTCAGCCGTTTACTTCCTCGGAAACGATGCAATCTCTCGAGCTCAACACGTGAAAGATCTTAGTGTGATCTTCGACGCGCGGCTGGATTTTAAGAATCACACCAACTATATCGTCGACAAAGCTTCCAGAAGCCTGGGTCTTCTTTTCCGCATGACGAAGGACTTTAAGAACATCTACTGCCTAAAGAGTCTTTACTGCAGTCTGGTTCGATCGATCCTCGTATATGCTTCTGCGGTTTGGTGCCTATATTATCAAAACGGTTCTGATCGCATCGAAGCCATCCAACGACGTTTTCTGAGGTATGCCCTTCGACACTTAAACTGGCAAGACCCTTTTCGACTTCCCAGCTACGAAAGCCGCCGCCGCCTGATTGACATCGACACGCTGCAAGCCCGCAGGACCGCCACTCGTGCTTCTTTCGTCGCTGATCTGCTTTCATCAAGAATCGACTCTCCCGCACTTTTGGAAGTTCTTCCACTCAGTGTCCGACCTCGTGGTTTGAGGAATCGGGATCTTCAGCTCTTCGTTCCTGTTAGACTAAACAATTACGGGGTCAACTCTGCAATAATTGGCGTCATCAAGACTTTTAACCGCTTCTCAGAGCATTTTGATTTTGACGTTTCGAAGGTTGTATTCCGAAGAAGAATTCTTAGTGTTCTAAGTTCAGTGTAGATTTGTATTTGTAGTATGTCTCTTAATTTTTAAATATCATTTGGATCAATATATGATCTGTTGATTTAATTAAATAAATAAATAAAAATAAATAAATAAAACAATCCGGTTTGGAGGCACAATAAAAAAAAAATATTTCGACACAATTGTTTTTTTTTTGTTTGATTTTGTTTGAGCCAGGGCAACCGGGCCGGGCTGGACTGTTTTCAAATTTTTATTAAATATCCAGGAAAACCCGGATGAAACCGAACAATCTGATAACCTTAGGTTAGGCTTGAAAACGGCACGTTATCCGAACAAACAGGAAAACTGTGCCTTAAAAAGTCAAACAAAAAATTAGATCATTCTAGTATTGGCATATGCCTTCAATAGTTTATATTAAAGAAAATCGAGTCATATTCCCGTGCTGTCATTTAAAAGAAAAGGAATGTTGAATATGAACCTACTCAATGTCTTTTAAAAATTAAGATAGATTTTCATATTTCATCTTACAAAACCTTGTGTCGAAATTTGAAGAATTTTCGTTTTTCCAAATATCTTTTAAAAGCTACAAAGAGGTTAAATAGTATCCATGTATTTGGAAATATAAATTTCATTTAAATTTATAAAAAATTTAAAAAAATAAGTTTTAGCCCTCCTTTTCCTTAAATTTACAAATAATGAAACCATGGGTCAAAATTATTCCAACTTACGGTACGGTTATTTGGCAGTAGATTGATATTTCTGAAATTGTGATGAAATTTATTGTCTATAACAAACTTACAAAAACTTCACTGACATACATAGGTAAATAACATGGCGACCGTCAAATGCCCTGTCAATGAAATTCTATTGAAGTTTCCTCTACGCTATTTTGAAATGAATCTGGGTCAGCTTTGTTTTAAAGAACGAAATCTTAGAGATTTTCTTTTTTGTTTTTGATGGTCCACGAAATTTTCATGAGTGAGAAAAAACAAAAATGAATCTGTTGGCTGTACTTACTTTTCCAAAAAAAAAATTCGCACCTTTCTTTAAAAATTCAATTTTGACTAAGAATTATCTGCAGGGTTGCAAGAAAAATATTTATGGTCTTTGCTTAAGTAAATATGTTGATTGGTTGAAGTGAACCAATAACTCTGGTTGATGAGAAAATTCCAACAGAGCCAACTTTTAATCTACCTTTAATCATTTAGACCTTCTGAAACTCGATGGTATTAACAGATGATGTCGATCACTAAAAAGTTTCCGATGGAGAGTTTTAAAATTTGTACTAATGTTTGTATGAAAAAGCACTGTCAAACCTCTTGGATTTTAAATCCATAATTAATACACAACGATTTTTTTCTAAATTTTAAGACCTAAACACCCATTTAAAATACATCCTAAAATCAAGTCATTTCCAATCATTTAATCTCAGATGAAGCTGAAGATTAACTGAAAAAAATTCGAATGGTCGATCCTTAACCGCTTCAAGCTGCTGAAGTGTGTAATGAGCTCATCAAGCTCATTCATTGGAGCGCTGATTGCGAAATCAGTAGCGCTCGCAAATTGCAGGTTAAAATCCAATTCCGTCTGATCCCTTTCCATCCAGAAGAGGGCGCATCTATAATGAGAGAGCCGTCCAAGGGACCTAGAGCAAGTGTCAAATGTCAACACTCCCGCTCATCAACAAACGACGAGGACGATGATGGGGATGACATTCGACGATGTCGACGACGACACATCATATCGCTTCCAATTAATGTGACGTGTGTATGAAAAATGGTCCTGTCTCATAGACGAATGCCACCCACTCAACAGTCAAAACGGAAAGAAATTTTTTTTTTTAGGTACGAGGATTCATAATCATCTCTCACAGTTGCCGTCGTAGTCGTTTCGTCGACAATCCAGAAAAACGAATTTGTTTTTCTGCTTCAGTTCTCTCTTGGCATAGTGGGATTTTCGCTTAAATATTCAGATAAATTTTTTAACCTTCCATTCATAGAAGACTTCGGTAAAATTTTACTCAGTTTTGATAATGCTGGATTAAAAATCCCACTGTCAACCGCTGTCGTCGGTCATCAGCATTTCCAACCCATGGCGAACTTTCAAAATATGTTCAAATCAAGCGGAGGAAACGTGATTGATGATAGCACATATGTAAATTATAATCATTATTGTACGTCGCTTTGCCACACCTTTTGCATAATGGGATCCTACGAGCGATCATCAATCGGAACATCCTTCCCTTTTGGGAAGGAAAAGTAATTAAACCACCTCTTGAATAACCACCCTTCTTTTCACCCACCCACTTCTCAATTAATATTTATCAAATAACGGTTCTCGTTCTCCGATTTTCGAACATGGAGCCCTGAGGCATATCAGAATACGCACCACGGAAGAACTCGTTAGCACCTCGATATATCGACGCAATCGAAATGGAATAGAAACGCGAAGCTTCATATTTCTCCCTCGCTAATCACTCGGAGCATAAATTATGAAATCAAATCATCATTCATCATAATGATTATCAGCATATCCACCTTTGAGCTGCCATTGCTGTGTTAGGGGGAAGTTTCTATCTATCTAAATCTGACTAGAAGCGTCGATTTTCGGTGGCTCATTGCTGATGTTTAGCCATCAAATTTTAATGGATCGAGTTTTGTATTGATATTAGCAAAATGATGAAGGGCGATATAACATTTGCAAATTCCAATCTGTTTTTAGAAATCCTTTGAAAATTCTTTTAACCAACAGAGAAAAAATTTCCCTTGAAACTTTGAATTGACCAAAAAGATATTGGATCGTAATTTTCTATAACGAAAATTGATTTTTATAGCAAAACAAAACACATACACCAGGTAGCACCAGGTAATAACAATAACTTAATTTTGTTTATGTGCATAATTTTGACCCTCCAGGTTCAGTCTCTTCTAGACCGATTTTTACGATTGTTTGCCAATATAACCAAGTTTGCTTCACCTTTATCAGCTGTTTTTGCCACACTTCCCCGGTTCCATTATTTCTTATTTTGCCATGGTTTTATTCTTTTCTAGCTCAACTCCCCATGGGGTACAGAAAAAAGAAAGAAATAATTCCCCCAGACTCCGACAAACGGAAAAATGAAGAAAAACACCACCATGACCAAACCTCTCCGAGTAAGGGGGGATGACAACGTCGTCAATGATGATGATACTGATACCGATGCTGTGCCAGGGCTATGATTATGATTATTCGCCATTGTGTGGACTGACTAGCATCAAATCGGTTGGACGAGGATTTTTTTCCTTCTTCATTCTGCCCATTCGGGATTAGCGCAATGATAAGACGCAATTCAAAGTATCTGTAGGATGTGTGATATGCGATACGATTCAGACAGGCAGTCGGGACAAGTGTGTCCTGCTTTTGTTCCAGTTCCCCTCCTAGCGTGAATACATAGGTTATCGTCATTAATTATGAAACGGTCAATTTATGTAGTTTTATCTGATGAGATAGCCGAGGGATTTTGTGGTTGAATTAACTCTCTGAGAGACTACCTTCTTCAAGTGTTTCGGGGATATTTCAGTGAAAAAAATATCGTTTGGTGGAAGCTGTAAGACTGAGTTTTTTTTAATATCTTGTTCCAACCAAAAGAAGTCTGACAAATTTTAGTATTAAAAGAGAAAAAAATACAATGTAAGTTATTCCTGGTTCAAGTTTATTTTCGGTGCTATTCTGGGTCAAAAACCACAGTAATTGTCTTTTTTGTCATCTGATAGAAATTTACACGGGTTATCCAAAATCAATCTGAATGATTTTACTCAACCAAAAATTATGCTCGATATAAGTATAAAAACAATAAAAGGACAATTCCATAGTGAATCAGCCATATATTCGGAAAAACGAAATTTCCTACTGTTCGTATGGTTCCTACGATTCCTTTGGTTCGCTACGGTTCGTACGGTTCCTACGATTCGCTACGGTTCGTACGGTTCGCTACGGTTCGCTACGGTTCCTACGGTTCGTACGGTTCCTACGGTTCGCTACGGTTCGTACGGTTCCTACGGTTCCTACGGTTCCTACGGTTCCTACGGTTCCTACGATTCGTACGGTTTGCTATAGTTCGCTACGGTTCCTACGGTTCGTACGGTTCCTATGGTTCGTACGGTTCGCTACGGTTCGTACGGTTCCTACGGTTCGTACGGTTCCTACGTTTCGCTACGGTTCGTACGGTTCCTACGTTTCGCTACGGTTCGTACGGTTCCTACGTTTCGCTACGGTTCGTGCGGTTCGTACGGTTCCTACGGTTCCTACGGTTCGTACGGTTCCCACGGTTCGTACGGTTCGTACGGTTCCTACGGTTCGTACGGTTCCTACGGTTCGTACGGTTCCTACGGTTCCTACGGTTCTTACAGTTCATACGGTTCGTACGGTACGTTACGGTTCGTACGGTTCCTACGGTTCCTACGGTTCGTACGGTTCCTACGGTTCGTACGGTTCCTATGTTTCGCTACGGTTCGTACGGTTCCTACGTTTCGCTACGGTTCGTACGGTTCCTACGTTTCGCTACGGTTCGTACGGTTCCTACGTTTCGCTACGGTTCGTGCGGTTCGTACGGTTCCTACGGTTTGTACGGTTCCTACGGTTCGTACGGTTCCCACGGTTCGTACGGTTCCTATGTTTCGCTACGGTTCGTACGGTTCCTACGTTTCGCTACGGTTCGTACGGTTCCTACGTTTCGCTACGGTTCGTACGGTTCCTACGTTTCGCTACGGTTCGTGCGGTTCGTACGGTTCCTACGGTTTGAACGGTTCCTACGGTTCGTACGGTTCCCACGGTTCGTACGGTTCCTACGGTTCATACGGTTTGTACGGATCCTACGGTTCGTCAGGTTCCTACGGTTCGTACGGTTCCTACGGTTCGTACGGTTCGTACGGTTCCTACGGTTCGTACGGCTCGCACGGTTCCTACGGTTTGTACGGTTCCTACGGTTCGCTACGGTTCGTACGGTTCCTACGGTTTCTACGGTTCGTACGGTTCTTACGGTACGCTACGGTTCGTACTGTTCGTACGGTTCGCTACGGTTCCTACGATTCGTACGGTTCCTACGGTTCCTACGGTTCGCTACGGTTCCTACGGTTCGTTACGGTTCCTACGGTTCGCTACGGTTCGTACGGTTCCTACGGTTCGCTACGGTTCGTACGGTTCGTACGGTTCGCTACGGTTCCTACGGTTTGCTACGGTTCGTACGGTTCGTACGGTTCGTACGGTTCGTACGGTTCCTACGGTTCGTACGGTTCCTACGGTTCGTACGGTTCCTACGGTTCGTACGGTTCCTACGGTTCGTACGGTTCCTACGGTTCGTACGGTTCCTACGGTTCGTACGGTTCCTACGGTTCATACGGTTCGCTACGGTTCGTACGGTTCCTACGGTTCGTACGGTTCCTACGGTTCGCTACGGTTCCAACGGTTCACTACGGTTCCTACGGTTCACTACGGTTCCTACGGTTCATACGGTTCCTTCGGTTCCTACGGTTCGCTACGGTTCGTACGGTTCCTACGGTTCGTACGGTTCGTACGGTTCCTACGGTTTGTACGGTTCCTACGGTTCGTACGGTTCGCTACGGTTCGTACGGTTCCTACGGTTCGTACGGTTCGTACGGTTCCTACGGTTCGCTACGGTTCGTACGGTTCCTACGGTTCGTACGGTTCCTACGGTTCGCTACGGTTCGTACGGTTCCTACGGTTCGTACGGTTCGTACGGTTCCTACGGTTCGGTACGGTTCCTACGGTTCGTACGGTTCCTACGGTTCGGTACGGTTCGTACGGTTCGTACGGTTCCTACGGTTCCTACGGTTCCTACGGTTCCTACGGTTCGCTACGGTTCCTACGGTTCGTACGGTTCCTACGGTTCGGTACGGTTCGTACGGTTCCTACGGTTCGTACGGTTCCTACGGTTCGCTACGGTTCCTACGTTTCGCTACGGTTCGTACGGTTCCTACGGTTCCTACGGTTCCTACGGTTCGTACGGTTCGTACGGTTCGTACGGTTCCTACGGTTCGCTACGGTTTGTACGGTTCCTACGGTTCGTACGGTTCCTACGGTTCGTACGGTTCCTACGGTTCATACGGTTCGCTACGGTTCGTACGGTTCCTACGGTTCGTACGGTTCCTACGGTTCGCTACGGTTCCAACGGTTCACTACGGTTCCTACGGTTCACTACGGTTCCTACGGTTCATACGGTTCCTTCGGTTCCTACGGTTCGCTACGGTTCGTACGGTTCCTACGGTTCGTACGGTTCGTACGGTTCCTACGGTTTGTACGGTTCCTACGGTTCGTACGGTTCGCTACGGTTCCTACGGTTCGCTACGGTTCGTACGGTTCCTACGGTTCGCTACGGTTCGTACGGTTCGTACGGTTCGCTACGGTTCCTACGGTTTGCTACGGTTCGTACGGTTCGTACGGTTCGTACGGTTCGTACGGTTCCTACGGTTCGTACGGTTCCTACGGTTCGTACGGTTCCTACGGTTCGTACGGTTCCTACGGTTCGTACGGTTCGTACGGTTCCTACGGTTCGTACGGCTCGCACGGTTCCTACGGTTTGTACGGTTCCTACGGTTCGCTACGGTTCGTACGGTTCCTACGGTTTCTACGGTTCGTACGGTTCTTACGGTACGCTACGGTTCGTACTGTTCGTACGGTTCGCTACGGTTCCTACGATTCGTACGGTTCCTACGGTTCCTACGGTTCGCTACGGTTCCTACGGTTCGTTACGGTTCCTACGGTTCGCTACGGTTCGTACGGTTCCTACGGTTCGCTACGGTTCGTACGGTTCGTACGGTTCGCTACGGTTCCTACGGTTTGCTACGGTTCGTACGGTTCGTACGGTTCGTACGGTTCGTACGGTTCCTACGGTTCGTACGGTTCCTACGGTTCGTACGGTTCCTACGGTTCGTACGGTTCCTACGGTTCGTACGGTTCCTACGGTTCGTACGGTTCCTACGGTTCGTACGGTTCCTACGGTTCATACGGTTCGCTACGGTTCGTACGGTTCCTACGGTTCGTACGGTTCCTACGGTTCGCTACGGTTCCAACGGTTCACTACGGTTCCTACGGTTCACTACGGTTCCTACGGTTCATACGGTTCCTTCGGTTCCTACGGTTCGCTACGGTTCGTACGGTTCCTACGGTTCGTACGGTTCGTACGGTTCCTACGGTTTGTACGGTTCCTACGGTTCGTACGGTTCGCTACGGTTCGTACGGTTCCTACGGTTCGTACGGTTCGTACGGTTCCTACGGTTCGCTACGGTTCGTACGGTTCCTACGGTTCGTACGGTTCCTACGGTTCGCTACGGTTCGTACGGTTCCTACGGTTCGTACGGTTCGTACGGTTCCTACGGTTCGGTACGGTTCCTACGGTTCGTACGGTTCCTACGGTTCGGTACGGTTCGTACGGTTCGTACGGTTCCTACGGTTCCTACGGTTCCTACGGTTCCTACGGTTCGCTACGGTTCCTACGGTTCGTACGGTTCCTACGGTTCGGTACGGTTCGTACGGTTCCTACGGTTCGTACGGTTCCTACGGTTCGCTACGGTTCCTACGTTTCGCTACGGTTCGTACGGTTCCTACGGTTCCTACGGTTCCTACGGTTCGTACGGTTCGTACGGTTCGTACGGTTCCTACGGTTCGCTACGGTTTGTACGGTTCCTACGGTTCGTACGGTTCCTACGGTTCGTACGGTTCCTACGGTTCATACGGTTCGCTACGGTTCGTACGGTTCCTACGGTTCGTACGGTTCCTACGGTTCGCTACGGTTCCAACGGTTCACTACGGTTCCTACGGTTCACTACGGTTCCTACGGTTCATACGGTTCCTTCGGTTCCTACGGTTCGCTACGGTTCGTACGGTTCCTACGGTTCGTACGGTTCGTACGGTTCCTACGGTTTGTACGGTTCCTACGGTTCGTACGGTTCGCTACGGTTCGTACGGTTCCTACGGTTCGTACGGTTCGTACGGTTCCTACGGTTCGGTACGGTTCCTACGGTTCGTACGGTTCCTACGGTTCGGTACGGTTCGTACGGTTCGTACGGTTCCTACGGTTCCTACGGTTCCTACGGTTCCTACGGTTCGCTACGGTTCCTACGGTTCGTACGGTTCCTACGGTTCGGTACGGTTCGTACGGTTCCTACGGTTCGTACGGTTCCTACGGTTCGCTACGGTTCCTACGTTTCGCTACGGTTCGTACGGTTCCTACGGTTCCTACGGTTCGTACGGTTCGTACGGTTCGTACGGTTCCTACGGTTCGCTACGGTTTGTACGGTTCCTACGGTTCGTACGGTTCCTACGGTTCGTACGGTTCCTACGGTTCGTACGGTTCGCTACGGTTCGTACGGTTCCTACGGTTCGTACGGTTCGTACGGTTCCTACGGTTCGCTACGGTTCGTACGGTTCCTACGGTTCGTACGGTTCCTACGGTTCGCTACGGTTCGTACGGTTCCTACGGTTCGTACGGTTCGTACGGTTCCTACGGTTCGGTACGGTTCCTACGGTTCGTACGGTTCCTACGGTTCGGTACGGTTCGTACGGTTCGTACGGTTCCTACGGTTCCTACGGTTCCTACGGTTCCTACGGTTCGCTACGGTTCCTACGGTTCGTACGGTTCCTACGGTTCGGTACGGTTCGTACGGTTCCTACGGTTCGTACGGTTCCTACGGTTCGCTACGGTTCCTACGTTTCGCTACGGTTCGTACGGTTCCTACGGTTTCTACGGTTCCTACGGTTCGTACGGTTCGTACGGTTCGTACGGTTCCTACGGTTCGCTACGGTTTGTACGGTTCCTACGGTTCGTACGGTTCCTACGGTTCGTACGGTTCCTACGGTTCATACGGTTCGCTACGGTTCGTACGGTTCCTACGGTTCGTACGGTTCCTACGGTTCGCTACGGTTCCAACGGTTCACTACGGTTCCTACGGTTCACTACGGTTCCTACGGTTCATACGGTTCCTTCGGTTCCTACGGTTCGCTACGGTTCGTACGGTTCCTACGGTTCGTACGGTTCGTACGGTTCCTACGGTTTGTACGGTTCCTACGGTTCGTACGGTTCGCTACGGTTCGTACGGTTCCTACGGTTCGTACGGTTCGTACGGTTCCTACGGTTCGCTACGGTTCGTACGGTTCCTACGGTTCGTACGGTTCCTACGGTTCGCTACGGTTCGTACGGTTCCTACGGTTCGTACGGTTCGGTACGGTTCCTACGGTTCGTACGGTTCCTACGGTTCGGTACGGTTCGTACGGTTCGTACGGTTCCTACGGTTCCTACGGTTCCTACGGTTCCTACGGTTCGCTACGGTTCCTACGGTTCGTACGGTTCCTACGGTTCGGTACGGTTCGTACGGTTCCTACGGTTCGTACGGTTCCTACGGTTCGCTACGGTTCCTACGTTTCGCTACGGTTCGTACGGTTCCTACGGTTCCTACGGTTCCTACGGTTCGTACGGTTCGTACGGTTCGTACGGTTCCTACGGTTCGCTACGGTTTGTACGGTTCCTACGGTTCGCTACGGTTCGTACGGTTCCTACGGTTCCTACGGTTCGTACGGTTCCTACGGTTCATACGGTTCCTACGGTTCGCTCCGGTTCGTACGGTAAGTACGGTTCCTACGGTTCGCTACGGTTCGTACGGTTCCTACGGTTCCTACGGTTCGCTACGGTTCCTACGGTTCGTTACGGTTCCTACGGTTCGTACGGTTCGTACGGTTCCTACGATTCGTACGGTTCCTACGGTTCGCTACGGTTCGTACGGTTCGTACGGTTCCTACGGTTCGTACGGTTCGTACGGTTCGCTACGGTTCCTACGGTTCGCTACGGTTCGTACGGTTTCTACGGTTCCTACGGTTCGTACGGTTCCTACGGTTCGTACGGTTCCTACGGTTCGCTCCGGTTCGTACGGTAAGTACGGTTTGTACGGTTCCTACGGTTCGTACGGTTCCTACGGTTCGCTACGGTTCCTACGGTTCGCTACGGTTCGTACGGTTCCTACGGTTCCTACGGTTCGTACGGTTCCTACTGTTCGTACGGTTCGTACGGTTCGTACGGTTCGTACGGTTCCTACGGTTCCTACGGTTCGCTACGGTTCGTACGGTTCCTACGGTTCCTACGGTTCGTACGGTTCCTACGGTTCGTACGGTTCCTACGGTTCGCTCCGGTTCGTACGGTAAGTACGGTTCCTACGATTCGTACGGTTCCTACGGTTCTCTACGGTTCTCTACGGTTCCTACGGTTCGCTATGGTTCGTACGGTTCCTACGGTTCCTACGGTTCGTACGGTTCGTACGGTTCGTACGGTTCCTACGGTTCCTACGGTTCGCTACGGTTCGTACGGTTCCTACGGTTCCTACGGTTCGTACGGTTCCTACGGTTCGTACGGTTCCTACGGTTCGCTCCGGTTCGTACGGTAAGTACGGTTCGTACGGTTCCTACGGTTCCTACGGTTCGCTACGGTTCGTACGGTTCCTACGGTTCCTACGGTTCGTACGGTTCCTACGATTCGTACGGTTCCTACGGTTCTCTACGGTTCCTACGGTTCGCTATGGTTCCTACGGTTCGTACGGTTAGTACGGTTCGCTACGGTTCCTACGGTTCGCTACAGTTCGTACGGTTCCTACGGTTTGCTACGGTTCGTACGGTTCCTACTGTTCGTACGGTTCCTACGGTTCGTACGGTTCGTACGGTTCCTACGGTTCGCTACGGTTCGATACGGTTCGTACGGTTCCTACGGTTCCTACGGTTCGTACGGTTCCTACGGTTCGTACGGTTCCTACGGTTTGCTCCGGTTCGTACGGTAAGTACGGTTCGTGCGGTTCCTACGGTTCGTACGGTTCCTACGGTTCGTACGGTTCTTACGGTTCGTTCCGACTTACGAATATTATTCAGATTCATCTTTCGGAAATAACATTGTTTGAATTCCCAATGGTGGATCTGATTCTATGTTTTCATTTCTGAATCGTTTGCAATTTTGTTGCTTTGTGATGTTTGCATTCGGCATAAGAATAAAACTCAAGAACTTCGAATATGAAAATGAAACAAAAACTCAGGATAGTTTTTATTTTTATTTTTTTTTTAGATTCAGAAAATTATTACCAAAACATTGAACATGCATAAAAGTTTCAAAAAGCATGACTTATATTTTGAAAACAATGCAAAACCGATTTTGAACAAGGATTCCGAACTGCTTTGAAAAGATTGAATAAGTTGTTAGAACTTTTCACATGTTTAAATTCAATAATATTATTTTCATTCAAACCTGTCTGAAAATCCATAGTTTGTTTTCAGTGCCAAGTTACGGTGTCTCCTTCCAATTTTGACACTTCTCGATTTTGCCTCCATAAAAGGGGAAAATTCTCCCCCAGTGATTAGCACTCTCTGCAATCAGGTTGCGCCTAGGAGTGGGGGAGTGATAATTATCCGGTCTGATGATGCCATAAAATATGCCACTTGCCTTTTGCACCCTTCTCACTCTTACTTAGTTAATGAATAATAAAAGTACTTCTCCAGCTAACCACAACATCACATTCTAGATGTTGCCATCAGAGCTCCCCTCTTTTCTTTTCTGAGCGTTGACTTGTTGAACAATTAAGAGCCGAGCTAACTTTTTAGTCCTCGTGGGAATTTTCCCCCGAAAGGGTTGTTTGCAAGAGCTCTTAATTAACCTGTTGCTTCCCCTTTTTATGAATTAGGGGAAGCTGTGATGGGCTCAATTGAGCTGGTTGTTTGTTCTAGGATTAATTACAACACCTATTGAGGAGATTTCAACGGGTGGAGAAAATTTTACTAATGGAGGATAATAGAGATAATTAAATTGTGAGCTGTCAGTGGTGCTCATTTCAGTTTTCGATTAAATTAAATCATATACCTGCTGTTGAATTATTAATTGAAGAGAAGTTTCCCTCAGAAAAGTGTGTTTTTTTCGAACTTTGTTTGTGACTTAACTTGAGACACTATTAATGGAAATTCAATTATTTTCCACACATCCCCCTTAGACGTTTCCTCAGAAAATAGGAAAACGTTACAAATAGGATCATCCAAAACAAAGGACATGATTAAATATTAGTACACTCTTAGGACTTTCGGGGAAAAAGACGACGAAAGAAGCCAAAAACCATTATCCAAACATTAAATACGAAGAAAGTCACCCGAACGAGAGTGCTGCCGACTGCCAACTCGTAAGGAGATAAATTTTCATATCATATTTCCACAAAACCTAATAAAAATCCGTCCGTTCGTCCGTTTCTTCGTTCATCCATTTGGCCATTATTTGCTTAAAGCTCCTGGGTCACCATTCCGTTTCCTCTAGGTTCGCGTGAATGCGAGTGCAAATATAAGTATCTATGTATGCGCGAGATTTTGTGGGTGTGTTGCTCATAAGGATAATGGCTATCAGTTTACCTCGCTCGGGTGCTGAATCGTGGGTGGGTGGATTGGGTGGTTTTTTTTTCTGTAGCTGGACGGCTGTTTTAGGGACTTATCTTGGTTCTCGTCGGCCGCCAAGTCATAACTGCTGTCCCGGTCCAAAGCATATGGAGGACGTGTGTGTATTTTTTTTGCTGCTTCTGTTTTCCATCGATCCTTTTGCTCTACACCCCCCGGTGTTTTCTCATCAAGCGGCTAGGAAGCAGGAAAAAAATCCTCGCCCGAAAGAAACCTTTTAATGTTGCGCAAAAAGGTCTACATTTTACGATTTTTTTTTACTTCTCCTCTAGCTATCAGTCTTTCGAGGGTGTTAGAGTTGGGAAAAGGGGAGGCTATAGCATGGACCGATTTGCCACGTGTAATATCCATTATCTTTAGGAGACCGATGATGCGAGGTCCCATATGAGTTGGCTTGATGAGAGAATATGATCCTTTTATTTATGCTTCTTTCGTTCTAAGGAAGAGAACAAAAGATTCCCGCCCGAGCAATATAATTAAAATCATATTTCTCTTGTTGGCCATTATTTTTTTATAAGCAACCCACAGGAGAGTTTTTTTTTTGCTGCCTTTTATGTCGAACAATAATAGGGGAAAAGTTCATATAACGCCCCATGTGGCTAATACGCGCCACTCTTGTTTTGAAGAATCTGAAACATTTTAAGCCTGCAAAATATTACCAATTTGTTTTAAATGTTGTGATTGGTCATGGCAAGTATGATTTTTTCCTTAAAATGCCCCTGTGTCGTGATAATTTCACAATTTAGGTTTTTCTTCATTTTGATCTAAATTTTAAAAGACTTTTAATAAGGTGTCACCAAGCAGAGAAAAACGAATAAGACAATACTTTCTGACACATCGATAGAGGAGAATCTAAATTATGATTTTATGCTAAAAAATCATACTGAACTCGCTAAGGTATGCTTTTCATGGGTATGTTCTATCACGGCCCATGCGCTCTTTATAACGCGCCATCGTAGTAGGCTGAAAATAGTATTAATTTTTCAAAAGGGCCAATTTTCATTGAAAATGAACAAAAAGTCTAAAACCATATTTTGAGCGTAAATTCAGCCCAAAAAATCTATTTTTCATATTTGGTTAAATTTCTATTAGTCCATTTTGATTTTCTTTTCAGTCAAATTGTCTGTAAGTATTGGTGTGTTTTCGGTCTTCGGCTGCTCTCGGGTGTGTTCGGCTGCTAGGCGCGTATTGAATACACAGCGGCGCGTATTTGCAACACAGTTTTGTTCTGTGGCTTTGAATATGGATTTAAAAAATCATGTTTTTGAAGAAACTATAGCAATTTGAGGAATGAAAAATCATAGGCATTTGTAGAAAACACTTTTCTTCAACGATTACACCCATTTTTAACAAAATTTGTACGTGGAATACATATGAAAATCAGCGATTCGCTTAGGTGGCGCATAATAGGGAATGTTCCCCTAATTTGTAAAAAAAAATTATATCGTAACAAATTGAATCATTTTGTTGCATTTTTTTTACATTAGAGCTCATAGAGTCAAACAAATGAAAATTTTGATTAGATATAAAACTGCAGGAGCACTATGAATGTGGGATGCAACGTGAATTTTAGTTTGATGCCTTAACCCTCATCCTTTCCAAAACTTTCATCCGTTACAGTCCCTGGAGTGTCAATTTGACACTGCTGACCAATATATCTCCCTTGTTTATTGGTTGATTTTTATAAAATTTAAAGTTTTGGAAACCTTGTAATATAACTCAAACATGTTTGTCAGACAATATTTACTTACAACACTTGAGTTTTTCGTTCTTCAAAGTCTATGTAAAAAATTAAAAAAAAATGAAAAATGCTTCGGAAATAGACTGTAGATTAGCTAAGAAATGCTTAAAAATAAAATCACCTAATGCCCAAGAAAGCTGAAGTACGAAGCACATAAGCAAGCATATATTCTTCGAAAAGTTTTCAAGATCATGACCACAAAAAATATAAATAAATGGTGAGAAACCCGTACTCTTCAATCAATGAATCGCCAAAATTAGTTAAGGCACGCCAGATAAACTTTGAAAAAAGATTGAAAAATTGATGTAGTTTGGATAATTTTTGCGTTTTTAGATTTTCAAAATAAGAAACACAAAATTTGTGGCAAATTTCCAAAAGTTGCTGTTTTTTTAAAACTTTTTATCAATATTCAATTTCTCAGATTTTTGTAGATTTTTAAATTTTGCATTAAATTTTGAGTAGGTATATTAATGCGATATTTCTGCAATAAATATATATTGATTAGAATAGTTATTTCATACCCATTCTAGTGGTGTAATAACATGAATTACATTCCGAGTATTGGAGAGCTAATGTAATTACACCACTAGAAGCAGCATGAAATTTCCTTTCTGATGAATATAAATTTATTGCAAAAATCTTGCGTGAATGTATGTACTTCAAATCCAGTACAAAGTTAAATATATGTGCAAGAAAATCTGAAAAATGCAAATTGACAAAACGGTAAAAAAAAGTTCGTCAAAAGTTCGTATTTTTAGAATCTAAAGATGTGAAATTCGGCCAAAACACGCCAAATTTTCCATTCTCTTTTAAAAAATTTTAAAATATGACTCAAACAATTTTGATGATTCATTTATTGAAAAGTATGGTTTTTACGCCACTTTTTTACATTTTTTTTAGTGGTCATTGTAGAGATCAATAGTATATAATGATAAAATTGAAATTAATTCCCCTATTATTCAATAAGAAGAATCATTCAATTATATGCCATTGTTATTTTATCAGTGTACGAACGTTTGAAATGAGGGAAAGAGAAAGTAAAGAGAGATAGTTTTCTCTGCTTTTGGGGATGAATTGAGGAACTCGTTTGTGAAAAAAGAGAGGGATAAACGTGATTGAACTTGAAGACCGAAAGAGATCGCGAGATTAAAAGTCAGTCTATTAACTAATCCTTGAACGAACAGTCGGATTATTTTATAGTGTGAAAAGCGTTAAAATAAAACTAAAATGTATAATGAAGGTTACGACAATGGCGCAAGTCGGTAAGGAAATTCTTTCAAAAATTTATTTAAAAAAAACATTAGGGACCCGGTTCCGGTTTTTTTCCGGAGAACCTGAGGTGACCCAATTGATAGAAGGGACCCGGTTCCGGTTATTCCGGAGAACCTGAGGTGACCCGATAGAAAAAAGGGACCCGGTTCCGGTAATTCCGGAGAACCTGAGGTGACCCGATTGGAAAAGGGACCCGGTTCCGGTTTTTTTCCGGAGAACCTGAGGTGACCCGATAGAAAAAAAAGGGACCCGTTTCCGGTAATTCCGGAGAACCTGAGGTGACCCGATTGGAAAAGGGACCCGGTTCCGGTTTTTTTCCGGAGAACCTGAGGTGGCCCGATAGAAAAAAAGGGACCCGGTTCCGGTTATTCCGGAGAACCTGAGGTGACCCGATTGGAAAAGGGACCCGGTTCCGGTTATTCCGGAAAACCTGAGGTGACCCAATAGAAAAATAGGGACCCGGTTCCGGTAATTCCGGAGAACCTGAGGTGACCCGATTGGAAAAGGGACCCGGTCCCGGTTTTTTATTCCGGAGAACCTGAGGTGACCCGATAGAAAAAAAGGGACCCGGTTCCGGTTATGCCGCAGAACCTGAGGTGACCCAAACGCAAATATTTGGAGCCGAAATAATAGTGTGAGAGATTAAATTTTGTTTTCATGTCTGTTTTGAAATTGATGGTTTCACTTAAATGAAGAAATTTAAAAAAGGGGGTAAGTGCTTAAGAATTTTAATTAGCTAAGTAGTTTCAAGAAGCTGACCATGAATAACGAAGAATGTCCCCGTGTAATATTTAAATTTAAAACAAACCATAATCATTATTTAGTTGTTGACCATTATTCTTATCATAATGCGATTCCTGAACAAAGTATAGCAAGAAATGAACCGATGAGTTCAGCCGAGTAAACCGAGGAAAAGTTGAATAAAACAACTATGATCACTTTTGAGGAAACTATTAGTGCCTATGAAATACAAGACAATTCATAGAAATGATTAAAACGATTCAAAGGATTTAATCGGTATTCGTGCCAATAATTTCGAAATTTTAAATCTGAATTAAAAAAAGTCAGCCGAAACAAATAACCTGAAGATTGAGCTACTGATTTGAAAATTATACTTAAACTTTAAATCCGAGAGGTTGTAGTTGAAAAATGAATCCTGGGTGTCACAAACTTAAAGTTAAATAAATATAAATATTTTAAGTTCAAAACCTAAAGACCTAAAGCCGAGAGGGAGATAAAAAAAAAAAAAAGTCTAAATCTGTAATTTGATACAGTGTGTTCAATGTTAATACTTAGCCTGAAGACTAAATTTAGATTACAGAAAAAAAACGTGTAACTGCATTTAAAGAAGAAGTCTTGGTTCAAATTTAAATTTAAGATCGAATCCCAATTATTCAATTCAGAATTTAAAATTGAATGTTTTAGTCAGGGGTGTAAAATTTGAATCTATACGTGCGGTTTATGTCATGAGTCCAAGTTTAAATTTGATTGTGTAAACTTAATCTGAAGTCGAGTTGTAATTACATTTGAAATCTGCCTTGAAAGCTTATTATGTAAGTTAAGAATTATAAGATTTGAACATTGAGATCAAACTAATTTTCAAATAAGTAACCGAGTTTAATTCAGTCTTAAATATCTACAGCGGATATTCAACCAATCATTCATTTGAAATATTGTTAAAATATTGCGGAGAGACTAATTACTTACTTAGAAACTTGGAATCTCAATTTCAAATTTGAGGACGAAATGTGGCATGTTCATTGGAACCTATTTCAGAAATTCAAATTGAATCTTGATGCATAGTGTCTTAGGAGATTGTTCGACGCACACTCAATTGTGCACCTTCAGGCCATGGTGTGGAAGCGGCCATTATCCTTGAACACCGAGGAAAATTCTACGAATTGTCTGAAGAATGAAGGGATTTACAACTCGGTTACGAGGCGCCAATCTTGATGAATCGATCATTTTATAGATTTTATATTTGGTAGTGCGATGCGCGTCAGACCCGGCCTAAAGTGGTTTTCTTTTGGTGAACTTCATGAAGGTAGACTTCTTGGTCCGCTCTACCGGTGTTCGGAGTGGGACTGAAAAAGTTTTTTCGATTTATCACTGGCTGGGATCGAGTTTCTGTGAAAGCAGGATGAGATGGGCTTTGTGGTCCGTTTTCTAGTCTTGAAGCGCCTTGCCACGATTTGGTCAGTTCTGGTCATTGAATTTGTCGATTTTTGCTGATTTGGTTAATGGATTGGGTATGTTCCTGAGGTAGATTTTTGGCGGTCCGATTTGAAACTGGCACTGCGGAATTTGTGAGTTTTGCTTAAATAAATACGTTACTTGTTGTCGTCGGCAGGATTTTCGACTGTCAAAAATACCTTACTAGCGTTACCAGCGTTACACCTTCAAATACACGATAAGCCGCAAACATACGAATTCAAACAAATTGCCATCACGGCGACGGAAAGTAGAATGGATGAGTAAATCTTATTCAGCAATGATGCTTGATTATGATAATCGAATAAAGTTAAAACAAATATAGTGAGTATATTTATAACTTAAAAAAAAGAATAGAACATTACATGGAGTTAGGTTATGTCTCTTTCGGTTTCCTTTCTGTTTATCTTTAATAAAAATATTTGCGACCACAGTATCACACGCATACGGAATATCAAATTTTCATCTGACGCACTCACATCTATATGGAAATAAAAGCATTTGATTTAAAGGATTCTATGAAATATGATGTTCAACTGATTCACAATAAGCATTACTGAAATGCTTGAATAAGAAGATATCTATAGAGTAGGGACAAAGGGCAATGTAGAGATCAATAGTATATAATGATAAAATTGAAATTAATTCCCCTATTATTCAATAAGAAGAATCATTCAATTATATGCCATTGTTATTTTATCAGTGTACGAACGTTTGAAATGAGGGAAAGAGAAAGTAAAGAGAGATAGTTTTCTCTGCTTTTGGGGATGAATTGAGGAACTCGTTTGTGAAAAAAGAGAGGGATAAACGTGATTGAACTTGAAGACCGAAAGAGATCGCGAGATTAAAAGTCAGTCTATTAACTAATCCTTGAACGAACAGTCGGATTATTTTATAGTGTGAAAAGCGTTAAAATAAAACTAAAATGTATAATGAAGGTTACGACAGTCATGATCTTAAAAAAAATCAAAAAATATATTCTTACATGCAACTTGTTGATACTAACGGTTTTCGGAACAATCAGCAGAGGAAATCTTCCGATCCGTCGGCGAAACCAAAAATTGTTTTGGTTCCGCATGCTTTGAGTCTATTCGCAATTGAAACAACAGTTTACATCATCACACTGCGCACTGTGGAGCCAAACAACTCAACTTAGATTCGTGGTAAGTCACCAGTGTTGCCAGATATTCTGAGTGGTTAGCTCAGAATATCACACGAAAATGAGAAAACTAAGTGAGGATATCACTTCAGTGAATAAGGTATATAGCAGTGATTGAAATCCTCACCAATTTTCTCATCAGAGGCATTCAAAATACACACTTTGAGGCCTTGCATAGCTATACAGGAGACGATACATATACATTCATTCAAACCTCCCCCCATGAGGAGGATCTGCTCTGAGAGACACTATTCGTTTGCTGCCCCGAACGAACTCTCTCAACGTTCGGTTGCTACATGATGCATGAAGAAGACGAGGCACACATTCTCATTTACGTTATTGAATTTGATGGACTCAAGCCGATAGCTGTCGTTGAGGAGAACATCTTCAACCTCGCCCCAAAGGTTCAGGCAACAACGACAACAACCGAACTTATTGCATTGCATGGGCCTGCAACGTATGGAGCAAGGAGAGGGGAGGAAACGAAACGAAAAAACTAGCTGCCTGCGTGCGGTTGCTGTGCAATAATAGCAATAGCAGAAAAACCTCGGGTATTCGATCCAGGCACAAACAAGAAGACTCGGGTTTGCTGTGCCTTTTGAATTCGGTTCCCTCAAGAATGTAACAGGAGACGAGTGAGAGCCATTCGTTTGGTTTTTTGGATTTGCTGCCTCGAATGTATATTGCTTCGTGAAGGCGGGCCATGTTGAGAGCGTATGCATCATCGGTTTTGTCGTTTTCGCTGCCTCAAAGCAACCTTTGCTTCCGAGTAAAGCGTTGAGCGAGAGAAGGTTGATCAATTCATTCTCATCCAAATACAACCACTGGTATATAGCGATCGCTTATGTTATAAGTAGTTATTTAAGGACTTGACGAACAAAACGACCCAAGTAACATTTTAAGTTTTATAGCAGGCTACTAGATCAAGTTTTGGTTTTATAAGGGGCTTGAGGAGTCAAATAAAATAATCCGTGTTACTGCGTTTTCAACAGGTTATGGGCCCAGATACGTCTAGAAAATTGGAAAAAGAGTTAATGAGAGGGGTACTCTCAAGTATATTGCAGTAGCAAACCAGCCCTGAGACGAGCCAGAGGGCCACCGGAGAGAGCCAGCCAGCAGCCAAAGGATCGCCAGGGCAGAGACCAGCCAGCAAGATGTTCCAGGCCAGCCAGGAGGTTTCACCAGAGTTCGAATCCGGGGAGGTTCGTGGACCGAGAGGGTTACTCTCGATGCCGTCACGAGCGGTTAGCTAGCGTGAGCTCACGACCAACGGCCGGGAGGAGTCCCAGGATCCGCAACCGAGATGGTTCAGCGCGAAGGTCGATAGGTCCACCCCGGAACAATTGGGTTGAGCTGATAGCCGAGAGGGTTACTCTCGTGCTTTGGTTGTGCGCTATATTCAGCAGTTATGAGCTGATCCATGCGCAGAGGACCACCAGCGCAGAGGATCGTCAGCGCAGAGGTCACGAGATGCTCCAAGTCAGCCAGAAGGTGTCACTGGAATTCGAGGCTGGGAAGCCGGGTTCCGAGAGGGTTACTCTCGATGCCGACACAAGCCGCGCTGCGATAAGCAGCGTGAGCTCATTCCCGACGGCCGGGAGGAGGACTCTCGGGATCTGTAACCAGGATTGGTCAGGTCCGAATGCTTCAGATGGAGGATTAGCCCGTATCGGAGATTCGAAGATGCTGCTTGTCGAGAGAGTTACTCTCGTGATGTGGAGCTACGCTGTAGCCAGCACGCGTGAGCTTATCCAAGCCTACAGTTGGATTTTGCTGTGGCTTAGGAGGAGGTACTTTGGGTAGCGGTTAGTTGCCAGCAACTTCAGCAACGCATCAGAGCCAGATCGGGCTCATGCTGCTGAACGTTGCTCTCCGGTTTTATGGAGCGCTCGAAGCGTTGAAGCAACGCAGCGAAAAGCCATTAGGCTGCAAGTCGAGAGGATTATTCTCGTGCTTAGTAGCTGCGCTGCGCTTAGCATGCGCGAGCTTATTTTCGGCGGAAGGTTGATGTTTCGGGCAGTCAACCAGTTCTTTCAGCAGATTCCTGTCGAGAGTGCAAATTCTCGAAGTCATCGCAAAATGAAGGCTTCGAAAGGGAACGCGAAAAAAGCGGCAAGAGTTTGTTTATCTGGGGTTACCAGAAAACATCGTTCGAGAAAGCAATATGCTTTTCGTTCGCGTGCTGGGGTTATTAGCCTCCGGAATCAACGAATCATCGGTTCCGGTGGCAGTCAGCGTATGGCGCGAGACGAGAGCGACTACGAGAGTAGCGATGGCGAAGATGACGATGATGATCAAGATTCCGTCAATCCCGAACCGGCCCAGTAACACAGTCAGCGAACAGGAGAAGCTAATCAACGCTACGTGGCTAAAGTAGCTGCTGATGATGAGGTAGAGCTACTTCGAATCGTCAGCAAGCTCAAGGGCCAAAGGGACTGTTTTTCCGGAAGACCACCGCAGCCATGAAAAAGAACGAGATTCGGGCTGAACGAAGTGAGGTTATCACTGAGCAGCCGTTCAACGATTTGATCGGTTGTTTGCTGTTTTCGAGGCCGAATATCAGTGCAGCCCCGGATGAGAGCGAGATTTGGGAAGCGGTTAGCTTATCCCAGGTTACAGGAAACCCATTCTGTCTCTGACACGAATGTTCGACGGAGCCTTGTGATATGCGGTGAAGGAAGGTTTGTGGTTAACAAACTTCCTAAGTGAATTGGCTGTAGTTAACACTCATTTCACTTCGATGGAGTACAACATCTCATGCACCCAGTACCTGGAAGAGGCGCGGACCCATCAGCGGATGAAGCATCAGGATGCGAAGTATGCATTCATCAGGGAGATCGTAAGAAGCGGTCAGCTTTCTTTGAGACACATCTCTACTGAGGATCAGCCAGCTGATGCGTTCACGGAGGCGTTACCAAGGGCGAGGCCCGAGAAGCTGTTCAGCATTCTCAATTTACGAATTGACGGGAGGTGTTGAAACTTACGGTTTTCTCCGGAACAGCAGCAGCACAGCGGCACAGCAGCAAACTTCTGATGCCACGAGCAGAACCAAAACATTGTTTGTTTTGGTTCCTATTGCTATGTTCAATTCGCAATCGAGAACAACAGATCAATGATTGCTGATGACAGGTGATGATGATAAACGCGGTACAAATGTTCACATCATCACATGGTTAGGCGAGTCTGCTCAAATTGGGTTCGTGGTAACACAACAGTATTGCCAGATATTCTGGTTAAGAATATCAAAGTACTCATTGTGAAATGAGTAGTTTCCCGGTTAGGGAATATAAAAAATGGGAAGTGACAATCAGCTATCGCTAATTAATATAGTTGTATTCTACCGACCTTACAGACGAAACATGAATAAAGATAACTCTATTCCCCCATTGAAACCTGCGTTTTCAACAGATACAGGTATGAACTAGAAGCGTTTTAAGACCAAGCCCAACGCAAGTTGCTATTTTGGTCGGTATTTTAGATGTTTTGATTGGTTGCGTTTTTATCTACTTACTTATTTTCGCACCCATTGTATTATTAGCTGACCAGAAGGGCCTGCTACAATAGCCCTCGAATCCCTGGTCAAGCCACGGGGATTCTGGTGAGGGTGTGCCTCATGCGGCCTCTTTTGGTTGGCTCAGCGGAGCAGAGGTTGCGAAGAACCTCGGGTCGGCTTTTGACAAGGAAGTGACACTGGACCAAGGAAACCAAAACACCGGTCTTTACTATTAAATATTTATTGTCCTACCTTACAATTTGAATGCTGTGTGTAGTGTAGTGTGTGGGGTGGCCGGCCAACTGGAACTCTGCTGCTGCGGAATATCTCGGGGTTTTGGGGACAGCACGTGGTGTACAGAACAACGGCGGCGCCGTGTCCACGACTCAGGGTTTTCGGGGAACCTTTGAAGGTCCAGACTTTGGTCGAACGCTGGTGGTTGTGCGTCGAGCGAATGTCGCTAATCGCTGGCTAGAGTCGCTAACCCTTACACTCGCCGCTCAACCTCCGGTAAGCGCACTTAGTGTGACGATGGCAACTTCCGGATTTTACTGCTGGTTGACGATGGCGGTCGGGTATATTTAGGAATTTTGAAAATATTGATTATAGACTGTTCATTTACACGGGACATGATACATAAAAACAGATGCTACATAAACCAGGCAACATCTAGGCGTTTGCTTATGGGTACTCTTCGTGAGTGGCATAGGGTAACTGACCCAACTGGTAACAATTGTTGCGATCCAGGTAGGTATTTGTGTTTGTTTATTTTCTGATAGCGACTAACGGCTGCGTCGCTACCAGGTTGCTACATAAACGCATCCTGTAACAACCTACTGCTCGAATGCTATTTTTCGAATCAAGTTAGCAACTGTTGGTGCGATGAGGGGTTGATAAATATGTTGCTGAATGTACTCGATTCGAGGTTTAGCAACCATGCATTGGTGGGCCTGGTCTAAGAGGACTAATAAATAGTGATATTTTGAAAGTTAAAGTTAAATTATTTTTATAAGTGTCAGACAAAAAGAACTCTGAAAGTTTGTCTACTACCCTATTTTCATTGCAAACTTAAAGGCGCGAATTTTTCTAGAACATTTGATCTATGTTAGACATTCCAGTTTCAAGATATAGCTGAGGATACAAGTATCCTCAGCTATCAAGTATCCTCATTCTCAACTACTCTTTGTTCCGTGCTTGATGTGGTTATCATACTATAATATCAAAACAAAGTTAGCCCTCGATCAAACTTTTAACATAAAAACTTTTCTATCTGCTCTAACAGAGAGCAGAGAGACGGCCCTAGCAAGCGAAAAAATTGCTTTTTTTGTGAGGATGGTCGAATAAAAGTAGACTGAAACGTAAAACTAGCGATTTTTTTTAAAACATCACCGAACAAAATCAACAAAATGATCGTGAACTGTAGAAGTTTATGCCTGAAATATTGAACCTCGCGTAACTGATAAACTTCTAACATGCTAGTTTTAAATTTTAACAATTACTCAGCAAAAAAAATCGCTGGAAATGTTCAGCAATCCAAATTTTTGCTGGAAACCAGCAATCCGTTTTCAAATTGCTGAACTTTTCAGCATTCGGTTGTGTTCTTGTCAGTTTTGCTGAAAACCCAGCAATCGGTTTTCTAATTACTGAACTTTCGAGCAATCGATCTAATTTGCTGGAAAATCAGCAATCGAATTGTCGAATTGGAGTCTGTTTGTTTTCGTACGCTGAAGCAAGGTGAGACTTTATTTCACGAACTTTGGTAAGGTTAATACATAATACAGAATATAAGAAAATATACTCAATAAACTGTCCCGATTCACGCTATTGATCGGATTTCAAAATTCTATTTCCATAAAGTATAATAAATATGCAATAAATTCCAATATGCGAATCTTTTTCTTTCAATTATAAATTTATGTAAACTCGAGCCGGTTAAATTTGCCTACCTTCTTCAAGCAGTGGGGGACAAAATTGGAAAAGATGGGGGAGCTCCCATGTAAATTTAAGATAAAGAGCTTTTCAAAGAAGGGACAATGTTTTTTGGGTACAGAGTACAAATTTCAGATCTTGAAAAGGGAGTTTAGAGATCAAGTTTCAGTAAATAATATATACCATCTTTGAATTGCAATTCAGAACTGCAGCCTGCAGCTCTCATTTCAAAGTTGTTGGTTCTGAAGTATGATGAGGTTTGATTTAAAAAAAATGCTCTCTAAAATCTAAATTTGAATAAATTTCTACAATTTACATTTATTTTTGGAAGGTGTAGCAAAGCACAACGGGTCAGCTAGTGTTAAATAAATGACACATGTGGCGTATTTATTCATAAACAACACCCAAAATCTGATAATTTAAAAAAGATTTGTAATATTAACGGTAAAATGTTTCGAAATTTACATCATTGTGTATTTTTACACGACGGTTTATGTAATCCGTTTTCGTGCATTGTTTTCGATCTAAATTTACACGCCTCAAAAATTACATTGTTGAGAAAAATACACCGTGGTAGAATTTTATATCAAAATCGAAGATCCGTTTTCGTGCATCGTTTTCGATCTAAATTTACACGATTTTTTCTTGCTGTGTAGGTCTGCCTAATTTTTGGGAATTATTGGCATGGGTCATCCTTTTCTGCTGATGCATCTTGAACAACTCTTTCCATTTTTTTAATGCAAAACATAACAATTTACAAATTCAAATACTCAATTTTTTCTAAGATAAAAAATTGAACTTAGTTAAGTTTACTTCAAACTAACAATCATTTTAATTTTTCTATTTTCAGGTATTCTTTCAAACCAGAGCGGTCCGATATATCAAAATGGTAGGCAATCGAAACTGTTTGACACTTTAAAAAGAACACTAACGAAAAATAATAGTTTAAGTTGAAAGACAGTTGAAATGAAAGCCTTAGAAATTTACTCTACAATCAGTTAAGATAAGGTTGTCAGATTGCCCGGTTTTATCAGAATCTGCCAAGTTATTTATTATAAATTTTGGAAAAGTCCGGTCCGGCATGTTTGCCCAGATTTTATTGGAAAAGCCCGGATTTTGCCCGGGTTAATTCTTATTCTCATTCTCATCAAATAAAAAAAAAAACACAGTGTTTTGTCAAAATTTTCATAATATAATATATATTATATATGTATGTCCGAAACGAAATTTTCGGAGCAATTTTCCTGAAAACAATTATGAAAGGTTTCTTGGAAGCTTAAAAAACGATTTGAAATATGCTGATAAATTTTGATAAATTTTTTTTCAAGTTTTTTTTTTTAAATTTTCGATGAGTAATTCCTAGGTTAATTCCTATGTACATGCTGAGAAAAATCTGGCGACCTTAATTTAAGAATCTCTACATAACTCTCGCTAAATAACTATTTAGCCTTTGCTCCTTGGTTTTTTTTCTTGATCATGTTCCAAGGTCAAAAGTAAAAGACTTACGCAGATTTCAATCTATTGAAATTTAAGCATTTCTGAACTTCATTGATAAATGAGTCAAATGATTAAAAATTCAACGTAAATTTCTTGCAATAAAAAAAAACAAATGTTAGTATCCCACTGAACAATCCTAACAGAAACAAAGATGCTAGAGGAAAGCAATACATTATAAATAAGCAATAAGCTTGGTAAACCTTAAAAAAATCATCTCGGGTTGGATGTGGAGGAAAAGTGTATTGGTGCGCAACCACCCCCTCAGATGGTGGAAGGTGAAGTTCGCCAGAAATGAAAAAAAAAGTAACACCACACCATCCACGGGGAAAATAATGAAAAAAATCTACCTCACAGCCACTCTCATTTCGGAAGGATGAGAAATTATGCTTTTCACCGATTTTTATTTCTTCCCGGTTTTCTTGGTTTCACAAAATAAAAAAAAACTAAGAGATGCACAAAATATGGCAACACAGAGAGAAGGAGTTCCTTTAAATGAGAACAGAATCTCGGAAACCGTCAGAACTCCTTCTTTGGTTGTATTTGTTCAGGGGTTTTGATTCTATTTTGTTGCTTTTGAGTGTGGGTGGCGAGATGCTGGGTTGCATTTTTCTTCGCCTTGGTGGCCCGAAACCGGAAAGCCATCGAACCTGATTATCATTATTTTTGCTTAGCTCTGATGGTTCTTCAGTTTTGTGTTGTTGGGAAGAGAAGATCTAGCGGAACCTACCGGGCAGCCATCGGGGAAACGAAATTAGAACCCACAGAGCCATTTTTTTGAGGGTTTCATGTGGAAGGAAGGAAGAAGTATAGAAAAAACTGACGTTTCCACTCATAGATACGTAAAAAGTAATAGATGAAAAAAAAATGCGCTGAATGAGGAACAAATTGAACCGGGCAGTTTCCTTCTTCTTTGAGCTTGAGCTTTGAATGTTTTTAAGAGTGATTCTGAGTTTGAAGATCGAAATATATTGTCTATCTAATTATGCATTAAAGGAACAAAGAACAAGGAACACGGAAACAATAACAAGGAACAATGAACTAAAATAGGAAATAAAAATTATTGATTTTCGCTTTCAAAATGACAACGTTTTTCATTTCCTTTCTACGAATGTTCCGTTTTAATGATTTCACAAATAAAAAACCGGAAGTGCCAAGAATTTTCCAATCCGGACGGAAATAAGCGATAGTCCCTTGGAGGGATGAATTTTTCCCGGGTTCGATTTTCAAATGCAACTTTCATCGTTCCAGCAAAATATTCCGCCGATCGTTTGTTCTTCTGTGTACTTCTTATTCCGGGCAAAATTTTCTTGAGGGAGGGGGAAATGTGATGGATTTTACTGGAGAGCAGATGTTGCGAATGGGGCATTGCTTCGGAAATGGAATGGGGGGGATAAGAAACAACACCGGGTAAGGGGGGATGAATGTATTTTATCTTCCAGACTTTCTCCCATCGGTTTTCCATTTGCACTGCAAAAGTATGGGTGCGCTTTTGTCTCCTCCGATACTTCTCGAATGGAAACAAGACAGGGGAAGCGAGTCTACTTGTGCTGCGCTAATGTGCATCAGCTAGTCGAGTGGAGAAAAGGAAAGCATAAAATAAAATAAATAAAAAGAAAGCGACGACTCCAAGCTCAGGAGGATGAGCGTTTTCCGGATTTATTTTATTTTATTTATTTTCCCTCGGATAGTTACCGTCAACATCCCACGGTTTTCATCAAATAACGTTTCATTTCTAGTCAGATGGAAAAAATGTCGGTCTCCTGGTGTCTTTTAATAATAAATGATAACAAAAATCCTCCGTAATTTTGAATCAGAAAGATAGAGAAGTTTCGTGATTCATTTGATCAATTATAATCAATCTGAAACATTTAAAAAGACCAACCAAATCTTTGATATAATCAAACCCACCCTCGACTCGATTGCTCTATTCTGCTACGCCAAAACACCCCTATCAATCCCGTGAAATTTTCCTCATAGTCTGAATGACTTTATAGCTTCAGTTCTTCAACATCGAGACCATCCGGAAGGAATCGAAATCAAACAAAAGATTACAGCTCACTCTTCAGGAACAATACCAGATTGAGCTGCACGTCCACGTCATTCGAAGAAAATTTCCAAAAGATGGATTAATTAAGATAAAGCGAAACAGTCAATGAAAACGCTTTGATTGAGGACTTGAGATTGATTGATTAACTTTTCCCGGGCTTCGTTTGTTTGGATTTCTGCTATTGGAAGTTGACGAGGTCTTACTGTTACTGGGAAATCGATTTTAAAAATATAGTTTTGTGGATTCTCCTGAATTTGTGAGTACATTGCTTGATTTTAATTGTCTGTAAGAGAAAAAAAATGTATTGTACTTTTCAATGGAAGTTTGCATACAAATTTCTCTACATTTATCTCTTTCAATTTATTTTGAATCTTCATTCTCAATTCTCCATTCTCAATTCTCAACTCTCAATTCTCAGTTCTCAACTCTAAGTTCTCAGTTCTCAACTCCCACTTCTTAATTCTCAATTCTCAATTCTTAATTCTTAATTCTCCATTCTCAATCCTCAATTCTCAATTCTGAATTTTCAATTCTCAATTCTCGATTCTCGATTCTCAATTCTCGATTCTTGATTCTCGATTCTCAATTTTCAATTTTAAATTCTCAATTCTAAATTCTCAATTCTCAATTCTTAATTCTCAATCCTCGATTCTCATTTCTCATTTCTCTATTCTCAATTCTCGAATCTTAATTGTCAATCGTCAGATCTCAAGTCCAAATTCTCAATTCTAAGTTCTTAATTGTCAATTGTCAATTGTCAAATCGCAATGCTCCATTCTCTATTCCCAATTCTCAATTCTTAGTTCTTAATTGTCTATTGTCGATTGCCAATTATCAATTGTCAAATCTCAATTCTCAATTCTCAATTCTTAATCCTCTATTCTTAATTCTCAATTCTCAACTCTCTATTCTCAATTCTCAATTCTCAATTTTTTTCAATTCTCAATTCTCAATTTTCAGTTCTCAGTTCTCCAATCTAATTTCTCAATTCTCAATCCTCAATCATCTATTCCAAATTCACAATTCTCAATTCTCAATTCTCAAGTCTCAATTATCAATTCTCAATTCTCAATTTTAAATTCTCTATTCTAAATTCTCAATTCTCAATTCTCAAATCTCAATTCTCATATCTCAATTCTCATATCTCAATTCTCAATTCTCAACTCTCAAATCATAATTCTTAAACTTTGATTGTCAATTGTCAATTGTCAAATCTCAATACCCAAATCTCAATTCTATGTTCTTAATTGTCAATTGTCAAATGTCAAATCTCAATGCTCAATATTCTATTCCCAATTCTCAATTCTTAGTTCTTAATAGTCTATTGTCAATTGTCAATTGTCAAATCTCAATTCTCAATTCTCAATTCTCAATTCTCAATCCTCTATTCTCAATTCTCAATTTTCAACTCTCAATTCTCATATCTGAATTTTCAAATTTTTTCAATTCTCAATTCTCAGTTCTCAGTTCTCAGTTCTCAATTTTTAATCCTCAATACTCAGTTCTTAAATCTCAGTTCTCAATTCTCTATCCTCAATCCTCAATTCTAAATTTCACAATTCTCAATTCTTCATTTTCAATTTTAAATTCTCGATTCAAATTTTCAATTCCCAATACTCAAATCTCAATTCTCAATTCTCAATTCTCTAATCTTAATTGACAATGGTCAATTGTCAAATCTCAATACCCGATTCTCAATTCTATGTTCTTAATTGTCATTTGTCGATTGTCAAATCTCAATGCTCAATACTCTATTCCCAATTTTCAATTCTCTTCTTTATTGTCAATTCTCAATTGTCACTTCTCAATTCTAAATCCCCAATGCTCAAATCGCAGTTCTCAATTCTCAATTCTCATTTCTCAATTCTCAATACTCATTTTTTTTCAATTCTCAATTCCAAACTCTTAGTTCTCAGTTCTCAAATCTCAGTTCTCAATACACAATCCGCAATTATCGAGTCTCAAATCTCAGTTCTCAATTCTCAATCCTCAATTCTTAATTCTCAATTATCAATTCTCAATTCTCAATTCTCAATTTTAAATTCTGAATTCTCAATTTTAAATTCTCAATTTTCAATTCTCAATTCTCATTTCTCAATTCTCATTTCTCAATTCTCAATTTTCAGTTTTAAAATTTCAGTTCTGAGATCTCAGTTCTCAAATCTCAGTTCTCAATTCTCAATTCCCAATTCTCAATTCTCAGTTCTCAATCCTCAATATTTTTCATTTATTATTTCTCACTTCTAAATCCTCAATAGTCAAATCTCAATTCCCAATTCTCAATTCTCAATTCTCAATTAACAATTCTCAATTCCCAATTCTCAATTCTCAATTCTCAAACCTCAAATTTTAATTCTCAATTCTCAACTCTCAGTTCTCAATCCTCAATTCTCAATTCCCAATTCTCAATTCTCAATTCTCAATTCTCAATTCTCAATTCTCAATTCTCAATTCTCAATTCTCAGTTATCAATTCTCAATTCTCAATTTCCAATTCTCAACTTTCAATTCTCAATTCTCAATTCTAAATTCTCAATTCTCAATTCTCAATTCTCAATAGTCAATTCTCAATTCTCAATTCTCAATTCTCAATTCTCAATTCTCAATTCTCAATTCTCAGTTCTCAATACTCAATTCTCAATTCTCAATTCTCAATTCTCAATACTCAACTCTTGATTCTCAATTCCCTTTTCTCAATTCTCAATTCTCAATTCTCAACTTTCAATTCTCAAATTCTAAATTCTAAATTTTCAATTTTCAATTCTTATTCTCAATTCTCAATTCTCAATTCTCTATTCTCAATTTTTAGTTCTATATTCTCAATTCTTATCTTTATCTTGAATACTTTATTCCCAGTACTCAATTTAAATTCTCAATTCTTAGTTCTCAGATATAAATTCTCCATTTTTACCTTTTCATTCTCAATTCTCAATCCTCAACTCTCAATTCGATTAGATTTATTATATTATTTGGATATCAGCTCTTTACTATCCTACGATGCCGCTAGAGAAATTAAAGTGCTGAAATTTCTAAGATTAACACACCTTTTGAAAGAAATCTAATGTTTAAGGTTAGGAAAACTTTAATATAATAAGTTCATTGTTAATATCGAATTTTTGAATTTTTAATCTGAATTATTTATTTTCAGTTTTAATTCCCAATTCAAATCTTAGGTCTGGATTCTAAATTCTCAACTTTCAATTTTCTATACCTAATTCTCTATCTTCGTACCACAATTCTCAATTTCAGTAAAATTTTGTTTTGATTTGGGATTTAAAATAAGAAATTCGAGATTCAAAGTTTCAAATTATGAATTTAGATTTTGAAATATGGATTTGGGAAATTCGGAATTGGAAAATCGATAGTAAAAGATTTTTTACTTTTAATTTTGATCTTGGCAATAAATAGTCGAAATTCGAAAGTCGAAAGTTGAAATTCGGAAGTCAAGAGTCGAAAACCGTAGTCAAAAGACGAAAGCCAAATGTCGAAAATCGAAAGTCAAAATTCGAAAGTTAAATGTCGAAAGTCAGAAGTTCGAATTCTGAAATCCGAACTCTGAAGTCCCAAAACTGAAGTCAAATTTAAGATATTTTACTTTATAGTGTATTCAAATACCTGCTCAACAACTTCATCGTATCTCTTCAACAGCGGTTTATTGTTCATGATCCTGCTATTTTTCTTAAGTCGCAAATTTTCTGTCCTCAAGCTTTGCTTCTTCCGGAGAAGCTGACACAGGCGTTGCCTTTCGTCTTCTATTTGCATCTGAACTTCTTTCAAGTCATCAAGCTTCCCAAGGATTCTGTTTTGCACTGAGTACCACTTTTCTCTGACGTGAGCGGCCTTCGAAATGTCGTTTTCGTACTGTTTCTTTGCTCGGGTCATCGACTTTGAAATTTCGTCAATCTTTTCTCCTGTTCGAGCTACTTCGACCTGCAGATCGTGCAGCTCCTCCAGCCGGATGTGCTTGATCATTTCATCCAGGGCTGCGTCTCGGATTTTCAGCTGTTCAAGCTCCAAGTAAACGGCGATCAACTTGAGCCGTTGCCGGGACAGGGTTTGCCTAGCGACATCTATCTGTTTAACTAATGGTTCGACTCTTCCGCCACCCTTTTGACGGTTTTTGAAATCCACGGCAACCGACCCGTGATGGACAATTCGATCTCGGACGTGAGCCAAAGCCTTATTGAATCTCTCCGTTACCTCAGCGTGACGAATTTTCAACTTTTCCAACACTTCCGGAGAATCATTGCCGAAGAATTCAGACTAAGGTTTAACAAAAATCGAAACTAAAAGTACTGTAAATCCGATGGATTTAAAAAAAAAACTCACCTCAGAACTGGACAGCGAAGAACCTGCCCGGAAAGCCTGGCTGATTTTGCGCAAACTTTGCACCATTGCCTCGTTCCGGAAGACCAAGGAAGGCCGGGATATTCGCACCGAGTGATGCCTTCCAAGATCCGAAGCAGTTCGACTCACCGGCGGTGAGGATTTTGACGTTTTGGCCGCATCGACAGGTTTCTCAGCGAACGACAATCTGGGCGAAGCTTCTGGGGTCTCCTCTTTGAAAAAATTCGAAGAACTGTTTTTCAGGAGTTTTGATTGGAACAAAAATTTACTTACCTTCCTCGAGTTTATCTTCACCGAAGAGTACTTTCGCAAGACTAAACGTCTCTTTGGTGTTTGCTTCATCTACGGATTTTACAATAGGCATTTTGAGGGAAAATTGAGAGATTTTGTTTTTGAGTTCGAGTCACTTTTGGCATGGCCAACTCGATACTTTATAGTATTTACAGAATTTTTTTTCAGATTAATAGGCGATGGAATCAAAAAGTTATTCTTAACTCTCCTCAAGAAAATCCTGTCAAAATATCTTCTGACTTCTCAATATTGGTTTTTGGCTTATTCCTTCTAACATCTGACTTTAAACTTCAAACTTCAAACTTCAGACTTCAGATTGAAAACTGTTGACTTCAGAATTCTAACTTCTGACTTCTGATTTCTGATTTCTGACTTCTGACTTCTCACCTCTGAATTTTGACTTTGGACTTCTTTGACTTACTATCGTATTTTGATTTATTTCTTCTAACATCTGACTATAAACTTTAAACTTCTTACTTCAGACTTCTGACATCTGGCTTCTGACTTCAAACTTCAGACTTCAGACTTCAGACTTCAGACTTTTGACTACTGACTTCTAACTTCGAACTTCTACCTTCTGACTTCTGACTTCTGACTTCTTATTTCTGACTTCTGATTACTGACTTCTGATTACTAACTTCTGACTTCTGACTTCCGACTTCTGACTTTTAACTTTTGACTTTTGACTTCTGACTTCTGATTTCTGACTACTAACAGCTGACTTCTTACTTGTGACTTCTGACTTCTAACTTCTGACTTATGACTTCTGACTTCTTACTTCTAACTTTTGACTTCTGACGTCTGCCTTCTGACTGCTGACTTTTGACTTCTTACTTTTGACTTCTGACATTTGACTGCTGACTTCTGATTTCTGACTTCTGATTGCTGACTTCAGACTTCTGACTGCTGACTTCTGATTTCTGACTTCTGATTACTGACTTCAGACTTCTGATTTCTGACTTCTGACTTCCGACTTTTGACTTCTGGCTTTTCACTTTTGACTTTTGACTTCTGACTTCTGACTTCTGACTTCTGACATCTGACTGCTGAGTTCTGTCTTCCAACTGACTTCTGAATTCTGACAACTGACTTCTTACTTCTGACTTCTGAATTCTGACTTCTGACTTCTGATTTCTGATTTCTGGCTTCTGACTTCTGACTTTTCACTTTTTACTTCTGAACTCTGACTTCTTCCTCATGATTTCTGACTTATGTATTCTGACTTCTTACTTCTGACTTCAAACATCTGACTTCTAACTGCTCACTTCTGACTCTGACTTCGACTTTCGATTTTCGACTTTTGACTTTCTACTAACGACTTCCGACTTTCAACTTAAGCTTGCTAACTTCCGACTTTCGAATTTTGACATTCGACTTTTAACTTTCGTTCTTTGATTTACGACTTTCGGTTTTCGACTTTCGACTTTCGACTTCGACTTTTGACTTTCGACTTTCAACTTTTGACTTTCTACTTTCGATATTTAACTTTCGGATTTCGATTTTCGACTTTCCACATTCGATTGTCGGGTTTCAAGTTTAGATTTTCGTTTTTCATTTTTCAACTTTCTTCTTTCGACTTTCGACTTTCAACTTTCGACTTTCGACTTTCGACATTCGACTTTTGACTTCCGACTTTCGACTTTCGACTATCAACTTTCGACTTCCGACTTTTGACTTTCGACTTCGACTCTCAACTGTCGACTTTTGACTTTCGACTTTCAACTTTAGACTTTCAACTTTCGACTTCCGGTATTTAACTTTCGAATTTAGATTTTCCACTTTCCACATCCGATTGTCGGGTTTCGATTTTCGACTTTCATTTTCCAACTTAAGATTTTCGACTTTCCACTTTCGACTTTCGATTTTAATTTTCCAACTTTCGACTTTTGATTTTAATTTTCAAACTTTCAACTTTCGTCCTCCGCCTTTCGACTTTCGACTTTCAACATTTGACTTCCGACTTTCAACTTTCTACTTTCGATTTTCGACTTTTGGTTTTCGACTTTCAAGTTTCGACTTTCGAATTTCGGCATTCGACTTTCGACTTTCGACATTCGACTTTCCACATTTGACTTTCGACATTCGACTTTCGATTTTCGATTTTTGATTTTCGATTATCGACTTTCAACTTTTGACTTTCCAACTTTTGACCTAAGACTTTCGACCTTCGACTTCCAACAGACGACTTTCGATATATGGCTTTAGATTTTTTACATTCAATTACTTTCGACTTTCGACTTTAGGCTTCGGACTTCAACTTTCGATACATGGCTTTTTTTTTTACTTTCAACTTTCGACTTTCGACTTAAGACTATTGGTTTTCGACTTTCGGCTTTTGACTTTCCACTTTCGACTTTTGACTTTCGACTTTCGACTTTCGAGTTTCGACTTTCGACTTTCGACTTTCGACTTTCGACTTTCGACTTTCGACTTTCGACTTTCGACTTTCGACTTTCGACTTTCGACATTCGACTTTCGACTTTCGACTTTCGATTTTCGTCATTCGACTTTCGACTTACTACTTCCGTCTTTCAACCTTCGACTATCGGCTAAAGATTCCGACTTTCGACTATTGTTTTTCATTTTGACTTGAGACTTTCTTTCTTAAGCTTTTGACTTTCAAATTTCGATTTTCGAACTCGTCTTTAGAGTTTTGAAGTTCGACTTTTGACTTTCGACTTTAGACTTTCGACTTTCAACTTTCGACTTTCGATTTTCAACTTTCGACTTTTGAGTATCGGTTTTAGGCTCTTTCGACTTCGACTTCGACTTTCGACCTTCGCCTTTGGACTTTCGATTTTCGACTTTCGACTATCGACTTTCGCCTTTCGTCTTTCGACTTTCAACTTTCAACGTTCGAGTTTTTGACTTTCGACATTTAACAATCGACATTCTACATTCGACTTTCGACTTTCAACTTTGACTTTGGACTTTCGACCTTCGACCTCCGACTTTTGACTTTCCACTTTCGACTTTCGACTTTCGACTTTCGACTTTCGACTTTCGACTTTCGACTTTCGACTTTCGACTTGCGACTTTCGACTTGCGACTTGCGACTTACGACTTTCGACTTTCGACTTTAAGCTTCCGACTTTTGACTTTCAACTTTCGATTTTCGACTCTTGACATTCGACTTTCGACTTTCGACTTCCGGCTTTCGACTTTCGAATTTCGACTTTCGAATTTCGAATTTCGTTTTTCGAATTTCGACTTCGACTTAGATTTTTGACTTTAGACGTTCGTCTTTCGACTTTCGACTTTCGACTTTCAACTTTCCACTTTCGACTTTCGACTTTCGACTTTCGATTTTCGACATTTGACTGTCAACTGCCGAATTTCGACTTTTGACATTTGACTATCGACTTTTAACATTTGACTATCGACTTTCGACTTTCGACTAACGACTTTCGACTTTCGAATTTCGACTTTCGACTTTCGACTTTTAACTTTCGACTTTCGACTTTCGACATTTTACTTTCGACATTCGATTTTCGACTTTTGACTTTCAACTTTCGACATTCTACATTCGACATTCGACTTTCGACTTCCGACTTTTGACTTTAAGAATTTCGACTTCGCCTTTCGACTTTCGACATTCAATTTTCGACTTTCGACTTTCGGCTTCCGACTGTCAACTTTCGATTTTAGGCTTACGACTATCGACTTTCGACATACCGCCTGTTATATACGACTTAAGACTTTCAACCTGACTTAAGAATTAAGATTTTGACATTCGACTTTTTATTTCCGACTTTCGATTTTCTACTTTCTTATTTCTACTTTCGACTTTCGACTTTCGACTTTCGACTTTCGACTTTCGACTTTCGACTATTGACTTTCAACGTCCGACTTTCGACTTTCAACTTTCGACTTTCGACTTTTGGCATTTGATTTTTGACTCTCGACTTCCGAATATCGACTTTCGACATTCGATATTTGAACTTGGTGTTTCGATTTGCGATTTTTAATTTTCGACTTTCGACTTTTTACTTTCGGCTTTCGTTTATCGTCTTTCAACTTTCGACATTTGACTTTCCACTTTCGGCTTTCGACTTTCAGCCTTCGACTTTCAATTTTCGACTTTCAACTTTCACCTTCGACTTTCGACATTCGACTTGTGAATTTCTACTATCGACTTTAGGTATCTGACTTTCGAATTTTAATTTTGAACCCTGGACTTTCTACTTTGGACTTTCGTTTTTCGGCATTCGACTTTCGACTTTCGACTTTCGGGGTTGATTTTAAACTTTCGACGTTCAACGTTCTACTTTTGACATTCGACCTTCGAGTTTTTAATTTTGAATTTGAACACTACTTCCTAATCAATGTTCAACATTCGATTTCTAAAATTCGACTTTCATATTTGCAATTTCGACTATTGATGTTTTTTTTTTGCAACATCTACTCTCAACACGAATTCCTACTGTCAAGTTATTGAACATATCTAAGAATGTTATCAAATCAATCACAAAGAGATACAGCTGAAGTGTTTATTCACACTTTGAATTGAAATTTTTAATACGATCCGGCTCGAAGGACCAAAAATTATGACTTATAGAAGAACCGCACCATTAAAAACTTGACTAGAAATCCCTAAGTTATTGGAAATTAGATCTTTCCAGGGCAGTTTTTCATCGATTTGTAGAAGAAGGTGTTTTACCGTTGATGTAGCTTTTAATTTCCCAGACACTCACACCCTAATGGTGATGCTAACGTGTGCTGGGAAATTTTCGCCCTCGCTCAACAGCACTGCCCTTTAATTATCTCGTAAGAAATAATTTACGGACGGCACATGTTTGCCGGACACCAGAGACTAGCTACCACATCAAGGATTTGCTCCCTTTTCCACCCCACTTCTCCTTATTATGGTCAGTTGTCGGTGCTTTACGATTTGTTGTTGCTGTTATTCTTGTTATAATAATCATAGGCGGTAATTTAGTGGGTACTTAACTATGTTAGCATCTTTTTGCTGTCGTTGCTTCTACTGATGGGAATGAGGACGATTAAGTCCTGTATATTAGATAAGGTTCCCAGAAAATATTTTTTTTTTACTTTTAGTTGCCAACTATTGACCATCTGCTTTCTATTTAAAATTATTGACTTTCGACTTTCGGTTTTTGACATTCGAGTCATAATTGAATTTAAAATTTTCGAATTTTATTTAATGACTATTGACTATCGACTTCAAATTTATATTTTCGATGTTCGATTTTCGATTTTAGATTTTGGGTTTTCGACTTTAAAATTTAAACTTTCGCCTTCAGATTTTCGTTTTTCGACACAAAATTGCCGATTGTCATTTGCCGATTTCTGACTTTCGACTCTGAGCACAACAATTGGGTCGCCCTAACTGGGCGATACAGATAAATCCAATCCGATAAGAGGCTCATGTCTCATTAGTGGCCACGCAAACGACATCGACATCGTTCCGGGGGCTTCCACAACATCGTCGTTTGACTGGAACAACCCCCGGGTCCGGAAAAATGCGGCTAAATGTTGACGCTAATGGGAACATATGTTCGGACGTGATTAGAATAAACGTACACATACTTTTTTCCCCATTCCTCAAACCTGGTCGACTAAATGATTTATCGATTCTGGAGTGATTTAATTAAGCTGTGTCCTGTGTCCCTGTTGCTTCCGAAGACCCGAGCAGCTCCGTTTGAAGAGATATGTTTTTGTCCCAACGACTACGACAATGGGTCCCGGGACGCCGGAAATGTCCTCGAGGAAAAACTTTGTCGTTTTCATACGGTAAATATAATTGGGGTAATTTGTACGTCATGTAAAAACGCTTTGTTACCCGAGTCCCATGGACTGCTAGCGGATTGTCTTTTTTTTTCGTGTGGAACTGTACGTGGGAGACCATCACTAATTATGGGTGACATAATGGGGTCCGATTATTAAAGCAATTGATTTGAATTGGATGGCGTTCCGATTGACGGTTGTTGCCCTTAATGAGTGTTGCTTCACATTATGAAACAATTGCACTGCAAGAAAATTATAGATTTTTTAATAGTCCGATTCTATAATTGAGGACAAATTACTAGTTTCGAAGAACTTGTTAAAGAGTGAGGTTCTGATGACATGTGATAAAACGCAAAAAGGGTATCACTTAAAATCAATTGGAAGGCACAGCCATTAAAAACCGATGACAAGATGCTTTGTAAAAATTTATTTCAAGATTGATTGGACATTTTTTCAAAGGGTTAATCGCGAGTTGATGCTTATATTCGAACAATGTTAAAATTTTACTCATTTATATCCGAAAACACACAGTCGAAAGTCAAAAGTCGAAAATCGATAGTCTATAGTTGAAAGTTGAAAATCGAAAGTCGAAAGTCGAAAGTATGTATTCGAAAGTCGAAAGTCGATAGTCCAAAGAAAAAAGTCGAAAAGTGAAAGTCGAAAATCGAAAGTCGAAAGTCGAAAGTTGAATGTCGAAAGTCGAAAGACGAAAGACGAAAGACGAAAGTCGAAAGTCGAGTCGAAAGTCAAAAGTCGAAAGTCGAACGTAGAAAGTCGAACGTAGAAAGTCGAACGTAGAAAATCGAACGTCGAAAGTCGTAGGTCGAAGGTGGAAAGGCGAAATTCGAAAGTCGAAGGTCGAATGTCGAATGTCGAGAGTCGAAAGTCGAAAGTCGAAAGTCGAAAGTCGAAAGTCTAAAGTCGAAAGTCGAAAGTCGAAAGTCGAAAGTCGAAAGTCGAAAGTCGAAAGACGAAAGTCGAAAGTCGAGTCGAAAGTCAAAAGTCGAAAGTCGAACGTAGAAAGTCGAACGTCGAAAGTCGTAAGTCGAAGGTGGAAAGGCGAAATTCGAAAGTTGAAGGTCGAATGTCGAATGTCGAATGTCGAAAGTCGAAAGTCGAAAGTCGAAAGTCTAAAGTCGAAAGTCAAAAGTCGAAAGTCGAAAGTCGAAAGTCGAAAGTCGAAAGTCGAAAGTCGAAAGTCGAAAGTCGAAAGTCGAAAGTCGAAAGTCGAAAGTCGAAAGTCGAAAGTCGAAAATTGAAAGTCGAAAGTCGAAATTCAAAAGTCGTAAGTCGAAAGTCGAAAGTCGAAAGTCGAAAGTCGAAAGTCAAAATTCGAAAGTTGAAAGTCGAAAGTCGAAAGTCGAAAGTTGAAAGTTGAAAGTCGAAAGTCGTCTGTCGATTGTCGAAAGTCGAAAGTCGAAAGTCGAAAGTCGAACGTCAAAAGTCGAAAGTCGAAAATCGATAGTCGAAAGTTGAAAGTCGAAAGTCGAAAGTCGAAAGTCGAAAGTCGAAAGCCGAAAGTCGAAAGTCGAAAGTCGAAAGTCGAAAGTTGAAAGTCGAAAGTCGAAAGTCAAAAGTCTGAAGTTGAAAGTCGAAAATAGAAAGTCGAAAGTCAAAAGTCGAAAGTCGAAATTTGAAATTTGAAAGTCAAAAGTCGAAAGTCGAAAGTCGAAAGTCGAAAGAAAAAAGTCGAAAGTCGAAAGTCGAAAGTCGAAAGTCGAAAGTCGAAAGTCGAAAGTCGAAAGTCGAAAGTCGAAAGTCGAAAGTCGAAAGTCACAAATCAAAAATCGAAAGTCGAATGTTGAAAGTCGAAAGTCGAAAGTCGAAAGTCGAAAGTCGGAACTCGAAAGTCGAATGCCAAAAGTTGAAAGTCAAATGTCAAAAGTCGAAAGTCAAAAGTCGAAAGTTGAAAGTTGAAAGTTGAAAATCTAAAGTCGAAAGTTAAAAGTCGAACGTTGAAAGTTGAAAGTCGAAAATCGAAAGTCGATAGTTGAAGGTCGAAAGTCGAAATTCGAATGTCTAACGTCGAATGTCGAGAGTCAAAAATAGGATTTCGAAAGTCAAAAGTCGTAAGTTTAAAGTCGAAAGTCGAAAGTCGAAAGTCGAAAGCCAAAAGTTGAAAGTCAAATGTCGAAAGTTGAAAGTCAAAAGTCGAAAGTCAAAAGTCAAAAGTCAAAAGTCAAAAGTCGAAAGTCGAAAATCGAAAGTAGAAAGTCGAAAGTCGAAAGTTGAAAGTTGAAGGTCAAATGTCGAAAGTTGAAAGTCAAAAGACGAAAGTTAAAAGTCGAAAGTTGAAAATCTTAAGTTGAAAGTCGAAAGTCGAAAGTCGAAAGTCGAAAGTCGAAAGTCGAAAGTCGAAAGTCGAAAGTCGAAAGTCGAAAGTCGAAAGTCGAAAGTTGAAAGTCGAAAGTCGAAAGTCGAAAGTCGAATGTCCAAAGTCGAAAGTCGGAAGTAAAAACTTGAAGGTTAAAACTCGAAAATCCAAAGTCGTCTGTCGGAAGTCGGCAGTGAAAAGTCGATTTCAATGATATTAAAATTTTGTCGGCACCCATGGATAAAATATAATAAAATACGAAAAGTAAAATATCAAACGAAGCGCAGAGTGGGAACCATAATACATCATTAAAGAATGCAAAAGTGGACTCGTTCTAAGCTGATTCGGGAGAATGAAGCTGAGAGGAAGAAAAAAGTTTCCAGTCGGACCAAGCACTGATGATGAAAAAGAAATCTTCCGGAGGATTCCGGAAAATCAAAGAGCGGTAGGAAAAGACGATGGGACAGAGGGGAGGCGGCCGGAAATCTTTTTACATGCAATTCAAAGTTTCGCCACCAGCCAGCCGGCACACAGAATCCAAAATGCAAACCCAAAAGTAAATGGGAAAATCAGAGTGTGAGAGATCTTGTTTCTTTCGACTTCCCACCCAGTCTAGCTCACATGTGGGGCACACTCCAATTTTGGACGAAGGAAGGAAGAAATTTTCCCCAAAAGTTGTGGGGTATTTGAGCAAGCATGAATACGTTAAGCAGAATCGACTAACTAGCTACCTCTAGCTAGCCGATGATTTAGAGAGTGCTTTTTCGGCCTGTTTGGAGAAGGCTCATTTTTCAAAGGACTTCCACCATCTTAGTAGGGAGAAACGGGAATGGCAAGATTTCTTTTAACTAGGACTTACTTGAAACGCTGTCTGAATGGATGCACTTTCTTGCTTTTCTAAAAGCTTGGTTGTCCACCATACCCACCCTCCCCTAGGATATATTTTTTTCTATCTGGCTCCTTCTAGTTAGAATGCTTAGTAGAATTGCTGGCCATCAAATGTACTTTTGTCGGCAACTTGAAACGTGCGATATGAGTGTAGCTATGAGTTTTCCAACATTCCATATCATCGCCATTAAGAGGTTCTGTTCATGGTATAGAATTTGTACACTAGTTAATTTTAAAATATATGTTCCTATAAGCGCACACACTGTTTTGAGATTTACAATAGCTTGTACCACTTAAAATCAGGCTGTAATTCTCGTACCAAAAAACTGATGATCTGTAATATGAGTTTATCTTGTGGTGATTTTTTTCAGGATTGGTACACGCGTTTAAAAGTTATCCAAGATGGAACGCGAGAGGGAAAAACTACTTCTGCACAATCCCCTGATAAACCCTGTGTGGTCATGAGGAATGATCGCCAAGGCTTTTAAATTCCCGAGATCAACAAATTCCGGGGCAGCAATTTTACCTTGCTAACCTAAATGAACCATTTTCATACTTTTCTTCTTGATGATTATTCAAAGATTTTTAATAATTTCCAAGCCTTTTCGTAGAGTTTTTATTTATCGCTGCAATTATACTGAACAGCTGAAAAAAAAGTCACAATCATTAAAAAAAAAAAAACAATTTCATAATAATCTTCTTTTTTATTTGCACATACCTATTTTAATTTTTAATTATAGTGATTAAAATTTACATTGGCAAATAGCATTTCAGTCCTAAGTAGTGGTGGCACTGCATTTTTTTTGACTTGATAAGTTATACATAAAATTGTGTGGAAGTCCTTTTCCCCTTTCTTATCCCCCACTGGAAGGTGAAAAGGGATGTTTTAATAACTATAGCATCATTTCTCGTCCCCTTATACACTCCCCTGTAAAATTTGAATTTATCAAAATAAACATATGACACCTATCTTCTCTTTCCTTTCTTCTCTTTCCTTTTTTGATGGCATTGATATTAAAAAAAATTTACGATAGGTATACATTTTGGTCAGTTGAATACAAAATTTTTGAACAAAAAAAATATTTTTTTGTAAATAGCTTGCTGATTTCAAATTTTGAAGCAAATTTGGTTCATTTTTTTATTTCTTACGTTAAGTATTTAGTAAAAAAAAAAATTTAACATATAAATTTTGTGAAAACTTTTGGAAGTAGAATAAAGAAAAGTTTTCACAAATTTTGGACGTCGAATAATTTTAAAACCAAATCTTAAAAAAGTGGACTTTTTTCAAAGATCGCGTTTGCGGAACCTCTTAAGATGTTCACATCCCAATCTACCGTTTGAAGGGTGAGCCCCCAGATTCCCAGACATTATGCAATTTTGGAAAACCCTATGTATTTTTTTCCAAGTATTACACAATCAATATGATTGAATTTACTATAATTGTCGTTCAATACCTAGAATCAATCATACATTTGAGGTCCTTGGAGCCAAAGGGGTATAAGTGCATAAAAGCATATTTCTAGAAAACACGCTTGAAAGTTTTTGTGTTTGGCCATTTTCCATACATTTTTCGTAAATTTGTATTTTTCATGCGAACGTAGAATGATGGAAATAAAATTCTAAAAATCTGGAAAAATCATCAAATATAATTTAAAATATGAATAATCGTTTGGCTACATTAACTCAAAATCGACCATTTTGTCACTTATACCCCTTTGGTTCTGATGGCCTCATTTGTTGTTGAATCTATCATATTTACAGTTGAATCAGTTATAGCACTACAGTAGAATAAATCATATTTATAGTCAAATCATGGAGGTCGATCATAAATGTATGGTTTAATTTATTATATTTATACTTAAATGCCTAAAACCAAAAATACAATTGTAGTTGAATTTATCATACTTACAGTTGAATCAATTATACCATAACAATTGAATCTATCATATTTATAGTTGAATGTGATAGCGTCAACAAGGAGTGTATAGTTCATTCTAATATATTTATAGTTGAATGCATAAAACCAAACATACAATTGTAGTTGATTGTATCATATAAACAATTGAATCAATTTTACCATTATAGTTGAATCTATCATATTTATAGTTGAATGCGTAAGGTCAATCAGCGGTTTGAAGTTGAATTAAATATATTTATAGTTGAATGCCTTAAATCATGGGTGGCCAAACCGTGGCCCGCAGGCTACATTTGGCCCGCGGCTGTAAATATCATTTGAAGAAAAATGTACCTAAATCTTAATCAATTGCATTTGAAATGCAAGTCGAAGGAATCTCCTTGATTTGATATAATGTAATTCTACGAAAAAGATACCGTCACTGAATAAAGGATCAATTACAATTCTATTAAAAAAAATTAAATCTCAAAACTGTACAATATTTGACACCTTTATAGGGGAACAGAATTATTGCTGCCTATGTTTTAATATGTGATTTTAGAAGTTTGTGGCTTCCTGATTATAAATCATTTGTCAGATTTAGTCAAATAACGTGTGAAAAATGTAAAATTGATCAGCTTTGAGTAACATCGATCATTAATAACTAATCAATAAACAAATCAACCTACGTAAAAACTGAAACCTGATTTTTTATCTGTTTACTATCCTTTGTTCAATCACGGATTCAGATCTTGCTCAGCTATTCGTTTCAGTGATACGCATAAAGAAATTAGAACTTGGAATTTTTAGAACTTGACATAGATAAGATTACAACTATTCCTAACATCAAACAAAAATGTCTATGGGTATTTTATATTGATTTAACAGCTTTGTTGTGGAGTGTGACACGACTCGACTTACGCTTAAAAAATATCAAAGATTCAAATTGGTTTAAATCTTTGTTTTCTTTTTTAATTCAGTCTTATTTACTGTATTTTGGCAGGATTGGGAAAAATTGAGAAAAAGAAAACAGTTGTAACTTTTTTCTCAGATGACAAAATTACACTAGGTCTCAGAATTGAATACTCGGTATTCATTGAATTTTAACTTTTTTTCAAAATCTTTGAAATGTTACTAGTTTGCCAAAAAAGTGAAGAAATTTCTCTTATGAATTTTTACCTATTTTAAGAGTTATCCCGAAAACAAGACTGATAGAAAATAAACTAATTGCATTGAAATAAGCGCTTCCATATTAGGGAAAATTAGCTCTTAAAGTATTTGCTCCTCTGAAAACAGTAAATTTTTTTTGCTTAGGGTTATCTCCTGTACGTTCCATCACATATTAGGCAATTTTTTCCGATTGTTTTAGGTTATTTCATACCATTGGTCTTTGAAGTGGTTTCCATAGTTTTCTGATCGTTGTGAGCTTTCGAGCGGACTCTACCTTTAATTTTGAGGAGTTTGGAGGGCCTCAGGAAAACAGATCATATCAAATTTTCAAAATACTCTGAACCTAATTCACACCATAATCAAAATTATATATTTTAAATTTCTTCAACTATTCGTAAAGATTTTCTTAAAACATTTAATATTTATAAACATTTCACAACATTTGCTTATTTTTTCAAAAACTCGAAACTCTGGTACGAAAGCATTTAAAATTTGTTGTTTTTTGCTTAACTTCAATAGAAAAAGGTATAATTATGAAAATTAAGCCAAATTCATATAGCTAAGTTAAAGTATTGATAACGTGTTCTTACAAATCTAATAGAATTTACAGAGGTGTAACATTTGTCTAGATAACAACCAGAACCGGTTTTGTTTTGGTAAATCTCTCAGGAGGACAACTTATTTGAATATTTGTATTTTTCGAAGGAAATTTTTTCTTTGAAAAATATGTGCAATGATTATAAATAACCAAATGCATTTCCATCCTGTTTATGGATGACTTTCCCGATATCAAATTAAAATTGGGTATTACGAAAAATTCCACTGGAATTGTATTTTTTTTCTGTGTGCGAAAAAAAAGAGTAAATTTTGAACTTGAAAAGTTGAGGTCCGTGCTTATGAGCTTTTTATAAAATTTAATCTTTTAAATGCCGAGAGCTTATGAACGGTACAATTTTCCAACTATTCCATTCCATGGACTATTTTTTATTTTAATTCGAATTAACTATAAAATTATTTAGGAAATAGAGGTTTTAAATTGCTAGAAAAAAATTGTAAAAAAATTAATGGAATAAAAATTTGGTACTAAGATGAATCTGTACTTAAAACAGGCATGTGCAAAAAAATTTCAATAATTTAAGCATATTCTATTTTTAATATTATAGAAAAATTACTTGTTTGGCCCGCGAGCAAAACTTATATCCTTAATTTGGCCCGCCTGATGAAAATGTTGGCCACCCATGCCTTAAATCAATCATATAAATGTAGTTTAATCTAGCATATTTACAGATGAATCAATTATTCCATTAAAGTTGAATCCATTTTAATCATAGTAGATTGCGTAAGGTCAATCATCAGTTTGTAGTTGAGTCTATTATATTTAAATTTGGATGAGAAAAAAATCAACTACGCTTTGATGATTGAAGTAACTAGCTGAAATAATTAGAACAACAGTCGTCTTTACCCTCCGTGATGTGGGAATCTAAAGGAACATGAATCCAAACCAGAGTTAAAAAACAGAATTTTGTGCTCAGATGCTGAATGAAATTTTCAATGCTAGGAATAAAATTGTTTGTATAACGGATAAAAGTAAGTTAGGTATACAGAAATGGCACAGTTTCAAAAGTAAACATAGAAGTGGAAATCAATAGTGTATATTCGAGGCGAAAAACGAAAATTTGTACTTTATTAACTTCCAACCATTCAAACATCAACATCCTTATTTAAATTTCTTTGATTTTCTACAAAAAATTTAACTCATATTTACGCAGATGAATAAGAAATATATCATTGGAAAAATGCTAGCAATAAACGAATAGTGAATTCCTTGGATGCAGGCTTTTCTATGTATACCGAAAATTCCAAAAAAAGCTTATCCGCCGAAAGGATTATAGTTTGTGAGTAAGTTCCATCTGAGGCACATGCAATAGTTCCGAGGCAGGGGGGTGCAAATATTTTCTACAAACAGCCCGTTTTCAATGGAGCAGCACTTTGGCTGTGGAGGAATGATGAAAAATTGGATCCGTTTTCGGAACTTCGATAGCGAAGCTCAAGCTTTATTAAAAATTTGTTTTCCTTTCATCTCGGCTGCTTTCCCCGGGAATGGTTTTTGCCTTTGAGCTGCCTGATGCTTTTTGAGTGAGGGTGCTTTAGAATATTTGACATGTTTGATTTTGATCCAGTTTGGTTTTGGGTGTCTGGTTGGAAAGTTTTGAGAATCTTAAGGATTAATTCCTTTTACGTTTAATGATGTTTATACTTAATTTTGTATATCGAGCCACATGTGGTTCTTTATATATCCACCCACTTCTATTCAATTGGGGGCGGTGAGAAAATATCTTGATTGGGTTATGCTAGTTGAGTAGCCAGTTGGTCGGAACCAATTTCACATATTGACTGCCTCGTCCAGATTCTAATGATGTCGCTGATGATAATGCTGATGTTATCGAAATCTATGGAAGCGAAAGCGTCTTCTTAGGTCGTATGTTTCCCTACTGCTTGCGTCTGGACGCTGGAGTATTACTAAAGTCTGGGAAGTTTTCTATGAAATAATCTTCAGAAGCATTGGTTCCATACCAGGATAATTTTAGTGGTAAACATATCAATTCAAAGTTCTGAATCTTGATGCGGAAAAAATGTCCTCTCAACAAAAAAATCACAGGATTCACAGAGCATTGAACGTTATTGAACCCCCTCATTTCCCACGCATATTAAGATTGATCCCAATTAATGGACATAAGTAAGTCAATAATCGACAATGTCGGTCAGATAATTGCTTCAGGATATTTCCTGAACCCGGTAAATCGTTCACACGGTTTCCGGCTTATTCCGAGCTGACCATCGCTAATAAAACTCGGACATTCGGCAATCTGTTCGCTTCATTATAGGGGCACAAGTAGTGAGATAAACTGGAAATGTGGAAGCTGACCATATAAAAAAACGAAGCAGACTGTAGCAAATAATTGATCCAATTAGACAGGAATCACTCGGACATGTTCCGGGACGAGCAAGGCACAAAAGTCAAAGAGGGAAGCCAAGGCAAACAATCACCAATTACACGTGTGACTTCCGGATAGAAGCCAATATGCCATGCTAGGCTATGCCATGCACCGACACTTTCACCCTCTTGATGATGATCTGCCAGAACTTTCTTCGCTCCTTCATTTGACCAACTTACAGACTTACATACATAGTTCTAATCCACGTGTCCTTCTGTTGGTTTTTCGCTTTGCTTCCGCCTATGGACAACCGTTCCAGACTTTTTGGAACAGGGGTCAATCACACGAATGTTCTTAGTTCTTAACCTAGCATTCGAGAGGTTTTGTGTTATATCCGGAAAAGTTTTTCCCTCTCTGCTGGTGTTGTGTCATTACTCCTTTGTTCAGTAGCATATTTCTTATTATTACAGATAAATTTTAGCAATACGACTTCAGACCCGTTTTCGAAGTTAAATTGAAAAACTAAATAGTACATTATATACCAATCAAACTGGAACGATTGAAAGTTATCAAACTCATTTGGATTCTTTCTGGGCCCGAAAACAACTGTGTAAATTTTTGTGGCCTTACGATTTTTCATATGATGTAATAAAACAAAAAAAAATAGAAAAGATATAAAAACTGTCATATTTAAACTCCCACATGAAAGCTTTACCAGCTATCGATTTCAGTTTCGAACGAAAATATTTTTTCATTTTCAATGTATGTATGAAAGTCGTTATAATCTTCAATTAACAAATTTCTCACTATGTTTCTTTTCAGGTAATTGAGGCACATTCCAATATACAGCAAATTGGTAAAAGGTGAGCAGCACTGATAAAATTTTATGAAATAACCGGTCACGCATACAAAACGAAAATTTTGGTGATATAAAACATAAAATGGAACTTTTTTAACTCTTCATCTAACATGATAAAATTTTTCTTTATGCATACAAAACAGAATGTGAAGCAAAGGCTTAAAAATTTACCAAATTTTAATACCAAAATTCCAGTTCATAGAAATAACAGTTAAAGTAAGAGAATGATTTCTTAGAAGACAAGAAAAGCAGAGACTTAAGAGGACTTCTTAATAATAAGAACTGAATGAATAAATTTTTATCATTGATGTCTTTTTTGTCAAAAATTATTGTTAAAAATTAGCAAAACTTACAAATAAACTAAATTTACAAAATATTACAAAATTTTAAAAAACATACAAAATTTAAAATATTGACAAAATTGACAAAACTGACAAAATTTACAAAATTTACAAAATTTACAAAACTTTCAAAATTTGCAAAATTTACAAAATTTACATAATTTACAAAATTTACAAAATTTACAAAATTTAAAAATTTACAAAATTTACAAAATCTACAAAATTTACAAAATTTACAAAATTTACAAAATTTACAAAATTTACAAAATTTACAAAATTTACAAAATTTACAAAATTTACAAAATTTACACAATTTACAAAATTGACAAAATTTACAAAATTTACAAAATTTACAAAATTTACAAAATTTACAAAATTTACAAAATTTACAAAATTTACAAAATTTACAAAATTTACAAAATTTACAAAATTTACAAAATTTACAAAATTTACAAAATTTACAAAATTTACAAAATTTACAAAATTTACAAAATTTACAAAATTTACAAAATTTACAAAATTTACAAAATTTACAAAATTTACAAAATTTACAAAATTTACAAAATTTACTTAATTTACAAAATTAACAAAATTTACAAAATTTACAAAATTTACAAAATTTACAAAATTTACAAAATTTACAAAATTTACAAAATTTACAAAATTTACAAAATTTACAAAATTTACAAAATTTACAAAATTTACAAAATTTACAAAATTTACAAAATTTACAAAATTTACAAAATTTACAAAATTTACAAAATTTACAAAATTTACAAAATTTACAAAATTAACAAAATTTACAAAATTTACAAAATTTACAAAATTTACAAAATTTACAAAATTTACAAAATTTACAAAATTTACAAAATTTACAAAATTTACAAAATTTACAAAATTTACAAAATTTACAAAACTTACAAAATTTACAAAATTTACAAAATTTACAAAATTTACAAAATTTACAAAATTTACAAAATTTACAAAATTTACAAAATTCACAAAATTTACAAAATTTACAAAATTTACAAAATTTACAAAATTTACAAAATTTACAAAATTTACAAAATTTACAAAATTTACAAAATTTACAAAATTTACAAAATTTACAAAATTTACAAAATTTACAAAATTTACAAAATTTACAAAATTTACGAAATTTACAAAATTTACAAAATTTACAAAATTTACAAAATTTACAAAATTTACAAAATTTACAAAATTTACAAAATTTACAAAATTTACAAATTTTACAAAATTTACAAAATTTACAAAATTTACAAAATTTACAAAGTTTACAAAATTTACAAAATTTACAAAATTTACAAAATTTACAAAATTTACAAAATTTACAAAATTTACAAAATTTACAATATTTACAAAATTTACAAAGTTTACAAAATTTACAAAATTTAAAAAATTTACAAAATTTACAAAATTTACAAAATTTACAAAATTTACAAAATTTACAAAATTTACAAAATTTACAAAATTTACAAAATTTACAAAATTTACAAAATTTACAAAATTTACAAAATTTACAAAATTTACAAAATTTACAAAATTTACAAAATTTACAAAATTTACAAAATTTACAAAATTTACAAAATTTACAAAATTTACAAAATTTACAAAATTTACAAAATTTACAAAATTTACAAAATTTACAAAATTTACAAAATTTACAAAATTTACAAAATTTACAAAATTTACAAAATTTACAAAATTTACAAAATTTACAAAATTTACAAAATTTACAAAATTTACAAAATTTACAAAATTTACAAAATTTACAAAATTTACAAAATTTACAAAATTTACAAAATTTACAAAATTTACAAAATTTACAAAATTTACAAAATTTACAAAATTTACAAAATTTACAAAATTTACAAAATTTAAAATTGTCAAAATTTACAAAATTTACAAAATTTACAAAATTTGCAAAATTTACAAAATTTACAAAATTTACAAAATTTACAAAATTAACAAAATTTACAAAATTTACAAAATTTACAAATTAACAAAATTTACTAAATTATCAAAATTAACAAAATTTACAAAATTTACTAAATTATCAAAATTAACAAAATTTACAAAATTTACAAAATTTACAAAATTTACAAAATTTACAAAATTTACAAAATTTACAAAATTCAAAAAATTCACAAAATTTTCAAAATTTACAAAATTTACAAAATTTACAAAATCTACAAAATTTACAAAATTTACAAAATTTACAAAATTTACAAATTTTACAAAATTTACAAAATTTACAAAATTTACAAAATTTACAAAATTTACAAAATTTACAAAATTTACAAAATTTACAAAATTTACAAAATTTACAAAATTTACAAAATTTACAAAATTTACAAAATTTACAAAATTTACAAAGTTTACAAAATTTACAAAATTTACAAAATTTACAAAATTTACAAAATTTACAAAATTTACAAAATTTACAAAATTTACAAAATTTACAAAATTTACAAAATTTACAAAATTTACAAAATTTACAAAATTTACAAAATTTACAAAATTTACAAAATTTACAAAATTTACAAAATTTACAAAATTTACAAAATTTACAAAATTTACAAAATTTACAAAATTTACAAAATTTACAAAATTTACAAAATTTACAAATTTTACAAAATCTACAAATTAAAGAAATTTTATAGATGTTACAAATTTTACAAATTTTACATTTTTGTCATTTCTGTCATTTTTGTCATTTTTGTCATTTTTATCATTTGTGTCATTTTTGTCTTTTTGTCATTTTTGTCGTTTTTGTCATTTTGGTAATTTATGTAATTTTTGTCATTTTTGTCATTTTTGACATTTCTGACATTTTTGACTTTTTGACATTTTTGACATTTTTGACATTTTTGACATTTTTGACTTTTTTGACATTTTTGACATTTTTGACATTTTTGACATTTTTGACATTTTTGACATTTTTGACATTTTTGACATTTTTGACATTTTTGACATTTTTGACATTTTTGACATTTTTGACATTTTTGACATTTTTGACATTTTTGACATTTTTGACATTTTTGACATTTTTGACATTTTTGACATTTTTGACATTTTTGACATTTTTGACATTTTTGACATTTTTGACATTTTTGACATTTTTGACATTTTTGACATTTTCGACATTTTTGACATTTTTGACATTTTTGACATTTTTGACATTTTTGTCATTTTTGACATTTTTGACATTTTTGACATTTTTGACATTTTTGACATTTTTGACATTTTTGACATTTTTGACATTTTTGACATTTTTGACATTTTTGACATTTTTGACATTTTTGACATTTTTGACATTTTTGACATTTTTGACATTTTTGACATTTTTGACATTTTTGACATTTTTGACATTTTTGACATTTTTGACATTTTTGACATTTTTGACATTTTTGACATTTTTGACATTTTTGACATTTTTGACATTTTTGACATTTTTGACATTTTTGACATTTTTGACATTTTTGACATTTTTGACATTTTTGACATTTTTGTCATTTTTGACAATTTTGAAATTTTTGAAATTTTTGAAATTTTTAAAATTTTTGAGATTTTTGATATTTTTGACATTTTTGACATTTTTACATTTTAAAAATTTTTGTTATTTTTGACATTTTGGACATTTTTGTTAATTTTGACATTTTTGTTATTTTTGACATTTTTGTTATTTTTGACATTTTTGTTATTTTTGACATTTTTGACATTTTTGACATTTTTGATATTTTTGATATTTTTGCCATTTTTGATATTTTTGACATTTTTGACATTTTTGACATTTTTGACATTTTTGACATTTTTGACATTTTTGTCATTTTTGACATTTTTGACATTTTTGACATTTTTGACATTTTTGACATTTTTGACATTCTTGACATTTTTGACATTTTTGACATTTTTGACATTTTTGACATTTTTGACATTTTAGTCATTTTTGACATTTTTGACATTTTTGACATTTTTGACATTTTTGACATTTTTGACATTTTTGACATTTTTGACATTTTTGACATTTTTGACATTTTTGACATTTTTGACATTTTTGACATTTTTGACATTTTTGACATTTTTGACATTTTTGACATTTTTGACATTTTTGACATTTTTGACATTTTTGACATTTTTGACATTTATGACATTTTTGACATTTTTGACATTTATGACATTTTTGACATTTTTGACATTTTTGACATTTTTGACATTTTTGACATTTTTGACATTTTTGACATTTTTGACATTTTTGACATTTTTGACATTTTTGACATTTTTGACATTTTTGACATTTTTGACATTTTTGACATTTTTGACATTTTTGACATTTTTGACATTTTTGACATTTTTGACATTTTTGACATTTTTGACATTTTTGACATTTTTGACATTTTTGACATTTTTGACATTTTTGACATTTTTGACATTTTTGACATTTTTGACATTTTTGACATTTTTGACATTTTTGACATTTTTGACATTTTTGACATTTTTGACATTTTTGACATTTTTGACATTTTTGACATTTTTGACATTTTTGACATTTTTGACATTTTTGACATTTTTGACATTTTTGACATTTTTGACATTTTTGACATTTTTGACATTTTTGACATTTTTGACATTTTTAAAGATTTAAACTTGGAAGACAGATTCTGATTCATTATTCAACTAAGCTTTGAAGTTAAGTGGTTCGAAAAAAGTAGCATTGGTTTGAAAATTAAGCTTTAACTTTGTGCTAAATTACAGTTAGAGACATGTTTCAACTTAATCAAGAACGGATTTATTTTTTTTTCTTCTATATAAATCAGACTGAAGTGAAAAAAATGAAAATTTTTGTGAATGTTTCTGAAAGTTTAAAAATTTAAATCAGTCTGTATAAAGTAGGTTTAGAAGCATAGAATACCTACTTTTTTAAAATTGAAAAAAAATTACTTTCCTTCATCATCTTCAAATCTTTTGACCAAATATATTTTCCAATTTTCCGTAACCGAAGACAACGTTCGATACTTCAGGATCCTTTTTTTTACTATTCTTCCCTCAAATACGATTGCACCGCTCTCGCCATTGCGGTTTCATGCTTCATTTCGTGTGTTTAATAGGTTTCATTTGCCTTTTTTTTATTGGTAGGTACAGCTTTTATTTGCTTTTAGTCGAGGATGACACGGAATGAGCGACGAAGTTTAGCGGTTCCGCGTCATGTGACACTACACTAAGCCGGCTGAAGGGTATTAGAATAGATAGGTACCTACTTCTTCCAAAAATAAAAAAGCTAGAAAAAATACCCCAAACCCTCGAAGGGAGGGGTAGTTCATATTGATCGATTATACATGCTGTTATTATAGGACAAGTATTACTCTTTCCTAAGGATTTTTTTTTGGAATTTTATTTTGCGGTTACCAAGCGGCCAGCACCTGGCAAGTGAAAGGTTCCGTTCCATTTTTTTCCGTCAGAGTCCCCCAAACTTGGCTCGAATGACTTTCCCTCCCCATTTGGAACCCAAAAAACCAGAAGGGAAAAAGTGTGCAGCAGCGTTTTTTTTCTTCCTGTTCAGGTACACAATTGTCACGAATTTTGGGCACCAAAGGAGGATTCGAAAGAGGAGCCCTCAGGAAGACATTTTTTTCTGGGTGCCGGTTGTCTTGAATGGGGAGTCTAACAAATTTAACGGGCTCACTTCATGGAGGTTGGTTTTATGAATTTGTTTTCCTACTTCCTTGGAAGTGCAACTAAGTTGTTATGCGCTTTCGTGATTTACAGTCAGCGAAATGAGAAGTTAGCGATAAAAGTCCTGGATTGATGATTTTAATTAAATGTTAGTACAATAAACTGTTATTTAAAGTTTCAAGTAAGTCTCCAATTTCATTCGGTCTCTCAAAATTCTTAATATTCAGTTTCTCAAAAAAAAATATATATATATAAATTCAAAAAACCATAAATTCATCCAGAGATGAATGAAACTTATAACATCCAGAAGAAAACTTCAATCAGCGAAGAAAGCGACAAAAGCAAACCTGTCAATTTTATATTCTCAAACAGCGTAAAACGCTACAGAAAAAGGGAGTGGGTGGTGAAAAATCCACACACGAGAACAACGCTATACATTCGTATTCTTAACTCGCAGGATTCATCCCCGATCGCCCAGTTTCCACCCTCAAAAAAAGAAAAAAATCATCTCAACGACCCACCACCATCACCTTCTTCAACATTCTTCCGAAAAGAAAGGAAAACCTTTTTCTCTCTTTCACTCTTCCAAATTGCAAACGAGTCCTTTCTCTCAAACGTCGTCGTCCTCGTCCTCGTCGTCGTTCGTGTGATGAAGCTAAATTTAAATTAAATTCACATATACATATTAAACATTCCACCACCAACTGCGTGTGTCCCGTTTCGGGGTTTTTCCCACCCGCGTTACTCTATTTCCTTTTCTTTTTTTCTAGATATACATATAAGCACACATGAACGAACGTGTGTCCTCGTCTTTCCGTCGGATTCCCCGGAGCTAGGGGTGGAAGTTTTTTTTCTTCAACTTTCATCCACCCAGAAACATTCTCAAACGTCACTGATGTTTTCATTTGTTTTTTTTTTCTTTTCTGCTTTTTATTTCCATTTTATTCTACTTATCCACGCTGTGTTTTCTCAATTGGATGGTTACCGTAGAATGTCTTGTGATTTGCTAACACGGAATTTGCATCTTAGGAGTTGTTCATTGATTTTTCAAATTTAAATTTTTTCATCTAACTGTCAATATAAGCTAAAGATCTGTTTTATCCAAGTTTAATGGATGTAGATTTTTTAATTCGATGTTTATCGCGGCTTTTAAAGTAAGATACAACCATAATTTATAAAAATGTACTTATTCGAAAAAAAATGCAACTTTTTGTTCTGTGAATAACTTTTGAGTGCATGGATGAAATTTGAAGAATTTTTCTGCGAAGCTGCCTAGTAATGCAGTGTTTATATGTGAAAATTGTGACTTTCTGTTGCGTTTTTTAAGATAGCGTCCAATGATTTTTTTTACAATTTTAACCATAAACATTTTGTAGATTGGCCCAAAAACCGACCTGTGCTCAATTTCAACTCAATCGGACTTGATTTAGGGATGCTTTAAAGCGTTCAAAGTTTTGAGGGGGAACGAAAGGGGAGACTCAAAGGAAATTAGAAAAATGGAAATTTTAGTTTTGATGCCTAAGGACTTAGAAATGTATAAAACGACAGGATCTGGTATTATCTGAAAAAAAAATTGGTCAAGAATTGACTTTCTGGGCAGTATTTGGAATATCAAATGTCCCAGTCCCAGATAGTCGATATTTGGCCATTTTTGAATTTTGAGGCAACACTAAATATTGACGTTTCATGTATGTCTAAGTTATTTATCAATAAAATTAAAAACTCGATTTTTTGGAATTTCTTTAGTTACCCTCTCACTTGATTTTTGAAATTCTTTAGTCCATCCTTGACAATAATTTTTTTTCGAGATAACACCAGTTTTCGAAGTTTTATGCATTTTTAAGTCATTTGGCATCAAAATTAAAACTTCGATTTTTCCGATTTCCTTTAGTCCCTTTTCTGGTGATTTTTAAGGGTAAAATAACCAAAACTTTGATCACTTTTAGGCACCCCTAAATCAAGTCCGATTTAGCCGAAATTATGCACAGCTTAATTTTTTAGACTTATCTAAAAAATGTTTTTCGAAATTCGACATGACCGGTTTGGCTGCCACCCTAATGTTTACTCCGTTTTCTCAAATTTAGGCTTATTTTGATTACATTCTCTGTTTCTTGAAGCGTGACCATCAAAACCACTTAAATAAAATTTTCAATTTTGTCGAAGTTGTGACAAATTTTACAATTGTCCTCCTTTGGCACAAAAACAATATATTTGTCTTGTTATCACTCCACCACAGTTTTCGCGTAACGGCACGATTCCAAATCCAACCAAAACCGAGTAGAGATTTTTTATGGTGCTAAGCAGAAATAAACGTCATTCGGATGCAGTCTAATTTATATATTTAGCCATTCATTGTGTCAACCGTTATGAAACACTTGCTGATTTGCAGCTTCCACAGATCCTCAGTCTCCACAAGTAAATAGAATAACGAATTTATTTTGGATGGGGTGCCAACATTTCCAAGGTATCCAATATTTCACTCATAAATTAAGTTAATCACTAAAAATTTGAACTAAAATATTTAAAGCTCCTTCCTATCGTTTTAATCATATCTAACATTCCATTAAATAAGCTGATAAGGAAAAGAAAATTGAAAATAATGTTTTGTCTTTCAACAGTTGGGCCGAATCTAGCTTATTTAAGGAGTACGTGCCATTAGACTGAGTCGATTTGAGGTCATCTGGTTGTCAATCTTGATGAATCTGCTAGAGCAATTCTCAAGTTGTAATCGTCACTTTTGATCGCTGAGCTCCACAACAAACACAAGCACCATGGTCATTGGAGCGGAGTAGGGTTCAAATTTTAATGAACAACTAAATTGATTCAAGCCAGAGCAGACATTTTTCAAACATCATAGTTGAAATGGTTGCTGATTTTCCTTCATCGTCACGTTTCAAATCTCATTTGACTACTAGTCAAGCTTCAAGGGACTGGAAAAGCTTGACTATCGTCATGGATTTCTGTTCGCGTGACGGATGTTATTTTTCAAACCACGTTCGCCAAAGCAAGCTGACGGCGTCGCGGTCGGTTCAAAGCATATGTATGATTCGAAAATTTTGAGTATTTGGAAGCAATCCAAATTGGGCGATTTGCCAGTGTCCAAAACAAATAAAATTTGGATTTAAATTCTACTACCAATTGAAGATTTAAATTGCTTTCTTAGAATTTTTATACACCTTAGCTAGATAATTTGAAAGCCAAATTTTTTTGCACAAATAAAAGAAGGATCAAAATGCCGCGAGGTCGATATTGTTCCTTTATTATGTCCCGGTACCGTACTGTCCTAGACTGATCTCCAAAAACGGAAACTATGTTCGTTGTTTTCGTATTTTGTTTCAGCCACGACAACGACCCAGTGTTCCGAAAATCATTCATTTTCAATGAATGTTCATGATTGCACTTCGCAACTGAACGTACAGCGATCGGGTTTTGTTATTGATTGCTACTGGACTTATCCGATCATCCATCGTTCTATTCATCGCTAAAATACAGATCACCTCGCACGATGTTTGCTGTCAAAACAGTGCAGTACTATCATCAAATTGGAATCTCACCATTGAGCGATGCATACGGCGAATCATGTTGGGCTAGGATCAGGAGTGAATGGTTCAGTTAGTGAGCGAGTGATACAAGTAACCGATCATTAGCAAATGTTGTTTGATTTTAAACATAGCCAATTAGTAAATTTATTTGATTTTACAGCGTTTTTTTACTACAGTAAGACTAAAATCAAACTGTAGTTGTGTTTGTGATGGAAAGATGGTCACTTCCGCCGTCTTTTCAATTTCTAATCAGCCAGGCGGATACTGAGTGAGTGACATTCAGAATGGATCAGTTGGTATCTCACTCATCTCCGATATGCGATGTTTGCAAACCCGATGATTCTGAATGATGGGACTCGGTTGGCATTGCTGAGTAGAGCGCTGATCGAGATTGCATACCAGTCGGGCGAAGCAGTTGCGAGAGGCGCTATCCCATTATACAATCAGAATGTATCCAACAGGAAACGCATCCTGAGTGTTTATTTTGATTGATTTTCGGAACATTGCAACAACCAGTGACGAGCTTGTCTTTTCCGGCGTCGTCTTAGAATATTTTTTTTTATCTAAACAACATTCCGTCACAGTCAAAAAGACGACGACGGACTGAAGGCGACTATGATAATTTCGGCGCTTCATTTGACTGAAAGTTGAGGCAGGTTTGTTTGCTTGGTTACTCATTAAAAGGCGTCTGTTATGAATGCGACTGCTTCGACTTTTTCACAGTCACAGTTTGTCGACTGATGACGGTGACGTTTTTACGCTCTGTCAAGACTAACAATCTCGAATCGGAACTTAGCCAAAACCTGAAATCTTTTTCCGGTTCCACAATTCTATAAAAGTTTAAAAAAAAATTCTCCCTTGCTAAAATTAAGCCCCGAATATCGAATTTCGATAAAATAAGACTTAGCTTGCCAGATTGCTCAAATTTTGACTGAATTTTTAAAACTTATATATTTGCAAAATCAAACAAAAGTTTTTCAAGTGTTTCATGAGTAAAAATTCGAGGTCTCTGATGAGATTTCGGATTCTATATCTAATTTATTGATCTTAATTTTCAGTTTGGAACATCATTGCGACAAAATACTGATTCGCATATTGGTTTTGCATTTCAAACTTAAATAAGATGCAATTTCCATATTCGAACGAAACTCATCATTTTGGAATATGAAAAAAAAGTTATTCAAAATTAGCCATTTTTAAGATTAAACATAAAAAAAGTTATTCATTTTTAAGATCAGAATTATAAATTTTAGGTAATTATAATTCGTTTTTAAAATGAGAACTTGATTAAATTTCATAATGGTGAAACGGTTTCATCATTCGGAATTTTTATTAAGTTTCACAAGTTGAATTACGAATCAATAATTGAAGAAATATGTATAGAAATCCAAAAACAAATTTCGCTTTTTGGTTCATTTTTATTAGGAATTATTATCAGGAAATTAGATTTGAATTTTTTTCTTGAATTTGGAATTTGATTTTTAAGCTCAGGTATGCAGGATTCAGATTCGGAAAACACATAAAAGAAATCCATATTCAGATTCTGTTTATATCAAAGTTGTTTTTTAACAAGATTGAAATATCAATGTAAGCATTTCATTGAGGAATCAAATTAATTAATCATAAAATACGTTATTCATGAAAAGTTTTGTTGGTCGAAGTACTTAATGTTTAAGTGGAAGTTGAGCAGAAAATATATTTAATTGATTTGTTGTTTAACATTATTTGTATTTCAGACTCTTAAAAAACAAAGTATAAACTAAAATGTGTGATTCAAATCAAGTTTACAAGAGCAGAAAATAAATGTGATTTGAACCGCAATCCTAATCTGCAACTGTTTTATTCTGAATTTTCACCAATGCTTAAATGGTGATGTTTGTGGTTAAAAAAAATGGCTTATAACTTGCAAATTCAAGTAAATACAAAACAAAGCTTTCAAAATCTCTCATTTATATTTTAGAACTTCATAAAAAATCGGCAACTTCTATGATTTATTTTTGAAAGTTAAGATTTGAAATAAAAATCTATTAAGGTAAAATAATTTGAAGCTGGAAAATTAGATACAATCCATTGCTGGAAAACAGAAAAAAGCGCTCAAATATCAAATTGGTCTGGTTAAGTCACCAAGGTATCAAATTTTGTTTCACTAGAATGATGAGCATTAATTTTTTTAAGTCTTTGGGAGAGCTTTGCATTGCACAAGTTTACAAATTTCAATAAACTGAGCATGCCTTATCTACAGTCCCCCCACAACCATGAGTCACACACAATTAATAGTCACCGATCATTAGAACTGCTGATATCTACTAAACCAAAAGAAATTATACAATATCATTATTTTTGATTAATCGACAATATCATCAAAATGCATTAAAAATATTATTTGTGCGCTTGATAAAAGTAAAACTGCTGTTTGAATACTTTTTATCAAAGGTGAACTATAAGCTGTGGAACTATCGCATAAAATTCCAATGTTATAAGGTTGACATCTTAAACCGTTAAGCCCCTTATGCGGGTATTTCAAAGATTCCAACCAAATAAATTGGTCCCATATAAGCACAAAAGAAGAGTTTACATTTTCCAAATAAAACTGAGCGAATGAAATGCGAAAATTCAATAATATTTAGCTAAATAAAAGTGACCCATACCTAATTGTTACAGAATCCACCAAGTTCCACACAATCATGGGTCACTTTTTCGCAAGCAAAACAAAACATTTCTTGGTTGCTAGTTCAACCCAAATACCCCTTGAACGTATACTAGCAAAGAAAGTCCCTGAATGTTTGCCAGAAACTTGTTGATTTTCATGTTGATATTCGGGTGTAGCCATGGACTTCTATGTGACAAATAATTGTGGGCAATATGACCGGCGTGCGGAGTGCAACAGCGTCCTGGTGGTGTTCGGGACCCAAAACAGCAACATCACGACGGTCCTCCTGCGAGATAGTGGGGTTAGCTGCGGGCCTTGCGAGCCTGTGACTAGCTTGTCATAAACGATTAAAACTCTTTTCAAAAAGTTCTCAGTTTTCTGTCGAAAAGAAAAAAAAATGCTGCAGCAAATTGCTAAAGGAAAAAAATTGTCAAAAAAAAATCTGAAAACCTTTAAAATACTTCAAATTACCGGAAGTGGTATGAATATCTCAACATTGAGTATTGAGCAAAAGGGCCCAGTTAGTCTAGAAGAAATATCAATTTCTTCTTTTGCCAAACCCCCCTTTAAATTACCGAAAATCTCATGAAATATCCACAATATGAGTATTGGGTGAAAGGGCTAAACGAGTAGAAGTCGGATATCGTTGTCCGACGCCATCTTGAAATCCAAGATGGTTGCAACATGAAAATACTTTAAATGACTGAAAAACGCATGAATTTCGCTATCTGACACCATCTTGAAATCTTTTCTTTTCAAACCTCATGATAATAGCTTGAAACCCCCTTAATATGGGTATTGGGTAATAAAGCTATACAAAAAAAGGCGAATTGGCTGCTTCCGCTAGTTTAAAATACTGGAAATCTCTGGAAATCATATGAAAGCCCCACAATGAGGCTACACAATGAGAAGTCTTTTCTGGTATTTTGACGCTATCTTGAAATCCAAGATGGTGGCTTAGCCATTTCTATTCACACCTTTTTATAACTGATAATCGCTTGGAACCCCCGTAATATGGGTTTAAGTTAAAATGTCTAAACTAGAAGAGGTCGAATGTCATTATTTGATGCCATCTTGAAATCCAAGAAGGTGGCTTCAGCTAAGCTTAAAATGCTGTTAATAACTCAAAATATGAAACTCCCACAATATGGGTATTGGGTGAAAGGACTAAACGAGTTGAAGTCAAATTTTGCTATCTGATGCCACCCAAGATGGGGATTTCCGCCGATCTTTAAAATGCTGTAAATGGTCGAAAATCTCATTGAAACTTCATGGAATTTCGAACTTAAGCGGAAGCCGCAATCTTAGATTTCAGAATTGCGTCAGAATGATAAAATAGATTTCTTCTTGTTTAGCCCCTTCACCCAATACCCATATTGTGAGGCTTTCAAGCTATCAGTGATTTACAGCATTTTAAAGTTACGTGGAAGCCGCCATCTTGGAATTCAAGATTGTGCCAGACAGCGAAATTCGACTTCAACTCATGGTATCATTCCACCGGACATTCACAACCAATCGCTTGTTATTTATTTCATTTAAAAAGTCTCTCCTCATTTACTGTACTAATGATTAATTACTCAAAAATGAGGAAATCATCCTTCGCGTGTAGAAAAATCACTGGAGAAATGTGAAATTCTAGCTGTTTACATGGCTCTCATAAACTAACTAGCCATTTATCTGACCATAATCAAGCTTTTAAGCATAGAAGCAGGCTATCTCTGTCCGAGGAAAAATAAATAAAAAAAAAGGACTAACGCCATCTATATCTAAAAATGGATTTCTGTCTGTTTGTCTGTTCCCTATAGACTAAAACTACTGATCCGATATGCGTGAAACTTGACAGATGGGGGTATTGGAGGCAGGAGGAGGTTCCTATTATGGTTTGAGACCCCTCCCTCTCTCATGAAGGGTGGTAGGGGCCTCACAAACAAAAAAAATTGTTTGCATTTCTCGAGAACCAATCAAGCATGGGCATGGGGTGGTATTTGGATACGAGGAATGTTTCTACGAATATTAGATACCCCTCCTTCCTTTCAGTGGGGAGATAGGAAGGGCGGAGGGGGGGTACCTTACAGTTTTTCACATAACTCGAGAACTTATCAAGATATTGGAACCAAATTTGGCATGGAAGGGTATTGGAACAGAAGAAATGTTTCTTTTTTTATTTTTCACCCCTTCCTTTTTTCAGTGGGGATATAGGCATGGAGGAGGAGGGGGCCTTCTTTACAATTTCATGACATAACTTGAGAACTATTCGAACAAATGAAAAAAAATTGGCTTGGATGAGTATTTGGGTACGAGAAAGAGTTCTATGAATACTTGATATCCTTTTGATGAGAGATAGAAAGAGGAGAAGGGGCTCCTTTACACTTTCCAGCATAATTGGAAAACTTATAAAACAAAGAGATCTTAATTTGGCATGGGAAGGTATTTGAATCAGAAATGTTAAAATCGCGAGTCTACATACTCGCACTTTGCCCTTATTTGCAGAACGATTTTATTTCGTTAAACTCAAACTGCAATGATGCTATCGAAAGTTCAACTCGGAAAGCATCAGGAAGTAAGGTTCGGGTAAACTCGGCAGGAGTAAACAGCAATCGGGGGAAACATCAGCGAAGCGAACGTACAGTTCTGCGAATCCAAAATTCAAATCGTTTTCGTTCGGCAGCCGAACACATCAATCGGACTACGCATGGGGGCGTGGCTAAAAGTGATAGATACAAGGGAACGGGAAACGAGCGAAAGAAGGGTGCGACGAATGTGAACTCGGTCCGTCGGGCAACGATCGCTCGTGTGCATTCGTGTACGGTAAGCTTCGTTCTGTTGTTTCGTTGGTGTGATTTTATTCCTGCGAGGCATGGAAAACATCAATGCAGAACTGTACTCTTCGTTTTGTGTGCAATCACGTAATGATTGGAACGAAGATAAAATCAATCTGCACACAACAAGTTAAACTCGGAAAAAATCAGCCGAATGGTTCTTTCCGAAGCGAATTTACACACCGCTGATTTGAATACGAGAAATGTCTCTATGGTCACTTAAAGTTTGAAGAACCTCTTAGCTGAATGAAACTATGATTTCAAAGCAATTCAAAGTAATTCAATTAAAGAATCATCGACTACTTTGAAATAATAGTCTCTATGGTATTTTGAGAACCCTCTGTTCTTCCTGTTGCGAAATTTTAAGGTGGGAGGGTGCACTCATACAATTATTTATATCACTTGAGAATTTATCCAGCAAATGGAACCAAATTTTGCTTGGTAGTTTATTTGAGTATTTACGAGGAATACTACTATGAATATTTGCTACTACTGCCTCCTCCCAGTGGGGTGATAGGAAGAAGAAAAGGGGGCACCGTTACAATTTTTCGCAAAACTCGAGAACTAATCGAGCAAATGGAAACAAATTTGACATGGGAGGGCATTTGGATGTGATAAATTGTTAGATAATTATTCCAGACTTTTTTTTCCTTCAATTGGTCATAAAGTTAGAGAGGAGGGGAGCTCACATATATTTTTTTTGTATAAACCAAGATCTTATCAAACAAATGGAACTAAATAAGACATGAGAAATCATTTGAGTATGGGAAATGGTTCATGAATATTTGAAACACCATCTTCTTTCCAGTGAGTACAAAGGAAATGGGGAGGGGGTTCAACACATTTTTTTGGTATAGAAGTAATCAAGTAAAAAATCAAATTTGGTATGGGAAAGTATTGGAGTACAAGATATGTTTCTATGGAATTTTATAGCCCCTACTGCCTTGCAGCGCGGAGAGGGGAGGGACGAAAAGGGTTCCATATAAATGTTGATGTATTGCTTAAAACTCATGAATCAATATAACCAAATTTTATATGAGAGTTTTTGATTACAAAAAACCTACCTTCTTCCAGTATTTGCGGATGGGAAGGAAAAAGGGCAAACTTCCATATAAGTTTTTTGGCATATACCGAGCACATATAATAATTACCAAAAATAAACAAAATTTGAATTATTTCTTAAAATTCCATTTATTTTTGGAAGGAGTTGCAACGCACACCGGGTCAGCTAGTGTTTAGTAGAAGCTTTATAAAAGCTTTGATGATCAAAATTTCACAGCATAATGATTTTTCGGAGAATAAAACAATAGTTATGATGACGTTTTTAGAACAGGGCCTAGTAGCCAGATTTTAGCTTTATTAAAATTCTGGTGATGTATAAAATGCGCTGTAGCTTTTTATGAAGATGAATGCTAGTTATACGTTAGAGCTACACGAAGTTGTGCTCACCATAATAAAGCAAAAATTGTTACTTGGGCAGGAATAATTGAAGTTCCAGTTACAGTGCTCAAATAAATAGTTTAGAACGCAAGGTTCAGCGTTATTTGTAGAGATGCCTACATCGCTCATGTCGTCAAATGCAAATCCACTGGAATCTAGATGGATTTTCCAATCGTCAAATACCTACAATCCCACCCATACTCTTAGCCGTGGTTCAAAAGCAAGAGAGTTATCCTTGGTTTTGCAGACCTGGGTTGTACTGCTAGCTTAAGCTTCACCATTCCGGTCGCCGATCTTGAAATTCTTTCTTCCGCCCTTTAGAAATCGTAACGGTTTCGAAACTAAACCTTTAGAACTCGTCTTTCCGGGATGAATCATTCCAAAGGATGAGAATCCCAAAAAAAAAGAACCCAACTTTCTAACCTCGATCTCCAACTGGTATTTTGTAGCTGGCGTCGAACATCTCGCATCCTCTGCGCTGTTAGTTCTCTGGCTATGGGTGCTAGCAGGTTTGAAGATCTTGAGTGCTGTGTGAGTGACTGCCACACTGAATCTTATTGTACTAATTTTTGACGGTCGCCAAAGAACCTGTAAATTGTGGTTCACAGCATCCGCTCAATCCTGTATTTTACCAGATGATCCTATCGTCTATCAGATTAGAGTTTGTAGTATGTATACTTCTCATCTGAACGCTTACGAGATGTAGGTAGTATCATGAAAACGTGATATGATCATTATGAATAATTGCTATCACAAGCTGAAAATAGTTTCCATTCAAAATTGAAATTTAACACAATTCAAATGTCTTCCAATTACTGTAATTGAAATTTAATAATTAATTTTCAATTAAATTTAATGTGCCTTTTTCCACTCGAGCAGAATCCCCACCAATTACGGTACATGTACAGCGTACATTTTATATGCGAGCACAGAGCATAGATGGACCTCCAATTGAGAAAAAAGACTAGGAAACTCATATGTGAACTTTACATGAAAGGAGCAAGTCACCTTCGTCTCCATATCCTTGTTCCTTGAAAATCTCGCTTTTCCTCAGCCCACCCATCGTGAGGGAAAAATGAAGAAAAATTTCAGTCCTCTCCTTAAGGTTTTTCACTTTCTTCTTCGGGGGCTGTATGAAGCACCACCAACCAACGACGACGGGGGGTGGTAATGATTGGGATTTTTTTTTTTTTGGTTTCTTTTCCTCCACTTCACTTTAACGAGACCGGAGACACGAGGTTTTGGATCTTCTATCCAGATTTAAAGGAAGATGATGGTGGAGGAAAAGGAGCTGACTGTCCTGAGGGAGGTGATTGTTGAACGTGGTTTTCCGTTGTCACCACCAGACAAGACCGGCAATCATCGAGCGTCATCAGCGTCGGTTCTCATCTCATCTTCTCTCCTTCCTGGCTGTCAATTTTTCTCACTGCTGATTGTATTATATTTTCATAATTTTAAGGGACGCCGATTTTGGTGCGAGTTGTGTCGGTATTTGTCGTTTTTGAATTTATGTACATTTTCGATTCTTTTTTATTTTGAAAAGATTCAAATAATTTTAAAGCATCTCTAATTTTTGTTCGCCAATTCGTATATCGTCATAAACCTTGAAAATTTCATTGAACCTTCCAGCTACAAGAATATTGCAAAACAAGCTTAAATTGCCATTTTCTTCTAATCCACTCCTTTAGGGCGCGGATGAATAATGATGTTGGCAGCCTCCCTCCCACGTGGCTTGCCACCCACCTCCCAGCTCTGCCTCTTTACCTTCCCCCTTCCCATCTTGTTTTGTCACGTTTCCACAACTTCCAACCAATAAACATCATCCACACTCTAACACACACACACACTCGCATATGTGAGCCAAGCGAGAAAAAATCCAGCTCAGCGAGTTACACTCATAATGTGCTCATATTTATTCCCGGCAAAACTTGCTTCGAGAAACTCCTTTTTTCATTTTCTCGGGTAGCATTTTTTTTCCTGCTGCTCCTCCTGCACCAACCTCTCCTTCTCATTTGCCCTTCCCCATCAAAATACGTGGAGCAGTTTTTCATCATTCGACAAACAGCGAAACCGGGAAAGAGGACGTATGAAGCTAAAAAAATCTGTCGCCTTCGTCGTATCTTATTATTTTACCTCGCTTTTCCTCCCATCCCCCGAAACCAACTGCTAAAAAGCTTCCGCCCGCCATCCACCCCCATTCTTCCTACTTATTTCACCCTGGGCGACTTGGCTTTGGCAAACATATAAAATACATAAACACTCGAGGAGATTCAGACACACGACGAGGAAAAAGCTTTTGTAGACTATAAACTTTTGCGCGCAGAGTGAGAAAGCTCACATCCTACACATATGAGAGTGTTGTTATTCATTCCGACGCTTTCCTCCTTACACCCACCCTGCCGGGCGCCGTTACTTTTCCTATCCCACGACCGAATCAACTATGGTACTTTGCGACGTTTCTTTCCAATCAATGAGGATACTTTGTGCGGCTAAAGATGAAACCTCCTCGTCCGTACGTCATTTACATACATTTCTGGTGGGGGTGGGTAACTCAATATTGAACACCAAGTTTTTTGAGCTGTCACGCTCATTAAAGCAGTTGTTCACATATCGAACATGTGATTTGTTCAATGTATTGATTTGTTTGTTTTAGAAAAAGTATTAGAAAGTTATTCAAAATTTGGTAAATTAGGGAACTAAATGTCCGATTATCACATTCTATGTGAATATGGGGTATTTGTTTGTATGAAATTTTTACGATTTGTTGAAACTTTGCACAAATCTCTCGGATGCGCTTGTTGACCAGAGTTAGCAAACGCAGCATCAAGTAGACAGCTTTTTTCATAAAAAAAATCCAAACAATCTTAAGAATTTCGTACTCATTCAAGCGCTGTACCTTGATATTGAAACAATTTTTTAACGGTCGCCATAAAAAATACAAGTTTTAAGAAAAAAATTCATGTCACTCTTTTCTAAAAGTTTCCTTTAAAAAAATACCTTCTATTTTTTATAATGTTACAATTCTCTTTGAACAAAATTTTCATGGAAATAATCAGGTTGAAAAAAATTTCTCGTAAATCTCCCATGAATTTTGGCTGATTATGTTTATTTCATGTTTACCTACTGAGTAAGCTGTTAACAATTCAAATTTGATAATTTTATTTTTATTTTCATGACATGACATCTCCTAAACAATATAGAAGGATAAAACCAGAAAAGCTTGTTCATTTGGAAATGAGACGGTTTCATTTAGTTATACACACTTAGAAAAATCCATGGAATATTACATGAACTAGCATGGGTAGAAGGGAATCGGCCAATTGCATGTGACTATACAAGCCGTTTCATGTAATATTACAACTCGTTTCATGTAAATTCCCGATTTTTAATAAGCGTGATTTCTCATGTAATAATACAGCCTACATCATGAAAGTGTCCGCTTGCATTTTTTATTGGAAAATTACATTTAAAACCATATTTAAAATTGATTTGAGCAGGGATGTATTCATTTTGGAATAAAAACAGTAGGTTTTATTTAGTTTTGATATTTATTCGTCCTCACTGGTTCAAAAAGAGCGGATCTCACATCGAATGATGATTCCAAAACACAACTAACGATTATTCATAATTCAGTTGTACTTTCACTAGCACAAATTAATCCATTATTTAACCCTTCTGTTTTGCGTGCTTTGGCTTATTAGTTTTTAAATACTATGATTAACTAATGGAGCACTGATATCGAAGGATACTCTTCTATAAAACCCCTCCCCTATCTTGTACAAATATTTTTAACCATTGAGCTGCTGCTACTATGACTTCCTTTTTCCTTCCTTCCTTTACTAACCTATTGAAATAAATACACTCGGCACAAAAATTGTAAAAAAGGCCTATAATAAACTAGTTTTAAATTAAATAAAGTACCTACTATGTTTCTCTATGAATTTCCTATTAATTACAACATGATCACCAATTATTATTAGTAATTGTGGGCGTTACTTTGAAAATGACTTTCTGAAAAATTTAATATTTTTCTCGAGCATTTGAAGTCTAACATATATTTTTGGTCTAAAGCCATCTTATTCTATACCAAATGGAGCTGGCTTACCTTCATCGATGGCTGGCCAATTTCCATTAATTGTTTGAATTTATCTAATCAATCTACATATCTTCGTCACAATCATCTTAAATTAAGATAAATAGCACCAGGTTGATTTGCTAATTTTTCATTTTCAATTTGTCCAATAAGGATGTGTAGATACGGCTACAGTTGCTGAAAATAAAAAAAATATAATGTATAAATATTGAAACTCAAGGAAAATAACCTCGATACAAACCAGCAATCCAATCCAAGTTGAACTATCGTTCGGAGCGTAGCCTTTCTGGTTAATAAAACCTTATCTGTTGGTTTCAACATCCTTCACCGGATCGATTTCTGTTCTACACTTTTATAGATGATGTACAGTGGTACATTTCATTGGAGGCTACCAGGAGGGGAAATATGGTGTGACTTTACCTGATTTAATAAAACAAAACTTTCGTAAATTACGAACCAAAAAAGGTGGGAATGCCACTCAAAGTGGCAAATTCCCGAATAAAAACATTACAAAAGAACAATGAAATTAAAGGATCTTACCAGGGGGGGTACTCGACACCTTCCAATTGTCCACTAGGAACCATAAATTATCCCTTAAAATGGGCCTCATCGTTATGGTTGCTGTGACAGCCTATTTCGAGTTTTCCAGAAGAACTAAAATTAAAAAATTTTCAGCGAATCGAGCAAATTTGATTGAATTTTGAAATAAACATGGATGGATCGGTGACTGACACAATTAAGCCTGCAGATTCTTTGCATTGATACAATTTTGGTACAGCTATAGTAAGGCCGAAACAAATGTTTAATGTTTATTGTTAGAAGTACGTGAACCTGTCAGTTACAAACTATAGTTCAAACAAGGATATGAATTTGAAATCCTTCTTTTGACACTCGGAGTTGAAACATCATCACGGAGGGGAGGAGGATAATTAGAAGTAATGCAAAAAATAATAAAATGAAATAAATTGCACAAAAGATCGTATGCACAAAAATTGCACAACATTTTCATTGCATAATAATGATAAATTATTAACAAAAATTTAAAAAAATCTATATGTTTATTTAAATTATTAAGAAGAGGCGATAAAACTCCCATCTTCTAGAGTTTGTCTATTCGTTTTTGTAAAACAGAGGTTTCAAAACTAAAACTTGATATTTGTACCGGCCTTATCAATTTGGCGATACTGCATGTTTACGTCTTTTTGTGAGAACGTGCATGAACTATTGTACTTCGAAAAATGATTGATTTTTTGATTAACAAAATAAGGCATAGATGATTTTTCTGAAATATGTTTCATTTTCAATCACTTTTAAATTTTTTTATTCAAATTTGTAAAACGTTTTCTCATTTCGTGTCTCTTAGTCTACTTCTTTTACATTTTTTCACACAAAATATGTTTTAGTTAAGTTTAGTTTAGTTTCTTTATTCAGTTTTATACACAAACATTTACATTTTTTATGATAAGTAAAGTATTTAAATTTTATATTGGTTTTATTTTAAACCCAAATCAGACGAATTTTCTTAAACAAGCTTTTGTTTGAAAGAAGCTACAATGATATCAAATGGCACGAAATAAGAAAACGTTTAAAAATATTAGAAATAACAAATTCAAAGCTTATAAAAAATCAAACACCATTATAATCAATTATTTTTCCGATCATACTCAAAAAAATATAATATATTTCGAAGTGATGTAGAGCTCTACGTTCTAACTATAAGGCATTAGCATGCAGTATCCCATTCATATATCATAAATGACATAGATTACTGTGAAGCATAAATGCATCTATCCAAGGTGAATCAAATCTCGATTTATTTACAATTTGGTAGTTTCGCCCTATTGATTTTCGCTCGTATTTTGTTCCAAAGTTTAAAACTAAACTAATCAATTACCTTAAGATTTTCGTGTAAAGGCAGAATACATTCCCATTTTCAAATTCAAAACTAAGTAATTTGTGACCCAAAACTAAGTGCCGTCGTATGAACTCAAAATTGAGTTCTCAATTTTCTCCTTGAGGCAGCTCATAACTGCGACCTCAAAAATTCTTAATTCCTCAAACCAGAGCTTTAATCGGAGAAATTCATCAATTGGAGAACCAAGTTTTTTTGAATACTTCACATCATTCGCAAATATAATCATCCGACCCATAAAACATGAGCGCCTTACAGAGCAACGAAATTTCCAACCAAGCAGCTGTTGCATCCAGCGGTGGAATAACGGAGGCCATTCAATTAGAGTTGAAAAAAATAAATACCTCTTAGTGATCTTTTCAATGAATTGATGAATTCAGTTTCATTTAATCCTCATATGATGATTGTTTAAAAATCCAGTTATTAAAGGTAAACAGTTGTTCTATTACTTGCTCTAAACTCAAATAAAAAATTATCTAGGCTTGCTACTTTCTTTAACATTCTGCTTAAAGCGGAAAAACTTAACTTTTAGCTCGGCCTTGTTTCGTGGAACTTATTTGGAAAATGCCTATAAAACTCAAAATTGAGGTCTACTAGTGAACTCGCATTTTGAACCAAAAGTAGTTAATTTTGAATTTGGAATCGGGAGCGTGTATTTGTTTATAAACATTTTCATTACGAATATTTTACTGCGATCCGTCCCATTTAAACTAAAGCAGGTAATTATACATACATTTGTTGAAAAATAAAACCTTAAAAGAAATATTAGTTCATTTTAAGTATAGCATATTTTCAGACTAACCTTATTTCTTTGGAATCCTTCTTTTTTAGTGAACGACACTCGTTGAATTGTCCAAAGTTTGGACTCCAAACCGAGAATGTTTACTTGGAATCGTGAAAACGTCTTTTCTGCAGTTGCTGACGATTACCGATTTGCATATGATCGACCTAATTCACGTCACCAGATCGAGATTTACAATTTGAAAGGCATTGACCTGGAATATGACGACCAATTCTCCCAGAACGGAATCATTTATCAGACGATGTAGGTGCATGGCAATATTTCGATTCTTGTATTGTTTCCCTGTGAGGTTGCAAATTTGTTCGTAAGTACCCAAGGATAGAAGCTTTGATGCTTGACCAAACAGAATCTTGTCACTGAACCTCCGTGTTACTTCATAGTGTCATTCCATCTTTCTCTGATTTAGAAGGGAACGGGAGCTAGAAGACAGACGATACTAAAATTTTGAGATTCCTTTCATAAGAAAATAAGAACAATGTTTCGCTTACCTTTTTTCGTTTTTTTTTCAATCCAATTATAGTGCATATTTTTATATGACCAATATTTCTTCATATTCGGAATCATTATCCACGTATACGGAGGCTTTTTGAAGTAACTAGAAAGGTTATTTTAACGATTATATCAAATTCGAATTTACTTCTGATTTGAAACACTTACCTTTCTGATTGTGAACTAAATTGAGTTATCCAAAGTGAAACAATTAAAGAGATTTACGCATGAGACGTTTTGTTTCCTCCACTTCAGCTCCAGCAGCTGCTTGACCTCCTGGATTCAATTTGTTTATGCAGGCTTTTTTTTTACTTAAGAGTGGAAATGTAAACTCCCAAGTAATGTACCATTACATTACATTCAATCCACGGATTTGCAAAACTGTTTTCACGCAATAAATTATCCTCGCGATCCTCATTTTCGCATAATTTATGTTTATTCACTCACTTTACACATTCATTTCACATTGATAGCCGGTAAAGCAAGAACTTGAAACGGAGAAAGTACTTTTCAACAATTATTCAATCCCTGTTTACGGACACAAACTTTGCACGACTAGATTCGAAGAAAAAATGGCAGTACTTTGTCGAAATTGGGTTTACTGGGAACGACATGTAAATTATGCAGCATGTAATGACCAGCAAATTGGTTTACATGTCGTGACACTTAAAATTCATTGCCAACAAATGCCAATGCCAACTACGCGAATAAATCAGTGAATTCACGTGTAAGGTAACATTACATTTAAAACTGTGCGATTTTAGTGGATGGAGATTTACATGAAACAAGCTTTTTAATTACATGAAAATACGCGATTCCTTTCTACCCATGTTGTAACATGTAAGGTTACATGAATTTACCGAACTGTAAATATTTGTGTGTGTTTTTTACATGCCATCTCAAGCGACTTTTGTTTTCGCTTTCAAAATCTGAAAGTTACGTGCAATGTACTATTACATTTTTTTTTCTGTGTAGGTTATAGTTATAGTGATCGGATATGCAAAATTTTGACAGCGTTGTGTTGCCTGTTAAAGGTACTATCAAGCATTTTTTTTTTAATTTAACACTTCCGCATTCCCGAGATATTTAAGATGCGAGAGAGTAAGGCAAAAATAATTGTGCACAGATTTCTTCAGAATCAATCATTATAAAATCAAGAGCTGACAAAACTGTTGTGTATCCCGGAAATTACTACGATTGAATAATGAATAATTATGAAAACAATGTCAAGAATGTACACAAAGTTGAAACCAAGTGTTAGAGTGAAGTAGATAACCGGAAATTATGGTTAAAGATCATCAGGGAATTCAAGGCTTACACTAACGTTTTAAATTATGAATGAACAAAAAACTCAGTGTATGTCTCTGAAACTTCCAGAAAATTCGTCCCTGAGAGGCTAGAAGTGTTACCCAGCAATCAATCGTGTAAACTTAAAGTCAAAAGACAAAAGCCGGTGCCGAGCCAATGCACCGAATTTATCTGTCATAAATTTTGATGGACGACTTGTGAAAACTTGTGAAATAAACATTGTTTTGACCCATTCCAAGCACCCCTCAACTGGAGAACCGATTTTTATTTTTCATTATCCAAAAATAAATTACATAGCGTTAGAAAGGTTATTTCTTGAGTGTCATTTTCCATTAAAAGATTTTTAGCTACCTTTTTTAGAATTGAGTATGTGAACGTTGAAATTTAAAAATATTAGTATGAAATTAAATTAATTTTTGCAAATATTCTTTATTTATAACATAACTTTGTCAAAAATCTAGCTATGTCAAAAAAAAATTACTGGAAAATGATGGTAGAAAAGCCATATTTTAAGCATGGTATAAGATAAATAAAAGTTACTGCAAGTAACTCTAGAATCGTTGATAAAGGTACAGTACCGTTCATAATTGTATAGAAAATGGAAGCAAGCGCACTGTCACTTCGACTTTGAACTTCCATAACTTTTTACTCTGATGATAGTTTTTGATAAAATTTTTTGCGTTAGATAGATAAACTATCACACTATTATCACACAAAATTTGAGATCTCTCGAGTTTGTGTGGCAAACAGCAATACAGTACCAAAATAGGAAAAGTAGGTTCAAAGATGGAAATTTTGATCATCAACATTTTTGCAAATCTTTCAATAATGGCAAACCTATGTTGAAAATTCTCATTGAAACTTGTAGATAAGATCAAGAACTATAAATAAATTTCTTGAAAGATATAAAGCTCCCGTTTGTTTATGAGAAAAATATGATTATTTAAACACCACCGCTTAAAGGGTTCAAAGTAAGGCAACTAACCCTACTTGCGCATAAAAATCTTAAAACTTAAATTCCAATTTGATCAATATTTCAGAAAAAAAATTCGCGCAAAAATTGCGTTGAAACCCACGATTAGCTGAAGTCCCGTATAAGTCTTTAATGATAAGAGCATCAAATTTACAATATTGACAAAAATCACAAAATAGACAAATTAAGGGGGGGTAGGGTCTAACAGGTATAAAAAACACCATTTTCACGATTTTTTTTAGAGCTATTGTTCAAACAAATGTATTCAAATTTTTTGCATTATACAAAGCATTGTTAAAAGAACATTAAGTAATTTTTTCGTAGAAAAATATTGAAAAATGAGCCGGTGACGGAGCATTTTCGAGGATGCCTTTTAGAAAACAGGATTTGCGGTGGACATTGTATCTCAGCACAGAATCATCTGAAATCAAAAAATCAGAGCAAAATATTTTTAATAGATGTTTTTCTGGACCCCAACGTTTTTATTTAACTTAAAAATATTTTTATGAAATTTTTGTGGCTGTTTGAAGTAAAAACTACGATTTTTCACTTAAAAATCCGCCATTTTCACCTCTAAAATCTCTAAAAAGAAAAACGTTGGGGTCTGGTATTTTATATGTAGAAAATATGTTCCAAATTTGAAAAGAATCGGATAAGTAGTTTTCAAATGACGATGTCCACGGACATTAAAAATGTGCTTTCGAGAAAAACGCGTTTCAAGTTTCTGCTCTTGCTTTCTTGCAGTATTAGATAGGAGGAGATAAAGGCCTATAACTTCTACAGTTTTGCTTCAATTGACTTGAAAATTTGACACAACATTCTTGAAATGTTTTACAATAAAAAAATAAAAAAATAAAATAATCGATTTTTTGAAAGTGTTAGACCCTACCCCACCCCTTAAATAAAATGTTAATTCATTGTAATTAACTGATAAAAAATTGACAAACTTGACAAAAATTACAAAATTTATACAATTAACTAAATTTACAAAATTGACAAAAATGAAAAAGTGGCGAAAATAAAAAAAAACCGACAAAAATGAATAAGTTGACAAAAACTAAAAAATCTGTCAAAAATTACAAAAATATTAAAAGTGACAAAATGAAAAAAACATTCTGAAAATGGTCAAAGACGACAAATTCAAAATGTAAAAAAATGAGAAATATGACAAGAAGGCAAACATAAAAAATTCGAATTATAAACAAAAATAATAAAAATAAAAGGAATTTACAAAACTAACAAAACTAAACAAATTGACAAAATAAATAACGAATAGCAATAGAAATTGAAATGGTTTAATTTTTTTTTGATTTTATAGTTTTGTCAGTTTTGCAAATTTAGTTTACTAAATTAATCCTGTCAATTGTGTATGTTTTCATCATTTTGTCTTTTTTGTATTTTTTTTTCAATTTTGTAAATTTTGTCAAATTTATCAATTTTGTCAAATTTATCAATTTTGTCAGTTTTTTCAGTTTTATCATTTTTTTTCATTTCGTCTATTTCGTCTATTTTATCAATTTGTGAGTTTGATAATTGAGTTGACAAAAAAAATTATAAAAATTGCAAAAATGACATGAAAGACGAAAATGACAAATAATAAAAAATTGTCAAAAACACAAAATATATAAACATGAAAAATTTTACTAAAATAAAAAAATTGGCAAATTTAAAACAATGACCTCATTTAACAGAATGGAAAAAGCGACAAATATTGACAAATCGACAAAATTGTTAAAATTGATGAAAATTACAAAATTGACAAATATTGACAAAATTGTTAAAATTAATAAAATAAACAAGATTGCAAAAATGACATGAAAGACGAAAATGACAAATAATACAATATTGACAAAATTGACAAAATTGACAAAATTGACAAAATTGACAAAATTGACAAAATTGACAAAATTGACAAAATGGACAAAATTGACAAAATTGACAAAATTGACAAAATTGACAAAATTGACAAAATTGAAAAAAATTGACAAAATTGACAAAAATGACAAAATTGACAAAATTGACAAAATTTACAAAATTTACAAAATTTACAAAATTTACAAAATTTACAAAATTTACAAAATTTACAAAATTTACAAAATTTACAAAATTGACAAAATTGACAAAATTGACAAAATTGACAAAAATGACAAAATTGAAAACAATTGACAAAATTGACAAAATTGACCAAATTGACAAAATTGACAAAATTGACAAAATTGACAAAATTGACAAAATTGACAAAATTGACAAAATTGTTAAAATTTACAAAATTGACAAAATTTACAAAATTGACAAAATTGACAAAATTGACAAAATTGACAAAATTGACAAAACTGTCAAAATTGACAAAATTGCCAAAATTGACAAAATTGACAAAATTGAAAAAGTTGACAAAACTGACAAAATTGACAAAATTGACAAAATTGACAAAATTGACAAAATTGACAAAATTGACAAAATTGACAAAATTGACAAAATTGACAAAATTGACAAAATTGACAAAATTGACAAAATTGACAAAATTGACAAAATTGACAAAATTGACAAAATTGACAAAATTGACAAAATTGACAAAATTGACAAAATTGACAAAATTGACAAAATTGACAAAATTGACAAAATTGACAAAATTGACAAAATTGACAAAATTGACAAAATTGACAAAATTGACAAAATTGACAAAATTGACAAAATTGACAAAATTGACAAAATTGACAAAATTGACAAAATTGACAAAATTGACAAAATTGACAAAATTGACAAAATGGACAAAATTGACAAAATTGACAAAATTGACAAAATTGACAAAATTGACAAAATTGAAAAAAATTGACAAAATTGACAAAATTGACAAAATTGACAAAATTTACAAAATTTACAAAATTTACAAAATTTACAAAATTTACAAAATTTACAAAATTTACAAAATTTACAAAATTTACAAAATTTACAAAATTTACAAAATTGACAAAATTGACAAAATTGACAAAATTGACAAAAATGACAAAATTGAAAACAATTGACAAAATTGACAAAATTGACCAAATTGACAAAATTGACAAAATTGACAAAATTGACAAAATTGACAAAATTGACAAAATTGACAAAATTGACAAAATTGTTAAAATTTACAAAATTGACAAAATTTACAAAATTGACAAAATTGACAAAATTGACAAAATTGACAAAATTGTCAAAATTGACAAAATTGCCAAAATTGACAAAATTGACAAAATTGAAAAAGTTGACAAAACTGACGAAATTGACAAAATTGACAAAATTGACAAAATTGACAAAATTGACAAAATTGACAAAATTGACAAAATTGACAAAATTGACAAAATTGACAAAATTGACAAAATTGACAAAATTGACAAAATTGACAAAATTGACAAAATTGACAAAATTGACAAAATTGACAAAATTGACAAAATTGACAAAATTGACAAAATTGACAAAATTGACAAAATTGACAAAATTGACAAAATTGACAAAATTGACAAAATTGACAAAATTGACAAAATTGACAAAATTGACAAAATTGACAAAATTGACAAAATTGACAAAATTGACAAAATTGACAAAATTGACAAAATTGACAAAATTGACAAAATTGACAAAATTGACAAAATTGACAAAATTGACAAAATTGACAAAATTGACAAAATTGACAAAATTGACAAAATTGACAAAATTGACGAAATTGACAAAATTGACAAAATTGACAAAATTGACAAAATTGACAAAATTGACAAAATTGACAAAATTGACAAAATTGACAAAATTGGCAAAATTGACAAAATTGACAAAATTGACAAAATTTACAAAATTTACAAAATTTACAAAATTTACAAAATTTACAAAATTTACAAAATTGACAAAATTGACAAAATTGACAAAATTGACAAAATTGACAAAATTGACAAAATTTACAAAATTTACAAAATTGACAAAATTGACAAAATTGACAAAATTGACAAAATTGACAAAATTGACAAAATTGACAAAATTGACAAAATTGACAAAAACTTTAAAAATGACAAATTATTTAAAATGACAAAATTATCAAAATTTTCAAAAAGATTAGCATCATTTTCAAAATCGACTATTGAGACATATGGACAAAATTGGCCAGATTGACAAAATCGACATGCATAGCAAAATTCGCATACTATAAAAAATCTGCAACACTATTAAAACTGATAGAATTGCCAAATTTATGAGTTAAAAACTAAGTTGACAATGCAATACAATGACAAAATTGGTCAAATTCATGCAATTGAAAAATGACAAAATTTACAAAATTGATTAAAACGACAGGATTAGAAAATCGACAAAAAAAGACCAATTTTCCAAAAATTTTAAAAATTACAAGAATAACTCAAATGACCAAAATGTCAAAAATTCAAAAGTGTCGGAAATGACGAAAAACTAAACATTGGAAAAACGACAGAGCAGACAAAAATGACTTAAATGACAAAATTTGACAAAATTTGTCAAAATGGTCAGAGTTAAATGCCAAAAATGACAAATTTAAACATGACAAAAATGACTAATATATCACAAAAAAAAAAACAAAATAACCATGAATGACAAAACTGGCTAAATTGACATGATTGAAAAAAAAATTGCCTAATTCAAGAAATTTGAAAGATTGACAGAGTTGTGTCAATCTTTCAAATCTTGTGAAATTAGCTAATTTTTCCAATCATGTCATTATAACCAGTTTTGTCATTCATGCTTATTTTGTAAATTTTCTTATCTGTGCCATTTGAGTAAATTTTGTGATATTTAAATTTGTTATTTTTTACATTCAACTTTGATCATTTTGACAAAATTTTAGTCATTTTTGTAATTTTTTTTTATTTTTGATTTTTTTTTTATTTGTCATTTTTGTAATTTTTGTCATTTTTGTCATTTTGACATTTTTGTCATTTTTGTCATTTTTGTCATTTTTGTCATTTTTGTCATTTTTGTCATTTTTGTCATTTTTGTCATTTTTGTCATTTTTGTCATTTTTGTCATTTTTGTCATTTTTGTCATTTTTGTCATTTTTGTCATTTTTGTCATTTTTGTCATTTTTGTCATTTTTGTCATTTTTGTCATTTTTGTCATTTTTGTCATTTTTGTCATTTTTGTCATTTTTGTCATTTTTGTCATTTTTGTCATTTTTGTCATTTTTGTCATTTTTGTCATTTTTGTCATTTTTGTCATTTTTGTCATTTTTGTCATTTTTGTCATTTTTGTCATTTTTGTCATTTTTGTCATTTTTGTCATTTTTGTCATTTTTGTCATTTTTGTCATTTTTGTCATTTTTGTCATTTTTGTCATTTTTGTCATTTTTGTCATTTTTGTCATTTTTGTCATTTTTGTCATTTTTGTCATTTTTGTCATTTTTGTCATTTTTGTCATTTTTGTCATTTTTGTCATTTTTGTCATTTTTGTCATTTTTGTCATTTTTGTCATTTTTGTCATTTTTGTCATTTTTGTCATTTTTGTCATTTTTGTCATTTTTGTCATTTTTGTCATTTTTGTCATTTTTGTCATTTTTGTCATTTTTGTCATTTTTGTCATTTTTGTCATTTTTGTCATTTTTGTCATTTTTGTCATTTTTGTCATTTTTGTCATTTTTGTCATTTTTGTCATTTTTGTCATTTTTGTCATTTTTGTCATTTTCGTCAGTTTTGTAATTTTTGTCATTTTTGTCATTTTTGTCAACCCTGTCGTTTTTCTAATGCTTTGTTTTTCGTCATATTAGTCATTTTTGACATTTTGGTCATTGGAGTCATTCTTCTAATTTTTGTCATTTTCGGCAAATTGGTCTTTTTTTTGCAAATTTAGACGTTTTTTTTAAATCTTTTTATTTCAATCAATTTTGGAAGTTTTTCAGATTTTCAACTTTGTCATTGCATTGCATTGTGATTGAAATTTTTGAAAAAAAATGAAGCTGAAAGCTGAAATCTCTTCAGAAACTCTCAAAGTAGTTTTAAATTTAATAACGATAAACCAGAATGTCTAAAAATATCATTCTACGATTTAAATGTATAAATAAACCGGTGCAAAGGTCATCAAGTTTGTTCAACCGGAAATAGCTTCGAACCCAAGCTCTGCCGCCAAGAAGCGTTTCAATGGAATAAAATTGGAAACGAAACAATTAAACGGACTTTGCCGGCTCCGCCACTTTTCAATTACTTTTTTTCTATCTATTTTCTCCAACCTTCGACTCAAGTTGAAAAAAACTGGAAGGTAAATATAAGGGTGTGTGTGGGTGAGTGGCTTTTCTGGGTGACTGTCTTCAGAAAAGGGGGAAATGAAAATTACATTTTGCTTTATTTTTTCAGGCGATCCGTCTAGTATTTTTCCATCCCTCCTTCTATTCAGCGACGTCTTCGACGACGACGGCGACGCCACGGGTGTTGATGACGCCATTCGGACGTGTCTTATTTCAATCGCCGGGATCGTGGTTTTGTAAATGAAATCGGATTTTCCTTTCTTAGAATTTTTTTTTTCTAGGATCATTGAAGGGCACAAGTGGGAGTTGAAGCACGTTTTCTTGAAGAAAAAAAATGGCTAGATTTTTTAATGAACTTTGTCTGGGAGGAAACGTTTCATGGATTTGTGGTATGAGAGCTTAAAGGCCGGGCATCTCAGCTAATTAGGTGTAATTCTCGGTGAGAAGCAATTTCACTTTAATGACTTGGCAAAATGCGATTCTCATGCAAATTCAATGTGATAATTTTCACTGAATGAATCAATTTTATGTTTCATTTTGCACTTGTTGGGTTTTTTAAGTCGCTCTTTAAAAAGAAACTGCTCATTTTTTAAAGTGGTGAAATTGTTCAAAAACTTTAATGTTTTGCTAACTTGTATTTGTTTTAATATTCTACCCAAGCTCCCACCATTTCCACTTTTTTTTTGTTTCTTCGTCAAAGTTTTATTTGAAATTTAAATCTTTCCCGGAATCCATTACACATTTTGCTGCACGTTTCTCTGTTCGTTAGCAACTTTGCAATCCTCATAATTGGATTTTTAATGAGATCGTGTGGCGAGTTGAAGTGGCTGGCTCTCTTTCTTCGGTCAGTGTCGTTGATACTTTGCTAGCTAGCTTCTCTCTTATCGGTGATGATGGTGTGGGAGTGTTGTTTTTTCTTTACTTTTTTTATGCTGTCGTAATCTTCTTGACCCCCCGCCAGTGTATCACTTTTATCTTTTTCAATTGGAATTTTCTCAGGAGATGGTATTGAGATGTTTCGGATCAAAAAAACAGAAAAGTCCCCATTAATTTGGGAACTGGAAGTAACTTTTCAGGGACGATCATGGATAAACAAAGTTGTCAAAAAGCATACAATTTTTTTTTTTAGTAAATTTAAAATATGAATCAGACATCTGAAATCTGAAATCTGAAATCTGAAATTTGAAATCTGAAATCCGAAATCAGAAATCGGAAGTCGGAAATCTGAAATCTGAAATCTGAAATCTGAAATCTGAAATCTGGAATCTGAAATCTGAAATCTGAAATCTGAAATCTGAAATCTGAAATCTGAAATCTGAAATCTGAAATCTGAAATCTGAAATCTGAAATCTGAAATCTGAAATCTGAAATCTGAAATTTGAATTGAAAATATTATTTTCAAATCCAAATCATGATACGAAATTTCTTTATTTTTAATTCAAAACCAAGGTAATTTTTCAACAATTATATTTTCTACTTAGCTCTTCAAAAAACTACATTTCTGATTCCATTCCAGACAGCAATTTCCCAGCTATCGTCAGAAAAGCAAGCAGCGGCACGAAAAAAATCAATTCGATAAATATAATTAGTTTTCCATTGAATCGAGTACCGTGCACAATATCCCTCAGTATCCCCCCGAGGGCAAAATTACATTAATTGACTTCCATCGAGCGCCATGGTCCCTCATTAAAATTAAATACCGATTACGTGCCCGTCGCTGTGCCATTACTGAGCCGGGTGGCCGTTTCCCGTTCCTGGATCCTCCACACTCCTTCCCCCCCTTCATTCTGACTTTCGCCAGGAAATCAGATAGTCCTTGGAACGAGAATGGTGTTCCATTTTGTTCGACCTGTCTTCCGTTCATCCCCCCTTACTCCCAGTCAACTCTCGTAACTTTCAGTTCCGGGTGGCATTTATAACAGCTACAAATTAAAAAGCACATCACATTTTCTCCATGTTCCCATCGCCCATTCGAATTTCAACAAATGAAGTCACCCTACTGCTGGCTGCCGGGAAATAAAGCCAAGGGATATGAAATATGGAAAAATCAAAATCGAAATAAACCACCCATTCATCCCCCCTTTCATTACGGGCTTCTAGGGTTCTACTTCTACTCGATTTTACCAACCGCCACTCCGATGGACAGTAAAACCGGATAATAACTCTTTGTGTGGCCCATCACGTTGATGTTACACTCCCTCCCTACTCGTTCCCGGAATCATCCCCCCTTTCCTCGCTTTCTTTCACCACGATTCGAAGCTGTTCACTTTGCTGGAACCACACACACTCACAGCCCAGAAACACCCACTCAGATTGAAATTGTTATTAAACTGTCTATCTGGCCGGTGGCATCTCACTCTCTCACGCCCATTTTCCTCAAAACCGACCCCTCGTCTATCTTCAACTTATTTTCCAATGCAATTGTGGGGTGGGCATTTTACTTTTTAAATGAAAACACAAACAATGGCGCTGCTTCTGCTACTGGTACAATAATAATAACAGTAGATGCAGCAACCATCCATACACAATGGCTACCCGATCGACCCCGACAATGTTTACCATTCATTATCCGGAGAACCCGAAAGGGGAAGGAGAACCAGCTCGGTTGCTCTTCTCGTAGTCCCCTGTAAGACCTCCTTCTGTAACAGCATTTGATTGACACACTGTAGGTTACCTGTAACGGGTTTGAATGTAAACTCAAAACATAGGAACGTACCTATTTGGCATCGATTGAAATCTAACCAAACTAATTGTGAAACGGTAAATTGAAATATTCTATTCCGGTGTTGAATGAACTGCGAGCCATGATTTGACAGATGGATCATTCAAACGGATTCTTACAATGTTGTGGAAGTGTGCAAGCACCAATAGCTCGTGAACGTTGCACCCGATCTATTTTTTTTTGCTACAGACTCAGAATTTATTAACGGTGTAACAAGATTTAAACTTTATTTTCAGATCTAAATTTATTTAAAAAAAAATCTGTTTCAAATCTGTTAGAAACCATTTGAACTACGAAACTGAAATGAAGAACGAAATGCAATGAGAATTTGATAGCATTTCCAGATCACAACAATCTGCTACCCTAAATAACTTTTTTGACTTAACATGTATTATCTTAGGCAAGGCCGGATTAAAGGGGGGCAAAAGGGGCAATTACCCCGGGCCCCCCGGCTCAAGGGGGCCCCCCGAAGGAAAAAAAGTTTAACATTACTTTAATCATACTACTACAAATCCATGAAAAGAAATCAAAACTAGAAAATCGGAATGAAAACTTGAAATATAAAAACTAAAGGGCCCACGTGAAAAAATATCTAGATTAGTTTTTGCCTTAGAAAGTTAAAATCTTCTGGAATAAACCGAAATCGAAAAAAAATTTAAGGAGAATTTGAGGCAAAACACCTCAAATTTTCATTTTCTATCAAAACATATCAGTTACGGTAATTTGTACAGAACAGGTAAAATAAAATAAAAAACATCTCCTCATTTTCATTACATTCAAACGTCTTGCACAAAAATAATGTTTGTTGTTACGTTAACTTTCTAAGTTATGGTTTTCTGCACTTAAATAGCAGCTAATTTCGCTTTATGATAAACATTTCAGAATTTAACCCGGGTAGTATCCGGGTTAATACTCGGATACCCTTTTTCCTCCCTATTTTTGAAAGTAAAATCTTTTAAAAAAAACTGTAGTTGCTTAAATTGGACCAATCGACAGTATACGGTTTCTTTATTGAATTTCCATGCCAATTTCTGTCTTAGACTTGAAATTTGTACTGGAACATTTTCAACTGATTTAACCAAATTTTACCATCTATTTACTGAAGTGAATATCCTGAATTCAGCAACTCGTTTTCCAAATGATCATTCTCAAATTATCATAAAAACGATTGAGTGATTTTCTAAATATGAATATTTCTATGATCTTTTTCCAGAATCAATTTATTGGGATTTCCAAGTCTTTTGTTGGTTCTTCAGTTACTGAAGTTCAGTTTCATCATTTTTCTGAATTTTTAAAATTCAGGATCTTTGTTTAGAGTTAGGCTGCCAGAATTTTTTCAGCACGTACCCGGGCCGAACAAATCCAGGCTATTTTAGCATAAAACCTGGCAAAATCCGGACATTTGATACCAAAATGTCGACCAAAAATGCGGGCAATATCTGGGCAAAATTGATCACATCCCAGGAAATAATCAACACAAATCGAGAAAAAAAATTTATAATTTTTTTCATCAGCAATTTCCAAATCGTTTTTTAAGCTTTCCAAAAAAACTTTTCATTATCAATTTTTTAAAACTTGCTCAAAAAAATCCGTTTGGGAACAACACAACACAATATGAGTTTCTCTGTTTGTTTGGCAAATAATGTGAATAAATCCCAGCAAAATCCGGGCTTTTTTCAATGAAATCCAGACAATCGGGCCGGACGGACTTTTTTCAAATTTTGTGTTAAATATCCGGGCAAAACCGGAAAAAAAACTGGGCAATCTAGCAACCTTTGTTGAGAGTACTGAACTCATTTGGATTCCGTATCTGATTTTTTTTATTGATAACTGATTCTGTGTTTCAAACATTTAAACTTTATTCTCAATTTTTTTTTCAACCGATCTTTTTTGACTAATACCCCTTTGGCTTTGAGGGCATCAAATGAAACTTTCGTCATATTTAGAATAACAATTTGATAAAAAAAATTTTATCTGATGAGAGTCATATTCGAAAACATCTCATGAAAATATTTTTTTTTGTGTTTCATAGACATTTGCTCTGAATGTAACTTTGTATTTCTTTTTTTTAAATTAAATTCATATTTTGTTTCTTAAAACTTGATTTGAAATTATGATTTAGATTAGGGACACTGAATTTTGGTTCTGAATATAACGTGATTTGAAGTTTTGGATTTTTAAACTCTTATATCTGTATCTCTATGGAATATGAGTTTAGTTATTTTGTTTATTTTTTTTTTTTTTTAATTTTGTTTTCTATGTTTCAAATCTTCAAGACACTTCCTTATTGTCACTAGGTAAATATTTCTCGAATTAGCACAAACCAAACGATCAATGATTATTTGAAAATCATTTAAAATATCTATCCGGTCATTTTTTAAATTAGAGAATTTTTGTTGGTGATAAGGGTTTCAAAAAAAAAATTAATTTAGCATTTTGAAGCTTAAATTAGAGTTTTCATTTCTAAGAAATTTCTAAACTTTTCTGCAATGTTTGCACGTGATTGATTAACAATTTTTATTTGAAGATACTATTTAGAAACTATTTTCTACGCAGACAACATGGCTATTTAAGATAGTATACTGAACTCATCTCTAGTTTTTTAACACGTTTAAAAGCTTTTGTATATTCTGGGTAGCATTTGAAATAAAAAAATCGAATTTTAGGGGCCCCCCGAGAAAAATTGCCCCGGGCCCCCCGACGGCTTTATCCGGCCCTGATCTGAGGTCTTGGAAGGAAATGAGTGAAATTACGCCTAGATTAAGAAAACTAAATTTGGAGAGCGTTTTTGGAATGCGAAAAGAACCAAAAGTCAGGACAGTGCATTTTGCAGTTCAGAAAGAACAAACGATGTCAAATTTGCAAACAAACGTGTACGTCGTTCAAATGAGCTGAAATTTGACATGGCCAACTGTTTAGGACCGAGATTGTTCCTGGGATTACCAAAAGGCCTCATGCCTAATTGAAGCTCATTTTGTAGTCTTTGAGGGGTCGCTTAGCGATCCTCATGTTTGTAGGAAAATTTGACATCATTTGAGGCCCTCAGAGCCAAAGGGGTATTAGTGCAAAAACTATCAATTTTAAGGTAATAATGCGAAACGATTCTTGATACGATATCTGTAGGATTTTTCGGATGTTTTAAATCTTATTTACATACCTTTACTGCCGCTGCCGGCAAGTCTGTCCCATATGCAAAAACAACGAACCGAGAAAAACGGCTTTAAAGATTTTTATAAACTTTTCCTTTTCTACTTCTTTCTTCACAGATATTAAGATAATTGTTGTAGAATTTCGTCCAATGTGTTTTTGATTTAGAAGTTGTTAATGCGGAGGAGAAAATAATGATGGGACAGCCTTGCGAGTATATTTCCCATGCGGATTAAATATACCCGCAAAGCTGTCCCATATTTGGCTTTTCTTTTGTCAGTTGATCATTTGATTCTCTCTATCTGCGCTGTATTATTCACTTTACTGGTTGTTTACTGATAAAAATAAGTTTGAAATGATGTTTATGACATGTTTAGATAGTCAAAGATAAAGAAAGTTTATCGTAAGAATTGAGTGAGTCTAAAATAAAATGAATAACAACGTTCCATGAATAAAACAACCTGTACCATCATATTTTGGAAAGTTTTTCGGTCGATTATCTTTTTAGAAAGACTATAAATACTTTCAAATTAAATTAATGCTGAATCAGAAACAGCAAAGTATCTTGGCTGCAAATGTTTGATAAGAAAAATCAATTCATATTGAATTGAAAAAAGCGTGTGCTACCACGTACACGTATTTTTGTTCATAGATTTTATGAAAGTCCAAGCAGCAAGTAACAGCATGACAAAAACCTAAAAAATATGGCTTTGTAGCTGACTATTTTCCATGTTTTACAAAGAACAATTCAATAAGCTTCATGCGAAATTAAAAAAAAAAACACATTTTGATGGAATTTACCCATTAGGCTAAACTTTGCCTGTAAAAATTATGGAGATTGTTATTTTTAACTTTACTGTACTGTTTTATCTAATCCAACTTTCGCAATGTCAATGAATGCTTATTTTGTCGCACACATTGTATGAATATTTGTAAAATTAACGTAAATTATAGGAGCAATTTTGAAGCATTCTGTATAAATAGACATATGGGACAGCTTTGCGGGTATATTTCATATGGGACAGACATGGCTTGGTATTTTTTTCATATATGTTGAGAACAAAATTATGAAAGTTTTTAGTCTAAATTGAAGAACTAACTGCATTTGAACGATTTTTGAGATAAACTGAAAAATGACGAAAATGCATATGGGACAGTCTTGCGAATAGCGGCAGTTTACGTTCAACATAAAAATACAAATTTTTGAAAATATGTAGGGCTAGTTGCCCTACTTTGGACCCTTTATGCGATGGTTTTATAATTATCATGTTTTTCTCATAAACGGGTGGGGCGTTTATATCTTTAAGGAAATATATAGTTCAAGATCTTATCTGCAAGTTTCAATGAGAGTTTTCAACATTTGCGTAAAGCTAGTAAAAATTTGAAGAAATATTCAATATCGGTTCTGAATTACACCCCAATTAAAAATTTGCATTGTGTTGATGCGAATTGGTATTCTCAATTCTCATTGCTTTGTTGGTATTCACACAAAGTTTCGGGGATGTCTGGTCTATTAATGGAATATCAAGCTCGAAAGTCTCTTATATTTGGACCCTTAACAAATATTCCGGGTTTTCCATAGATTTTCTTTAATTTTAGGATAAATAAGTAGTATGGTTCATATTCTTGACAATGAAAGTATTTTTCCTTTGAACTTTGGCTTGGACTGTAAAAAACGAGATTTTTTCTTATTCAGTCTAACTTCTTAAGACGTGCCCCACTAATTAAGCTGTCTGATTTACCACTGATTTTGTCAATTTTATCAGAAAGACTTTTTATGGCAAAAAGAGGTATGATAGGATTCAGGGAGAATGAGAGTTCATTGTTTACATAGAGGTATCTTCATCCTATGCCAGCAAAATGAACAATTTACAATTTTCGGCAATTTAGGACTTAAGTAGGCTTTAGGATCAATGTAGGAGCACTCACCCTATATCTATAGGGAATAGCCAAACACAGCAACTTAAAAGCGTGTTTTCACTAAATTAACTTATATGCACTACCCCTTTGGCTCCAAGGGCTTCATTTGTTCTAGTGAAACTACAAAATCCGTATTATAATATCTAAGTTTCACGCCCATGCAATAAAAATATAACACATTTTCTTATAAGAAAGTCGATTGTACGAGCTACAACAAAAAAAAAGTTTTCTAGGACACAATATAACCTCTATATTCATCTCAAGGATATGCTTTACCAACACCAAAAATCTTATTTTCAGCTTTATTTTAAACTACAAGGAATATTCACCGTTAATCCTTGAGAATTCAAAGCCGTATGAAGAACCCCCTCACGAGGGGGGAATGGAGGATTGATAACTGATTTTTCTTTGATATTTTTGCTCAAACAATGGCACAATTTGAAAATTTGGACCTATGAGTTTAAATCTGCCGTCAGATTTGACCGGAGGCATCCGAGTGATGTGTTGATTTCCCTTTATTAACAAGTTAAAAACAAACAGAACTTCTTTTTTTTTTCGATTATAGCCGTTTTACCATCATTATGGCATTCGCGACTTTATCAACGTTACAGTTGGTGGATCGTTATTGAAAAACTTATCCGGTACAACTGTGTTCGATGTTTATTCTTGGGCTCGAACTCGTAGACATCTGCTCAGGAGGCAACAGACTTGCCAACTGAGCTATATCACAAACAGAACTTCGAGAAAACGAATTTGACCTGAGAAAATATTCCAATAAAACTTTTTTTTGGAAACATATCAATGTGATGTGAAAGTTTCATAAAGATTTTTGAAGTGTTACATGAGTGATAGGCCTTTTAAATGAACCCTCTTCCAAGAAAACTGCTTATTAGATCAATTAAAGATGTTTTTTTTATAGAAAAGTAAATATCTTTGGCGTACATTAGTCGATTAGATTTAAAATTTCAAGAATTTCTATGTATTCTTAAGCGTCTATTCTTTTTTGTTGAAATTGTTCAACATTCAAGTGAGATATCAAGCAATTATTTTACAAAATGGCAAATCTTCTAAGGTGTAAAATAGGACAAAACAGACTGCTTCTGAAAATCTTATGTTTCGTATCCAATGATTTCAAGTATTTAAGAACCTTTCGGCTCGTTTTATGAAACTGTGATGATTTAAAATCATGTTTTTTAGCAAATAATAAAAATAGTTTGTTTCTTGGTCATTAAGGTCAAATAACACCTTACGATATAGCTCCGGCCATATTTGACGGCAGATTTGAAATATTGACAAAATTTAACGTTAGATTATTTCAGGTCCTTAAATCTGCGGCTTGGTTTTATTTTTGGGTTTGGGCGCCAAATTTTCCCATTGTGCAATGTATGAGTAACAAAAACTTTAAATATTATTATTTTTCGTACCGAACTGACCGCAGTCAACATTTTTTCGAGACACTTGAACTTTATGTGCAAGTATTTTCATGTAGAGATGGAATCTTAAAAGTTTATGAACCAGAACCGATACTTTATAAAACGAAAAATTCATTCCGACCAATCGTATTCGCCTTTTCGATCTGATGTATGGATAACACGTGATTTCATTTCTGTTGTATCCTAAATTCTCATGGCGCTCAGTTCGGTCTGGTCGAAACCCGGCCACATTTTTTTTTATCAGCTATTATTTTTATTTCAAAATCAATTCAAAAATTAAAATACTCTAAATGATATTTATGACAATGAAAATCAGGATTTTTCATTAATCATAAATTGCAAAATACTAAAACTCTTCGTTATTGAAATGGTTTTTAGCTGAAATTTTAAAAATGGCTTTAATACAAAATTTATTAGTCTGCGATTCGAATTCGTCAACAGAAAGTTTATCTTGATATTTTTATTTTTATTGTAACACTTATTTACGATCTGAATCTGAACTAAAATTTGGAATATTCATTCTAAATCTGACATCTGTACCTGAATTCAAATTTTGAATTTTTAAACTCTTTTCAAATTTCAATACGATTTCTTTACGATAAGGTCCAGATCAGAATTTAGAACATGTGCCAGGATGTGTTACATAGTCCTCAACCAGAATCTTTAATTGAAGTTTAAAGTATTGGATTTCAATCTTTATTCATTATTTCAATTGTTTATTTCAAATCTGTTTTGTGAATCTGAATTCAAATATAAATAAGGATTTATTAGCAGATTCTGATATCTCAATTCTGAATCGCTATTTTGAATTCTTCATAAGAACGACGTTCAAGAACTTTAAATCTTAATATTAAACAATAATTGTGAATGATTCCTAATTTTGTTCTGTTCATATTCGATAAAATATTATCTTTAAAATATTAAAATCGCATATGCGATTCGTAAAACGAGAGACAATTTTTGCAAAATCACATTTGAACCAGGAAGCATCTTTCTTAATCTAATTTTGAATGATGATTCGAACTAAGAATCATGAATCCTGAACTGGATACAGAATCCGAAATATGAAAACAGAAATACAAAAAAAGCACATATAAGTGTTATAACTGACCTGATAAGACCGAAAAGCCAATACAGAATTTATAAATTATTCCCGGTCGAACAAAAAATAAAAAAATTGAGGAAATTCGTCGAACACCAGGTTTTTTCCCTACAAATGGCGAAGGCTTTCTGAAAGACGCTGACCGTGGCCTAGAGTATACCGTTGAAGTGTTCTAAAACAGAGGTCATGAGATCGAATCTCGGTCACGGCATACATAGTACTCTTTCTGTGAGCTGGTGGTTTTAGCATTCGTAAGATGCTAGCCACTATTTCCTTGAAAGATGTACGCCTTAGTGTTAAGCTTGAATTAGATTTCTTCAAAGAAACTTGAAGTTTCACTGAGATCCTATATGTGTGTGTTCGTTTTTTTAAAAGCTGATTCATCGATCTCATGAATTTGGTAATGTAGATTGCTTATTTTCAAGTAAAATTAATCTATGTTCGACATGGTTTTTTTCAAAATTTTCTAAAACAGGACAGAACAGCACTACAAATTTTAATATTTTCCTCATCATTATTTTACTTTCATTGTTCACGGCAATAGCCAAAAAAAAATTCCTCCTATCAGATAATAGTTATTTCTATCTTTATTTTAGAGCCAGCACATTTTTTAAGAATTTGATGAAATAAAAAAAAAATGTGCTGAACATATTTATCCTACAATTTCATATTCGCTTCAAACGAAAAGACAAATAATGCTCTCACTAACGGGCTTAAAAATATCTGTGATCATCTTTAGCCTTCCGATTATAGTTTTCTAACTGACCCGTTTTCATTTATATGAATTTCGAAACAGGTCTGATACGACTCGGATGCCCGGATATAGTAAAAAAACTAGCCGGACTGTGCCCGGTTTTATTCAAATATTGGCAAATAAAAGAAAAATCTCAAATCCTGTTTTAAATTTTTCGTCAAAGAACGTTTTTATAAAAGTTTGTTTTATCAAAATACATATTTTTTTATCGGATGTCTTAAACACGGCTTGAACACTGCTGATGTGCTTTTACAAAATATATTGCATGGTTTTTGAAATGGAAAATTTTAAATTAATTTCCCGGTTTTTGCCAGGTTTTATTCAAAATATTCACCCGAAATTGCCCGGCCCGGCTACGTTTGCAAGTATTTCTGTGATGCTTACTTGACAAAATATTGCATCTCTGCCCTTGAAAGAACACAATGAATGCTTGAAATGCTAGCAAAAGTCAGCAATCTGAATGATTGTGGGGAAAGTGCAACTGCAAACAGGTGGAGTGTACATTTTATCAAGTTTTGAATTTATATGGACCAGTATTTAATGATGATCAACAATCTATCGTTTGTTCAATGTCTCGAGGGACGCATGTGGCCCGCGGGTCTCGGGTTGCTTATCCCTGAACTAATTGAATGACACCAACTTGAAAAACATTTTCTCCCGTACGTCAGAAAAAGATTGGCTTTCCTCCAGCAGTTTAATCCGTTTTTTGCCTTTCCCCCTACAAAATATTTTATTTTTAATTTATAATATTTTCAGTTTTCAAATTTCATTTTTGAAGTTTGAATCTTCACCAGTGTTCGTTGTAACTTCATATTCATAATTGGTTGACAGGCTTGATAAACGTAAACAAGTTGACGCCGTGTACGTAGACCTGAGTAAGGCTTTCGACAAGGTACCGCATGATTTGGCTGTTGAAAAATTGCGGCGATTGGGGTTTCCTGATTGGCTCTGCAATTGGATAACCTCGTATATTGTAGGCCGAACTGCTTTCGTAAGACAGGGCTCTGTTTACTCGACAGCTTTCAAAATTACCTCGGGAGTGCCTCAGGGAAGTCACCTGGGACCTCTGATATTCCTTCTCTTTATCAACGATTTGACTGCTACTCTTGAGTCAGAAAAACTGCTGTACGCCGACGACCTCAAAATTTTCCGAACTATTTCTTCGTTAGTCGACTGCTGCCCTCTCCAAAAGGACATTGACAGTCTGCTAGATTGGTGCCATCAAAACGGCATGACTCCGAATATTACCAAATGTACTATCACGTTCACTCGACAACGAAGTCCCATCACTTTCGAGTACAAAAAGTCAACGACTAACTTGAATCGCACATCGGTCGTCAAAGACCTTGGCATCACTTTGGACAACAAGCTCAACTTCTCCCAGCATATTTCCATGACAGTAACCAAAAGTTTCGCAGTTCTTGGCTTCATACGACGCATACACGCAGTTTTTTAGTGACTTCTACAGTCTGAAATCACTGTATTGTGCTCTTGTGCGTAGCATTATCGAATTTGGAGTGCAAATTTGGGCACCATGCAGGCGGGGCAATCGAAAAAAATAGAGAGAGTGCAACGATGTTTCGTCAGATACGCTCTACGCCAGCTACCTTGGAACGACGCCCTTGAACTTCCGCCTTACGAACAACGTTGCTTGCTACTTAATCTACCGACGCTGGCATCACCGTTTAATGCTCCTCTGAGGACTACCCGATCCCAGGAATTGCTGAGACTCTCTCATCTTCGAACTCAATACGGTCAAAACAACCCTTTAGATGTATGTTGTGTTAGATTTAATGAAGTTGTTTTCAAATCTAGCATAGGATAGTTTAATTTCTGTAAATAATTGGAAGCATCTGCAAAGATTGTTAAATAAATAAATAAATTCAATAAATGCGTTTTTTTATGTTTAACCAACATGGAAATATCAAATTATAAAAAAAATCATAAAACTTTTTATTCAAGTAACGAAGAACGATTGGATAGAATCTTTTTGAGAACATCAAGAATCATAAGCTTTGCACAGAAATGTGATGAAAAATCTTTATCCTACATCTCCGGCTCTCCTGAAAAACGCATTTTCTTGAACTTTATTAAAACTTGAGTAACATAACAAATAATTGTTCAATTTGGAATATTCCATCAATGATCGTCAATCAGCAGGTATGTACGTACCTACACCCACGCTCAATATTGGCAAAGATTCCATTCTTTTAAAAATGTCCATACTTGAACGAACGAGTACACATAATCTACATATCCAAACATTATCCTCCAAGAAAACACACAGGAAGGGGCTGACATCAACCACCGTTCGCTTCGCGATCCTTCCATTTAGCGAATGGGGTAAAAAAAATCCACATACATAGAGGTACGCCACCCACCCATTCATCCTTCCATCCATCCATTGATAAGCTCCTGGCCTGGTGGCTAGCTAGCTGTAGGTATCTCTCCACGAGATGAGGAGTTGCTGGAGATGAACAAAAGACAAGAAAACGAAATCAAACGAGCAACATCAGCAACCAAGGAAGGGAGAAAAAAAAATCGCCGAATTGGAAAGTGATCATGTGTGTTTTCCTGTTTTCTCCCCCCGCATTCTGCGAAAGGATAAAAAAAAGACCGGGGAAATTTTTGCCTTTGATGGAATCTTTTCCATATACTTTAGCGAGCTGGTTGTCGAAATGAGAGAAGAGTTAGTTAGAGTTCGAGCGAAATAAAATAAAAAAAAAAGTTGGTACGTAAAGTAAATGGGGAATCAAATTTGCGTTCACTTCAAGGGGGTAACAAGACAGAAAAGTGACTGCTGCATGTGGATATGTGCTCTGAGGAGTAAAAGAGGGCGATGCGAATGAAAAGGTATGAGGAGGGAAATTAATTGAATTCGATCCGAATCACGATTTTGTTTCCGACGAGGAGAACGAATGGTTTTGGTATTCGGACGAAATCGATATTCTGAAGGGTTTTTTTTCTCTCCTTTCTTTTTTTTGACAAAACGGAATGTTAACTTCTATTTCGAGTTTAAATGATCGAAAAGAAGTGACATTTTGGGCGACTGAATATTTGCTCATAGCCATGGAAGCAGAAAAAGACGTTAAGTATTGTTCTTTGAAAGGGAGCCTTAGCAGAGAAAATCCTTTCTAAAACGGGGTTTGAACAGGAAAACGAATCTGAGGGGGGTTAAATACTTACTACAGGCAGCTATCGCCAGCTCCAAAAAGTAAGCAGCCGTACACATAAAAGTCGAAAAAGCAATCGTGGCGATCCGAAAGCCACAAACTGTCAAGTGGAAAGGGGGGATGAATTGGCGGAAAGTAGGGAAGAAAAAGAGTTGTGCCGCGTCGCTCCCCGAAAGTGGTTGTAAAATTAAATTGAATAAATCTTCTCTTCCGATTCGAAACAAAATGGTCCCATGTTGGGTCGGGCTAGATAAGCATTTTGGGTGCCGGATTTCGGAAATGCCTAGACTGTGGAGAAAAGCAGGGCAGAATTTTCCCTTTGAAGGACACAAAGAGCCTTCGATGGGAGTCAACGGGCGAAAAAAAACCTTTAAATACCCTCCTCCCCCCTTAAAGACTGGAGCCGGAAAAGGAAACAGAGAAACTAGACTGGAGAAGAAAAAACAACCAACCATAGGCGAAAACGAAATTGAAATTCGTTCCCAAAGATTTACGATTCGGCGATTAATCACGAAACGGGCCCGGGCCAACTAATTTCGGCACCGCTATCGGAACGTGTTGTCTAGAATTCGGAATTAACAGCAAATTTCCATTTCGGAAGCCAATCGAAGTTCGTTTTCTGGAGAGGAAACAGCAACAAACAACACAACACACTAATGGAATTGATTTTGGAAAGCTTTCTCCCTCCCGAACCAACTTCCGGTTTGAAACATAAAAATATTAGAAACAAAAAAGAACTTGAAAAGTAAATTCGAACGGAAATTTGAATGCAGCTGTTTCGATTCACTGGAAAGTCATCTTTCTAATCGTGAGTGTTCTTCGTAAGTGTTTTTTTTTTTGCTTTTCATTTCAACTCACACCCGGAAAGTGTTGGACATTAATATTGATGAAGTGCTGCTGACAGAAAATTACTGGCTCCACCAACTTGCTAATTGGCTCTTTGCTATCGCATGAACGGCACGAACGAAGCAAGAAAATTAAAACTTTCATCAACAGTTATTAAGTGCAATTTGTCTGGGCAATCTTGGGCTCATTTGATATTCACCAGAGCTAATAATTGTGAGTGCAGCCTGAAAGGTAACACCGAGGTATCAATTTTCTTGCTCTGGTATTCAGAAGATTTAATTTTCATGTCAGTTGAAAATGTGAGCGATTTTATTTGCATGAAATCGAAAACGGCTTGCACATTATTCGGCAGTTTGTAAATACAAGAACTAATATTTTGTCAAATACAGGCATTATAATATGAAAATTTTGAAAAGATGAAAAAGCTTTTACAATATTTATAATATCAGATTTTTTTTGTATCGTTGATATGTGGCTTATTTTCTCATCATAATTATTCTCATCATAATTTAAAAAAAGGACTAAAAATCATCTTAATGGTTAGCTTATGAAACTAAAACTGAAATTTTCAAAAAAATATCCAAATTCATTTGCTTTAAGTACTTATACAAAAGCCAAATCATGCATAAAAATGCTAAAGTTAATTTAAATTCGAAATGCTTGCTTTTTGTTTTTTATTTCCATGGTGTTCCGTCTCACGACATAACCTTATTCATACAATATTCCTCCAATTTACAAATAGTTTGAGTATTACAGCTCTAAAAAAGATAGAAAAAAATTTATTGATTGAAAATCAGATTAGAAAATATATAAATTTCAACAAGCATTTAATCTAAGCTTTATCACAGTTAAGCAATTAAACCAGGCCCGTGCGGAGGACTCGTCCGTGGGGGGGGGGGATGTTTGAAATTCAAATTTAGCTCGAAATACCAACAATATCAAAATACACAAAAAATAAGGCACGGAGTGTTTCGTAGAAGGACTTAAAGAAAAAAACTGTAACGCTCAATTTAGCATGGCCTGAAAAGTAGAGCTTTTCCGGTTGATTTCCACCAAAAGTTAAAATATTTGGTCGATGTCCCTCATAATTTTTTTTTTTAATTTTTCCATTCGCAATTTTTTTATATATATATATTTCAGGTATTGTACAATTGCAGTGGTGATAATTCTTTAATTTTAACTTTCAATAATATTAATGGCACATTCTCATCAAAACCCATGATAATTTTTTCAATTTATTTTAAACTAAGTAGCTAAAGAAAGTACGCAATGAAAACGAAAAATATTGCTTTAAAATGTATCTTCTAAGTCCTAATCATCAAATTCTTGTAAGCAGTCTTGGAGGGTTGAGTTATTTACAACCTTAAATATTATCAGTAATTATGTGAATTTATAAATGACTCCATTTGAATGTATTCTCTTTTGATTTTATGATTGTGAAAAAAATGGTAAGATTATGAACAAATTATATTAAAGACCACCTAATACTTGAAACCACTTTAACTTTTTTGTGATAACGCTTATCGTGATGCGATCTGGAGTTAAAACGTTTGTCATAATTTATGCTTTAGGAAAACTAAGATAATCAAATAGTTATTGAGTCAACATTGAGCATTAAAATTAAGCTTTTGAGTTGCTACTTCGAATCATTTTTTGAACTTTTCATGGACAAAAGCTAGAAACAAAGTTATTCTCATTGAAAATTTAGATTTTTAGACTTCCAAGACGAAAATGTTTTCAAAACACAATAATTTACACTTGAAAAAGAAAGACAAACTCATTATAAAATGTTCAATTTTTTTTTCATAGTTTGACTATATAATGCGGTAAATTCATTAAAAAAAACAATACAATTTAATTCATTTATTTGGAAATTAGAATGTTAACTCAATTTATCGGCCTTGTCGGTAAAAGTCATGTTCTTATAGTAAGAACGTTTCAAAATTATGAATATGAAATTTGTTTCTTGAGGAACAAATTGATGACATGTAACAGGGCCGTAGAAAGAACTGACTCATGGGGAGGGGGGGGGGGGGGGGGGTGTTTGGTGACTAATTTTTACCTATAATTTTTGTCTCACAACACACGAATAAAAAATAATTTAAACAAATTATTTTTTTAGCTATATGATTATTCATTTTTAAGTACTCAGTAATAGTTTTCGTATGAAATTGTAACATAAGACACGAATGCCACAAGGATGGTAAAGTGTCATTAATAACAAGTAACTTTAGAAAAGTGGTCCTTAGCCTAAAGGGTGAGCTGAATTTCTTTTTAATGAAACCTCTAGAAACAAAAAAAATGAAAATTGCTTTCATCGATAGATAAAATTTTTTAATTTGTTTGCAAGTTCAGTAGATCAAAGATATTTTAATTTCAGCATAAAAAAATCTTTTTAGGGTAGCTTTTAATTGCTTAAAAAACAACTTATCTATACACAAATCAAACAAGCCTAATCTTCTAAACTGTTTGGCAAAACTTTGAATCTGTTTCCGAATTTCTAAACGATTTCCGAAATGAACAAAAAATACGATTTCCGAATCTTTATTCCAGATCCAGATTCATGAGCCTAATCTTAGAGCCCTCATTCATGATTCTATTATTTAAATTCGGTAGTGCTGGTTTGATCTTAATTCATTATTTCAATTATTTATTTTTAATCTGTTTTTTTATCTGATTTAAAATGTGAATTTCGAATGATGAATCAGAATCTGGTTTTCAATTTTGACTCGCCACTTAGAAGCCTTAAATGTTTAAATTTTGTGTTAGAATAAAGTATAAGAGCTTCGATTTTGAATATAAAAAAAAAATTCTTCTTTTCCCATATTCGGACAACAATCAGAATATTGAAAATGCATTTGATTTTCGAAAAACATGATTCAAATTTGATATGAAATGCAAAACAGAATTTGAACAAGGATTTAAAAGCAGGTTTTTAGTCCTTATTACTTATGATTATTCGAACTGAAAATCAAAAATACGAAAATATGTAGAAATTCAATTTTTTTTATAGGAATATGTAACCAGAACCTCCAAAATGAGTTTAATTTAAAGTTTAATATTCAGACCTGAATTTCTATGATAAGGTTGCCAAATTTCCCGGTTTTAACTGGATTGGCCCGGATATTAAATATAAAATTTGGGAAAAGTCCTAGATTTTTTTATGAGCAATTTCTAGGTTTTGACCAAAATTGCCCGGTTTTGCCTGGATTTGGTCAACAATTTTGACATCAAATACCCGGATTTAGCCAGGTTTTTATATAAAACAGCACGGATTTGTCCGGCCCGGATACGTGCTGAAAAAATCTGAAAACCTTATTCTATGAACAAGAGAGAAAATTTTGAAAAACTGTAGCAAAGTTTTGGACTTGAAATGGGTCTATGAGGTTTCTTTATTAGTTTTTAGTTCAGATAGTTACTCTTGAATATCTTTGCTCTATTATCACAATTTGATAATAAATTTAAAATTTTGAGTGTAGAGTAGAATACATCACTTGCTTTTTTGGACCCTCATGGGAGGGTTCAACCCTCAACCCCCCCCCCCTCCGTTCTTACGGCCATGACATATAATGAAAATGCTTCTAATCAAATTCTACTCGCTCATTTTCAATATTTATTCATTTCTTCTTACTTTCGATCTGCCTTAATTTCAATAATCTTGAAATTTTCTTAATTAAAGCACGTAACTTTCATCAATATGGTCATTTCATATATTAAAATAAAAACAACGGGAAAAAATCGACTCGATCCAACACACATTCTCTTTTATAAATTGATAAAATTTTAACATTTTTAGAAGGCATTTCTTCCTTTATTGGAAGACGTAATATAAATCTTAAAACTTATTTATTGAATTCAATTGATGATTCAATTAAACAAGCTTCTCGAAAGATGCAAAACGATTTGATTTTTTCTTTGAAAATATCTCAAATGCAATTTAGTTAATACATCTTTAAAAGTTTGTTCAAAATCTATTATTTCACAAAATTGGGATAGTGAACAAATAGAAAACTTTAATAAGTTTTTTTAAGAAGTCCAATAACTTACAATGTTGGGATAAAACTGTTTTTTTTTTTATCAGAAAAGTGCAGAACTTTCTGAAATAATGTATACCTATTTTCAAAAGTTGCAAGACAAAAAAAATTATCACAATTTGCTCTTAAATTCCTTGAAGTTAAAATAAAAGTGAATTTTGTAGCCTTGTGTAATTTATCAAAATCCTTTGAATGTCGAGTAGAGTAATTAGAAGAACAATAAACACAAATTAAAGTTGATGGTAAAATTGATTGATTTCTTTAAGAATATTTCATATCAGCGTTGAATTTGTTACGGTATAAAAGTTTTTTATTATTATCGCAGTTATATCGGGGTTATAAAACCATAACCACCTCCCCGTTCGCACGGCCTTGAATTCAACACTAAGTTTTCTTTTTTTCAAATCTCTGTTGAACCTTTAAAAAGATTCCATTCAGCTTTAAGTTTTTACCAAAACTTTGAATTACAAGATTTTCAAATAAAGTTTAGTTATCATTGACATATTATTTGATGACAATTCAAATTTCATGGGACAATTTAAAAACTAGCTAAAACTGAACCGATTTTTATAAACCATTTTGAAATCGTCTAAATGTCTGCTATCAGTTGTTTTTTTAAATGTGTTTTGATTTTTATTGTCTTCAGAAAACGACCTTAAAGCCAAAAAGACCTGTTAAAATGAGTGTTTTGCATCAAATATAACTTATTTTGTTGAAGTCGTGTTGAAAACCTTTTGATTGATATGAATTCAGATAGATTGAGAACTTATATTGAAATAAAAGAAGTGCTTGGTTTTACAGACCACAGCTGGTAATTTGAAAAGTTCATAAAAAAATCAATGATATTATGACAATAATTCAACGACAATCATGGAATTTTGATTAAAAAAATAAATTTTCTGTTCAATTACATTCAGTTTTTACCAATAGTGATGAATTAATAATGGAAAGACTGATAGGGTGACCAATTCTAGTATTTAGTCAAAGAATTTCAACATATTGAGGACCGAATCTTAGGTATATCGTCTTTGACCTTACGCTTTTGCTACCCTGAACACAACTACCGTAAACTGGGGGAACTTTGATCAACATGAAATTTTTGCATATAATCATCATTAACTAAGTATAAAGTAAAAATATCTGGAAACCGTTTACTTCGTTCGAAAGCCTACAAGTTGAGTTACAAATAAGCTAAATTTTGTTTTTTTAGGAGATTTTTAATGTTCCTACTTAAAATGTAATTTTAAAATATTAAAATATCTGGTTTGTTGAAGGCTCACAAACGAACATTTCTCCTGATCAAATTCAAGCATTTAGGAGCAAATGGCTTGTTTAATGTGAAAGTTAAACTTTTTTCTTTGTTTAGGTTTAGTTTAAGTGTTATTTTTATGGTCATTTGATGATAATTTTTGGAAGTTGAAAAAAACGGTCATTTTCCATGAAAAAGCCCGTAAAGAAAAAATGGCTAAAAACCCTATCAAATGGTTAAGTTTGAAGAAAAAAGATCATGGGAATAGTGCGAGGACTTAGGGAATTGCATAAAGATAAAATTTCATTTGTTTTTGAGGACAATAAATAATGAAAAATGTTTATATTTTTTGCCCCTAAATGTATGCAGCAACATAGTCCATCTTATGAGTATATTTGTTTTTGCAAGAAAACGTTGAAAATTTCAATCGAGTCCAAACAAAAAATCACTTTTATCGATATTTTGAGCCTTCTTTGCTAAATGGCATCAAAACAATAAATTTGAAGATGTTGAAACACGTAAAAACCATAGTGATCAAAGTTACCCCGAAACTCGAAGTCTGGTTTTGTAACAAACATTTAATTATTACCACCAATGTCGTTTGAATTAACTGCAATCAATGATCATATTTAATACTCCTCACCTCAGTAAGTGATTTAAAGCTTTTAGGTATTACGAAAAAGCAACCCCTTCCGAAGTATTCAAAATTTCATAAAAAAAGTGATCAAAGTTCCCCCAGTTTACGGTACTCTGAAATGATAAATTTAACTTTTTATAATATTATAAAAAATTGAGTACAACACTTCGATGAACTAAAGAATTTGATGTCTGCACATTTAATCCATTTTATGATGAAATACGGCTCATCGATTTTCTAAAATCTCTCGTTGAATGTTTTTCGTGGTTTTTGATGTGATTAAAATATCACAAAAAAATAAAATTCAATGAGTTTTCAGTGGTTTTTATGTTTTTATAAATTAAATGATTTATCTTGTTTTATTTTATTCTCAAATAAAGGAGTTGATAATTTTACTGGCAAAACAGATGAGTAAGTAATGAGAGGAAAAATCGACATTCTTTATTCGTAATTGAAGGAATTCTTTAAGGGGGAAGAGAGGGCATAATGCCCACGTTAAGAAGAAAGCCTTGTTTTAGAGTACATTTGAAAAGGTTAACTTTAGTTTTCGATTTTGTTTCAAAGTTTGCTTTATTTTTTGTCTGAATCTGATAGTTAGAATAACTGCAGGGTCAAAAAACGCCACAAATTTAATGACGTTTGAAGAGTAGGTTGAAAATTGGATTTCAGATTCAGTAGGGGCATAATGCGCATATGTGTGTACCCAATCGCGCCGTTTAACGTAAAATAAGTGTTTATTGATCCAAGTGTGCCTCCGAAAGTACTTGCCAGGTAATAACATTTCTATTCTACTTCACAGATGGAAAAATGTATTGCTACGCGCAGTGCTGCCAGATATACTGAAATTCTTGTGAAAAGTTAATTAAATCTATATTAAATTAAGTAATTTTAAATATATACGTTTATATTCAAGTTATGTTTTCCAATACAACTTATAAATTAATATCTTTAAAATTGTTGTGATGAAACTGCATATACATTTAAACAAATATGAAACATGCTTAAAGATAAACGGACATGGCGCGTTTTGCCCTACCTAGACATGTTTATTTGAAACTAGCTGGCCCAGTGTGCTTTGCTAAACCCTTCAACAATAAATGATATTTTCAGAAATAATTCACATTTTTATTGTTTTGTTAGTATTATTTTAAACCAAATTATTACATAATTCAAAAGCAACAGTTATACAATGAGAGCTACAGCTGGAGTTTCGAATTGAAATACAAATATGATTTTAATCCTTTCTTTCCCTCTCTACACTGTAAAGCGTGAGGGTCTATAAAAATCGTAGAAAAATATCTTTTAGCCAAATACCTTCCTATTTCTTTCCATTTGATGGCTTCGTTAGCATTAATTGAGAACTTATGCTAACAAAATTGTATTGGGCTCACCTCTCTCGTCCTATGTACCTATTCACTGAAAGGAGGATGGTGTGTCAGATAATCATAACATCATATCAAAATGATTTTCCATGTTAAGTTTGGTCCATTTCTCGGATTTTGTAAAAAAAAAAGTTTAATATAAGCTTTCCTCTATTCTATTCTCTTACTGCCAGAAAGGAATTGTTTCACATAGAAAAAGTATTTTTCGTACTCAAATACTTTTTGATGTCAAATTTGGTTTCATTTGCTCGATACATTCTCGAGTTATGCAAACAAAATTATATGGAAGATCCCCTTTCCCTCTTAATATCTTTCCGCTGAAAAAAGGTGAGGCTTCAATTTATGATAGAAACATTTCTCGAATCCAAATACCCTCATATACCAAATATGGTTCAATTTGCTCGATCAACTCTCCAGTTATACTGAAAATTGTAAGGGAGACCTTTCCTCCCCCTTTTCATCCACCTCTTTGAGAAGTGAGGGATACCAAATATTCATACAAGCATTTCTCGTACCTAAATTTCCATGCCAAATTTGGTTCCATTTGCTGTTGCAGTTTTTGAGTTATGATGTAAAAATTGTATGAAACTCCCCTCCCTCTTTCCTTTTTCCCACTGGAAGAAGGAAGTGTTCTCAAACAATCATTAAAACATGTCACGTTCCCAAATACCCGCCCATGCCAAATTTGGTTCCATTTGCTTAATTAGTTTTTGAGTAGTGTAAACAATTATAAAAGAGGCCCCCCCCCCTTTAATTCTCCCTACTGGAAAGAGGCATGGGTCTCAAATAATCATAAAAATATTTTTCGTATCCAAATACCCTCCCATACCAAATTTGGTTCCATTTGCTTTATTAGTTTTTGAGTTATGTAAAAAAATATGGAAGAAGCCCCCTCCCCCTTTCTACAAAAAGGGGGATGGGTCTCAAATAATCATTGAAATATTTATCGTATCCCAATACCATCCCGTGCCAAATTTGGTTCCAATATCTTGATTAGTTTTCGAGTTATATGAAAAAATGTAAGGTAGCCCCCCTCCCCCCTTCCTATCAGCCCACTGAGAGGAGGGAGGGGTACCTGATATTCATAGGAATATTCTTCGTACACAAATACACCCCCATGCCAATTTTTATACCATATGCTTGATGGGTGCTCGAGTTATGCAAAAAATTGTCTTTCGTTTGGGAGGCCCCTCCCTCCCTTATTGAGAGAGGGAGGGGTCTCAAACCATAATAGGAACCTTTCCCGGCTTCCAATACCCCCACTTGCCAAGTTTCAATCAAATCGGTCCAGTAGTTTCCGAGTCTATAGGGAACAGACAGAAAGACAGACAGACAGACAGACAGACAGAAATTCATTTTTATATACAGTACCGTTCATAATTGTATAGAAATTGGAAGCACGCGCACTGTCACTTCGACTTTGAACTTCCATAACTTTTTACTCTGATGATATTTTTTGATCAAATTTTTTGCGTTGAATAGATCAACTATCGCACTATTATATCACAGAATTTGAGCTTCCTGGAGTTTGTGTGGCCTGAGAAACAGTGATTCTACGAAAATCGGACTTTTTGGAATTTTCTCATCCATACTGAAATATCTCAGAAACTACGCTACATTTTTTATTGAAATTTTGCAGAGCGATTGTTGAAATACAAAGCTAGCATGTCTGAAGTTTTCGAAAAGTTCTATTGATGACATCAAAAGTTACAAGAAGTGCAATATTTCAGGCATGAACCTAGAAATGCGATTTCTATAGAATTTTGGACGGTACTGTATATAGATCATTCAAAATAACAGAAAACATAATTTAATTAAGAAATTTTTCGTTTTCTGATGATTTTCAAGACCAATGTTTCTCATTGTGACAGATGTCAGATAATTTTTTTGCTGATAGATGCCGTAATTTCTTACTAAAGTCAAGGCACAAATTGCAAGTAATATGGCTTGAAAAATATTTTTGGATTTTTTCAGTGATTTGTCGCATATTTGATGCTATTTTTTTGTACAAATGGTATCTACTGTTTATAAGAAGGGAATAACGTAAATAATTCCTAAAATAAGTGTATATCTAGCTAGATATCGCATTGGGACGTTTTGCCCACACTGGACATTATACTCCCAGTTCCCCTAGATAATCGAAAAATATCAAATTATCGAAAACTTTAACATTTCCTAATTCATCCCATTTGTGTCCCTAAAAAACGTAAACAATTAGAAAAAAAGTAAAGCGATGTTAGCCTATAGGTCATTCCCCGAACCAAGATTCACCATTAATAAATAATATTCCAACGACAGATCAATGAGAAAACCGGAAAAGCCCAGCAAACACCTTTTCTCACGCAAACCGGCATGGATGGCGTGTGATTCCAATTCGAGTAGTAGGTATTCGAGAGATATTATCACCTCCCCTGACTGCCTTCATTTGAGAACTGCCAAAAGGACTCCGATTCCAGTCAAACCTTTTTGCGGAAGGTAACTGGCTCTTACTAACTTTTTTTTTGTTCTTCTGAACTTTCTCCTGCACGAATTGCGTGAAAACCTGAACATTTTCAACGAAAAAAAAACAAACCGGAAGAGAAAGTAAACCCAAGCGTTGTTCTTCAAAACTGCCGAGGTAGTTTAGGGGCGTAAAAACATATGTTTTTTCAAGTGCTGATAGTGATCTGAAGTGTTTGGAGGGAGTTTGAAGTGAAGGATGGTGGAAATTTTAGAATTGTTAGTGATTGGGATGGAATGTTTCTTTTTTTTTTTTTTGAAAAAATGTGCGATTTTTATTAATTTACCTTTAATTTCTAACCTTCAAGATAGAAAAATTTGTTCGTTTACGGAACGACATCAGTTGCGACACATCCACTTAACGGAGGAGCTTCTTTTTCAAGGAATTTCCATCAACTAACCCCATATATGTGCACAACGACGGTAGTTGAACAAACACAACAGTGATCCATCTTCAGAAGATCTCCATTTTGAATCATCCCCCCATTCTCTAGACGGCGGCGGCGTGTGATGTGTGTACTTCCTTCCTTTCTTAAAAGTCTCTTCTCTACTCAGTGCTGGCTGCTGTTAGGTGATGGTGATGGCAATGTAATGAAATTCCTTAGCATACATTATTTCCAACACTCCGGGTACTGTTTCCTACCCCCTTTTTCACCCATCTTCTCAGTTCTTCCCCTTTTTCAAAGCTTCAACGCCATTGTTGGACCAATTTTGTTTGCAGAATAGAACAGTGACACAAACGCACGCCACACGTACCTATCTACTATCTCTTATAGCAGCATGGATGGAGATGAAAGTAGAAAAGCTCCTTCCTCTTCCGTTTTTTTTGGTTCCTGAAAGTTCAAACATTTGAATACAGCACAGATAAAGAGTGGAGTACTAACTTGTGTGCTTATGTAGATGTGTGTCACCCACTCGAGGTTTTTTTCCTACTCCTGTTGGTTGATGAGAATAAAAATAGGTACCCCTACAGGCGTGAATGTAAACTTGAATTTGATACAACGAAGTGAGTGTGGGCTTGATTCACGATCTCGGTGAATCCAACAACAAGAACTCACAAACTTTGAATTTTATTTTCTTAAAAAGAAACAAATCATGGTAATATCTCAAATCTTATAAAATATTCTCTATAATTTGATTAAAAATACACTTAACATTAAAGAAACACATAAAAACAGTATTATTCATTTATTTAGAACAGTATGATTAGTGCCTTTATTTTAAGAACTGATGATGAACGTAATAACAACGTACTGAATTCGAATTTCTAGTCGGATCTTGTTTTTCCCTCTAGTTTTGGTGATATGCGTTTGAAAATAAGCAAACATACAAAACTGAAACTGATTTTAAAACATTTCCACAGATTTTAGAAAATTCAACAGACGGAATTATTCCACTTAACTCTAATCTGCTCTTGTGTGTCAATATATGTAACACTATTGGTGGCTTGGAGCCTTGTAAATAACTTTATTCGGGTGCATCCAAATAAAAAAAAACTTTTGAGCCCCTGAACAAATTTTTAAAATCTTTAATTTTGCATCATTTTTATGAACGCACCTTGAAAGCCCAGACAAACAAAACAGATCAGACCTTGAGTGTCAATTTGAAACTCCTCGCCTAAAATCGAACCATCTCTCTTGTTTCTCAACCGATTTTTACATTGTTTGTAGTTTAAAAAATTTTTTAATGCAACTCAAATTTGTTTCTCAGACAATATTCAGCTACAACTCTTCAGTTTTCCGTTATATTATAAAAAAATCCCAAAATACATGCTTCCGAAAAAGGACTGTAGATCAGCTACGGAATGTTAAAAAAAATTTCACAGTGTTTCCAAGAAAGCTATATGTAATGTCATGGCTGTAGAAACCACCATTGGGGTCCAAAAATGCAAAGCGAAATGCTCTTTTCTAAACTAAAATTCCAAATCAAACTTTGATGTAAGACCAAAAAGGATCAAGAGTTACACGGACATTAGTTCTAAAGAGAGGGTAAAAGTTGAAGACTAAAAACACTCTAAAAATAAATATACAACAACAACAATATCAAGAGTTACAATCTCGACTCAGAACTCAAGAAAAAACTTCAAAATCTTATTCCAGGTCAACAACTCTGCTACATTTTTTAGAAAATTTCTTTTTTTGTTGATAGAAATTTAGTACCAAATATCGAATTTCAATTAGATTGGACTTGGCTTGCTCGATTATCCAAATTTTGCAAAAGAAAACAAAAATTTTTGAGTAAGTCATTCGAATTTTGTTTCCAAAATTTTGTGCAAATTTTATCGAAATTTACATTAAGGATTTTTTAAAGCTTAAAATTTGATTTAAAATTGATTGAAGTTTTTTACATGAAAAACAATACTTCAATTATTTTTTTCATAATTTTAATTAAATAATTTTGATATTGGTGGATAATTAGGAACATAGCCAGTTTTTCATAATTGACACAAAATCCTAGTTCAAATCTTGATTTTGCATTTCAAACATAAACTAGTTACATCTCCATATTCGAAACTTATCATTTCGGAATATGAAGAAAAAAAAATTGATATTCACAACTTTTAAGATTAGGATTTGATATTTTTATTTTTAACTCTTATACAGATTCAGAACTTAAGTAAGTTTCATAATGTTGATCCAGAATTGAAACAGTGTCATTATTTGCAATTTTCATCGAAATTCACAAGTTAAATTTCGAATAAATCATTGAATAAAGAATTTAGATTGGAATCTAGAAATTCAGTATACAAATTAGAGATTTCGAGTTAAGGGTTCCGTTCTGATACAAGTTACGCTTTTGGGTTAGTTGATAAATAAAAGGAATTAGTTTCTGGAACTAGGGTTACAAAATCGTTTTCAAATTCGGCCCCGAAATAATAATTAAAAGTTCAGATTCAGATTAACCTTGAAGTTAAGTTTTATCATCACGGGTTAAAATATAAATGTGAGGATTCAAAAGGCGGGAGTTCGTATGTTTCATGATTTTGATACGACATTCAAAATCAATATATTCAATTAGAGTCAATTTTGAACCACAAACCAAAAGAAATGACAATTGAAATAAAATAAAGTTAGGATTCATTTGGAAGATTGAGTTCTTTGAAAAATCTTCATTTCCATTTCAAAAAATGAACATAAATGACATAAATTATGAATTATAAATTTTTGTTGGTGAAAGAACTTGTACTTTATCTTCAAGTGAAAATTTGAATATATTTTTTTGGTTTCGTAGAAAAAATAAAGTTTCGTAATGAAGTCTTGGAATTTAATCGAGTTTTTAAGAGTAGAAAATAAATTTGAATTAAACCACAAAATGGTAATGCTTGGGGTGTGGTTAAAAAGAATAAGCTTATTACTTGCTAAGTTAAGTAAAAATTTAAAAAAAAAACCTTCAAACGAAACCTTCAAAACCACTTATTTATTTTCAAAACTTTACTTAAAATTGGCAACATCAAAGACAAATTTTTGAAAATAAATATTCACTTTTAATGTGAAAAAACTCAAACCTAAATAATTATATAGAACTTGTACATTTTTTATTATTATTTTATTTTAAAAACATAATTTTGTGACCCCAATCCTACCCCCCAAGAGCTTTCAAAATTGTTTAAGTCACGCGAGATAAATTTTGAAAAAAAGGATTGTAAAGTTAACGTAATATGCACATTTTGGCATCTTTAGATTTAAAAAAAAATACGAAGCACAACATTTTTGATTAATTTTCGAAGGAAACTTTTTGTCAATTTGCTATTTCTCAGATTTGCTTACACTTCAATTCCACTCTAGATTTTGAGTACATTAACGCTAGATTTTCACAATACATTTATATTAACCAGAGAAACAATGTAATGATGATTTAATGATTAATATTAAAAACAATTTTAAGTTACATTACGAGGTTTCCAAAACTATAAGTTTAGTAACAAATCTGTTGAGGAACAAGAAAGGTATAGCGGTTTTAGTCAGGAATGCCAAATTGAAACTCCAGGAACTCTAACGGGTAAAAATTTCTATAACGTATTAGGATTAAGGAAGATATATTTTGCTTTTATGGAGACTGCAAAAAACTAGAATCGAATACCCGAATTTTGCCAGGATTTGAGATAAAAGAGCCTTAATTTATCCGGTACGTCTACGTGCTGGAAAAATTCTGGCCAGTGCTGCAAATTTTCTTAAAGCACAAATGATACTGACTGTGATTTTCTATCAGTGTATATAAATATAAATGATATAAATTTCTTAAGAATTGAATTTATGTAATAAGTAATGACAAAAATATGACAAATGAAGTAAACATATGACGAAAATCTCAAAAAATGACAAAATTATGACAATGTGATAAATGTGTTGAAAACATGATAAAATTATGTTGATTCTCAACACGGTTGGTCACCTTAAATTTAACGTCACATCTTTCAACCGGTTCTATTTTGAAGTTTTGTTAATGTTGCCAGTCTACCAAGTTTTTGGGCGTTGATATGTTTAGGAGGGAAAAGGTGTAATGGTATAATGTTCCGCCCTTATTCTCTTAACTCTCAATTAGTGTAGATGTTTTAGCCAATTGTAGAAACAATGAAATGTTAACGTTACTTTTTATGTGTGTGCCATAATTTTGCATTTATTCGATTGAGCCTAGAAAACATTCGATCCGCCGACATGGCGTAAGAAATTATCCCTGGAATCAGGCCCGTGCGAAGGACCCGTTCATGGGGGGGGGGAGGGGTTTTCGAAATTTAAATTTAGCTAAAAATAATAAGAATACCAAAAATACAACAGGGAAATGAATTTCTAACAAAATTTTCTTACTCATGATTATCGCACAAACAAAAAAAATGAATTTTACTAATAAACTATATCAAAATTTCAAAAAAAAAAAATGTTAATGAAAGTTTCAAACTAATAATATTTATGGTAAGTCAATGATAAATTTTTCAAAATCATGTACCTTATCCTGAACTAGAAATTAGCTTCAAAAAATTTCTAAGCAGACTAGTTATCAAATTTTAAATAAATATTTCTAAACCAAGGATTTCAAAACTGTCTGAATTCTTAAATAAACGTCAGATCAGGTAAAAAATAATCATGAACAATTTGTTAGTAAAAGGATATTCATTGTTATTTGTTATTCATCTTAATTTATATTTCTTTTCTCCATTTTCAACTGAAGGGTAGATTGAACAATTCCGCTGTATTGTTTAGCATTAAAAAAAATCGCGATTTGAAAAGTGATTTTTTTATTAGAAATTTAAATTGATTTATGTTTATAGAACACAGAAACTCAGGATTTAAGCATAGAAAAACTTATCAAAAACACTTCTTAAAATTAAAATAGCTTGACTTTAAAATTCGGTAAGTTTATTAAAAAAATTTAAAAAAAAGTACTACAATATTCGATATATTCATTTGAAAATTTAAACGAAATATTAAGTTGAAAAAGATAAGTTTTTGATTTTTAAGTTTTCTTTCATTAAACACGTCTTACCATTATAAAAATTTATTTACATATTTGAATTGTAAACTCAAAGGAACAGCATTTTGGTGCTTATGTTTTAATGGTTGATTTGGTAGATTTAAGCGACCTGAACTCGAGTTTTTTTTTCAAATTTGGACTATCACATTTAGTTTTGATTATATGTAGTTTTGTCAAAATGTGTCAGTTTTAAGTGAAAAGTGATAACTGTTTGACTTTTGAACCTACATTTAAGAAGAAATCTTTGATCAAATATTTGCAACCTGCAAAACGATTAGATTCATGCTCAAAAAAGTATCTTAAGTTCAATTTGTTTTAAAAATTGTTTCAAAATTCGTTTAATGAGGAAAAGTAAACAAATAGAAAACTACTACAACTTTATTCGCAGAACTCAAAATTATTTGAAGTGTTAAAGAAAGTTTGATAATTGATTCAAAACTTTTATGTTAAAATGTTATGTTTTTTTTTTCAAGTTTTGTTAAAATAGCGCAGAACTTCCTTAAATAATTTTAACCTATTTAGAAAAGATATTTCAATATTTAAAGCTGATAGAAAAATTGCATATTTAGATTCAGGGCACATGAATAAATTAAAATTACGTTTAAATTCATTGCACCTCGGTAAATGTAAATTTTGTGGCCTTGTGTAATTTATCAAAGTCTTTTCAAATATGATGTTGAGCATTAAGAAAAGCAAGAATCACAAAATAGAATTAAGTCTGAAATTGGTTTCTTGGAATATTTCATATTAGCAGAACATTTGTAATTGCATATATGATTTTTTTTAATCAAAGTTTTGAGTGAAAGGGGGATAAAATATTAATTTTTAGATTTGATTTGCTAATTCTGTAGAGCATCGTGAGAGGTAAACGCCTGTTACATGGTTTCCAACTTGTCGATGTTTAATTAATTTAATTAGTTTCAATTCGTGAACGTAATATATTGTCGTAAAATGAAATGTCTCTAGACTTGAGTGATTTAAGAGAAAATTCCGCCGGAGGCGAGCCAAATTTCTGACTTGCTTGTTAGCACTTATTTTTAAACACCTTTGAAGGTCAAGTAATATTCCGAAACTCCGCGAAAATTTTACTTGGAAAAAATCTTCATGGGGGGGGGTTTAACCCCTAAACCCCCCCCCCTCCACCCCCCCGTTCGCACGGCCTTGCCTGGAATAAACAAATTATGACAATAGTATGAGCAAAATCTGACGAATATGACTAAAATTTGACAATAAAATGACAACAATCTAACAATTATGTCATAAATATGACAAAAAATTGACAATAAAATGACAAAACATAACACAAATATGACAAATATCCGACAAATGGGACAAAAATTGGACAAATATGATGAAAATATGAAAAATTACACAAAAATGAAGCAAAATTTTTACAATACAATGACAAAAACATGACAACAAAATTATGACAAAATCTGAAAAATATGTCATAAATTTAACAATAAGATGACTAAACTTCGAGAAACCTTTGTCAAAAATATATCTTAAGTGATGAAAATAAGACAACATTGTGACATAAATCCTATTATTATGACAAAATTATCCCAAAAAATGAAAAATGAAAAATGTTGTAAAAATTGTCCACAATCTGCAAGATACCACATTTGTAATATTTAATCACTTTGTCATATTTTTACACAGTTTGACGACATAGCCGGATTTTCGTTCTTTTGATTTCAAATTTTCAAATAAATAAATTTGTCTGATTTTTATCACAATTTCATGTCATGATTTTGTCAATTTAATGTCATATTTTTATCACGCTTGTCATAGTTTTGTTATATATTTGTCAATTGTTTACGACATTTGTCAAATTTTTGCCATGATTTTGTCATTTTTTTGTTAAAATATTGTCATATTTTTATTACATTTGTTATATTTTCGACAGAGTTGTGTTAGTAAATATTTTTCATTGAATTGTAAATTTCAGTCATATTTGTCAGATTTTTTTTTTGTCCTAATTTTGTCATACTTTCACCACATTTGTCATGTTTTGTCATTTTATTACCATTTTTTTGTCATATATTTGTCATAGTTTTGTCCCCCATATTCGTCTAAACGCTCTCTCGCCAGCGTTCGTCTCGCCAACCCAAACACTCATTTCTTAACCTTCCCACCTCTTTACACCATTTGTTAAAGACGTATTTTAACACAATCCTTCAAAAATTGCGATCTCAGCAGTAATTATGAAATTTCCGCATGTCTAGCGAGTCGAACAATCTTTGTCACCATTCAACTAAACTTGATGATAATAGAATGGAGCTTTTTTCACTTTCAGTATTGTTCGCTTGAAACAGAAAATGAAAATAGGGTAACCTCATGAACCTGCAAAGAGCCTGAATGTATACTGAGCACCGATGTTGCCGTTTAGTGAATGAGTGTTCAGAGTGCTTTCGGGATTGTGCTTTCTGTTCATTCTCGTATGAATCTAGTAGGCGTTGAACTGACCGATACACTGCAATAAAGTCAGCTGATAAATTCTCACTGAAACTGAAAATTTGCAGCACTGATTCTAGCAACCTTTGGTTAAATGCTTCTTTTTGGTTCAAAACTCATCCATGACTATTTGCAGATTTTTTAGAAACGTTTTCATGAGTTAATTTAAACTTTTATGTTTGTATAGGAAAATTGAAAATTTTGTTTAGAAAAACAAGCATAATTTTTGTTGCCTCTGTGAAACCGACCGAGTTTGTGCCAATTTGAAAATTCTCAAACGGAAATTTTCCATTGAACAACTAAGTCGAAAACCGTAACTTCGTAGCTTTTAAGACAGAAAGTTTTTTGCCGTTAAATAATGGTATGTCTTTTGGCATTGAAAATCAATAAGTTCAACTGATATCAGTGCTTGTGGCTGGCGAGGTATTGCATGATGTCAGTTGAATTTATTAATTCTCAATGCCAAAAGATATAACCATATATTTTTTGACGAAGTTACGATCTTCAACAAAGTTGTTCAGCGAAAAATTTCCTTTGAAGAATTTATAAATCAGCACAGAACCCATTAGCAGGCTGGGCTCCACAAAAGAGACGAAAAGCTGTTAATTTTTAGAACAAAATATTAAATTTTTTCATACAAACATAAAAGTTCAAATTTACTCATGTAAACGTTTCTTGAAAATTCTGCAAACAATCATGGATGAGTTTTGAACCAAAACAAAGCTCTTAAGACCCGTGGGTTCGAGAAATTCAAAAATTTCGCAAATCGACTCAGCTAGCGTGCAAGTGCTAGTTTTCCGGCTTTTCGGACAATATTTTGATCCACATCATGGCTACTGTAATTTTATTTGAAGGAGTTTGGCTATGAAATTTTAATTCCCGAAATATCACAACTAAATTTACGATTGCACAACCCTCGGACCTTTAATGAATGTTGCTTAAACGTACATAGATCGATGGTCTTGTTTTTCATTTTAAATCAAATTTACGAAACATTAAGTATAAGTACATGTTCTACCTTTTTTTTTTATTGTGATTTTCGTGACTATCGTTCGAATTGTCAGCAAATAAATTTTGTTAACAAACCCTTTTATCGACCCATCTAGCTAATTGGTCACGCCCACTGTTTTCCATCAAACCAGCAGTTAATTACTACATAGTTACCAACACCTACGCTAATGAATGAAAATCACCAACACAGCTGCATAGATGGGGTTGTTTGCCCACTCAACGAAAGAGAAATAAAATTCATCTCCCGTACCTTACTCGTAATGAAAGCTGGTGCTGGTCTGGGGCAACAAATTTCACTAGCCAGCATCCTTCCACCTTACCACACACAAGTAGGTAGCAAGTTGGCTAACTAAAGCCACCCACCCACCCACATCATTGTCCTTCGGTCGGTCTTCGGTTTCAATGTATTTGTCCCGTCCGATTCTCTTGTGTTCTCGCAGCCAAGAGCCCCCAACCAATTAGCGCGTTTCTAGCAGCCCGAGAAAAGAGTAAAATCTCACCGGAAGCTGCAGATGGCGTCGTCGTCGTTAGGACTTTTTTTTAACACCGGAAGGATGGGGGAGACGGAAATAAAGAATTTCGCGTTCGGGAGAGAAACATAACACAGCTAAGCGAAATGAGTTCCTTATATTCCAGTAAATGAAAGGTGAGGTGGAAAAGTCTGACTTGGAGAGAAAAAGGTAGGCGATGTTGGATTTTTCCGAACGTAGAGAAAAGCTTCCGAGCGAGATGAGAAAGAAAATTAATTTGTGCTTTCTTTAATTATATTTCATGTGGGGAGGAATGAGGAGTTGTCTTAAGGGGGGGGTAGGGTCTAACACTTTCAAAAAATCGATTTTTTAATTTTTTTATTTTCTTATTGTAAAACATTTCAAGAATGTTGTGTCAAATTTTCAAGTCAATTGAAGCAAAACTGTAGAAGTTATAGGCCTTTATCCCCTCCTATCTAATACTGCAAGAAAGCAAGAGCAGAAACTTCAAACGCGTTTTTCTCGAAAGCACATTTTTAAAGTCCGTGGACATCGTCATTTGAAAACTACTTATCCGATTCTTTTCAAATTTGGAACATATATTCTACATATCAAATACCAGACCCCAACGTTTTTCTTTTTTGATTTTTTTACTTTGGGGAGATTTTAGAGGTGAAAAATGGCGGATTTTTAAGTGAAAAATCGTAGTTTTTACTTCAAATAGCCACAAAAATTTCATAAAAATATTTTTAAGTTAAATAAAAACGTTGGGGTCCAGAAAAACATCTATTAAAAATATTTTGCTCTGATTTTTTGACTTCAGATGATTCTGTGCTGAGATACAGTGTCCACCGCAAATCCTGTTTTCTAAAAGGCATTCTCGAAAATGCTCCGTCACCGGCTCATTTTTCAATATTTTTTTACGAAAAAATTACTAAATGTTCTTTTAACAATGCTTTGTATAATGCAAAAAATTTGAATACATTTGTTTGAACGATAGCTCTAGAAAAAAATCGTGAAAATGGTGTTTTTTTTGTACCCGTTAGACCCTACCCCCCCCTTAATCGAAAGAGACGGAAACGATGGAGATAACACGTACCATGTTATGTGCTTTCGAATGGAGCACATAACTGCGTACGTGTGGGGGGAAAATGACGACGTTTTAGTTTTACTGCTTCTTCATTTTCCTCATTTGTGATTATCTAAGTTGCATTAGGTACTGCAGCAGCTGATGGGGTTGGGGGGTTATATAGCGCAGTTATTCCACATGTGAACTTAGTGTAAGATTTTTTTCAGGGTGAAAATGGCGCACGCTCGGTAAAAAGATTGCTTTCATTACAAAACAGGGCACCATTTTGTTTTTTACCACAAACAGAGGGATGGATAATGATTATGAAAATTGATTGCATTAGCATTACAAATTAAAACATTAAAAAAAATCTTTGTATCCTACAGAAATTTCGGTGTTTAAAATAGATTAATTAGAATTCTTCGAGACATATTTTGGTTTAAAACGTTGACGTTTGACGTTGATGTTTTACCATTTTTTTTAATTGCATTCACGAATTAAATTTACGATCCAGATGATTTTTTAGCGTCCCACCACACTTCCCCACATCAAAAGGCCCCATGGTGATGGACGCTACTGTTCTTAACATGTCTGACAGCAAAATAATAATTACAGTAAACGATAGCAAATTTTATTCATGCTGAGAACTCAATATTTATAATGTCGTTCTAGGAAATGTATTATTTAACTAAATTGACTACAATATAAATCTTAATGGAAACACCGCAAAGAGGGGTAATTTTTTTTCCAAGTGTTCGATGTGACGATTCCATGAGGGATTTTCATCTAAGTTTATTCCTAATATTTGTAACAAACAACTATCTCAATAATATTTCCATCCAACGTTGGGTCATTAGTACGAAATAGCTTTTTTTGCGAAGATAAAACAACATTTGTGGGTTTTTGTATAATTTAGTGAAAGTAGGTTTGAATTGAAATATTTTGACAGCAGTTTTGGGTCATCTTCAATGTGCTGAATTATACCATCAGATGAAGTTTCTGAATAAAAAATTGCTGTATCATCGGCAAAAAAACGTGCTGTGCCTTTAAGTTGAAGGTTACATAAATCATTGACATATAAGAGGAAAAGTAATGGTTCGATATTACTTCCTTGTGGTACACCGATATCAAAGTTTCTTAATTCGCTTCTTGTATTCTCAACAGCCACAAACTGCATCGACCTTTTAAGTAGCTACGAGGGATATTTTTTGCTGTTCCTCTTATTCCGTATTTATACAATTTGCATAAAAATATGTCATGATTTAGGATGTCGAAGGCTTTTTTGAGATCCAAATATAATGCACCAACAATATTTTTCGACTCAATTTTACATACGATGGAGTCAACTAATTCTGAGATGACAATTTGAGTGCTCGAACCTGATATATAATTGCAGTTAGTTAATTATTTGTCATTTAGAAGTCCCAAATTCAACGTACATTTAAAGTGTTCCGACAATCCGATATTTCGCCCTTCTCCAACTCAATATAGTTCAAATATAGCTGAGCTACTCAACGGATTCAATTCAATCTCCTGCTGTATAATATTTTAATGACATCGGTTAATCTTTCTATTTATCTTTAATTATTTAGGTTACCGTTAAACTGGAAAAACTTCTATAGGATGCGACGTATTTCTGGCACTCAACACTTCCAACTCTGCCTTTGCCTCATAGAAATAATTAATATGATTTGTACCAAAGGTTCAACAAGAAAAACTTACAATATGCAACTGAGATGAGCTGTTAAACTGGTATTTTAAATGATTGATTTAGCATCTAGACTCGAACTGCTATTCGCTTAGAAACACGTTTTCAACTTATCTTCGATCAGGATCATATCTGTTATGAAAACAAACTGACAATGACAGATGTGGAACTCACCCCTTATCACCATGGGGCTCGCCAACACACGGTAAATGAAAAGTTCAGATAGGGTAAATGATCTTGAGCGGAACTAGTCAAAATCTGATCTTGAGCGGAACCATTTATTTTTCCTAACATCTAGGCAATGATTGTTTATTAATCTTACCAATTTGTTGAGAAAACACTTTTTCAAGATCTTTTCGTACAAGTATTGACATTTTTGCTAAAATTTATTAACTGAAATAATTTTATGAAATGAATTTGCGGCTTTATCGGTGAGGGTTAAAGAGTTGAAATGAAAGACGGATAGAAGAACAGAAGAAAATTCTAAGGTGGTGAAAAGAGCGAAGAGCATTTGAAATAGAAGCTTGACCACATGCTAAATTCTTTGTCCCGCATCAATTAACTGTATTGAAGAAGTAGTACCCAATAGAGAAGGCACTACATTTTTCGATACAGTTAATTATGGATGGTTCGACCGCCATGTGAGTGTGCACATGTGCCGAACGGACCGTTGACCGTTGTTAACTGATTCTCAATGAATAAAATGGTAGAAAAATTCATAAAAAAGCATTATTCGGGTTTTTGTTACAAGTTTTCCATCAGAATATCAATTAATAGCATAGTTTTTAAAAGTAAAATATGATCTTGAGTGGAACCATCTTTGATCTTGAGCGGAACTACTAGCTTCCGAAATAAACCGCTAGGTGCGCTGCCTTATGCCTAATGTCTCACACGCAGTTTTTTACCCCTGAATGTATGTAGCAACTTTGTATGATTCTTATTATATCAGCTTTAGGGAAAAAAGATGTAAAATTAAGTTCGAATAGAACAAAAACTAATTAATTGGTGTCACAGCTGCAGCGTACTAAACTAGGCACACAAAAAGTTTAATTTTTGGGGTACAAGAAATGTGTTTTTGAATCTTTCTTTCAGAGAGACGACGAGAAGGAGGAGAAAGGCTTTCATACATATTTTTGGCATAATTCGAGAACTAATGGAGCCAATAAAGATAAGTCATTATTTCAGAATAAGAACAATCTTCATTGCCATTACAATTCGTACTTCATGAAGTATTTTTCATTTAAAGAGATTGTTTTAGTAGTTGACATTCCAATTGAAAACGATAAACTATCAAATAAACATAAATTCAAATTGTTTTTTACACACATTCCTTCAGTTTTACAAAGTGTAGCAAAGCACACCGGGTTAGCTATTTTATAATACTCCACGATTCAATTGGTGGCCTGGTATTGGAAACCTATCCGATTCCCTTGTGCTAAATAATTAATGTTTCCATAAATTTTGAATATAAATAAATATATAAAGTTGCTTAGAGCGAGGTTGCCAAAATCAAAGTAGAATCTGTTATTTCACAGAATTTTGAGGAATCTTTTATCACAGCATCTGTTTCACAGAACACGATATTTTGAAATATTTACAGGTTTCACAGATTTTTTATAATTTCTAATGGATTTCCATAATTATATTTTTTTTTGGTCAATATAAAATTAAGGTTTCTGACTTTGAATTAGAAAAGTATGCAAAAATTTTCAACGTTAACTGATTTTTCCCAACTAAATTATAAATGAAAAAGTATGAAAAGATTTTCAACGTAAACTTCCCAACTAAAATATAAAAATGACCCAATTTATCATGAATTTCCAATAAAATTAAAGGAATTAAGGGATTAGGGAATAAAAAAAATCAGATTTTTTCTCAAAAACGTTGATTTAGAGCAATGTACAGTTTTTTTGCGAAATCTGTTATTTAAGGCATCTTCTTTTGTATTACTTACTTAGTTATTATTATTATTATTAGTTGTTCGGGCAGTATGATCCTAAAAACACACATTCAAAAAATCAATCAAACATACTAACGAATTTAATTTGTTTTGATTAAAAAAAAACTAAAACTTGAGTTTAGAGAATCGATTATTTCAAAATAGGATACAGTGAATCGAAGTGAAAATTGGACTTTTTTAAGCAAGAAATACATTTGAACGGATATTTTTAGAACAGCTTTGGAACGCTGAGTTTCATTTTTTTAACGTAAAAACATTAATTTTTGAACTTTAAAATCTTCAAAGATGAAATTTAATTGAAGTTTTCACAGTTACACAAGTATTAGGAATAAGAGCTATTAAAGATGTTGACAGAAGAAAATGGTTCCGCTCAAGATCATATTTTAGTTCCGCTCAAGATCAGCGTGGTTCCGCTCAAGATCAGAATTCTTACTTCAGTAAAACAGCTCTAGAGTTATAAGGTTTTACTCTAAAATATTCTAAAAATCATCATTAGAAAGCAGAAACCAAGATCTATCCGCTGATCTGAACATTTTTTTGTTCGGATATAACCCATAGCCATACCGCTTGATCAACTGTAGCGAGTTGCGTCGAATTGAGCCAATTAGTTCCGCTCAAGATCATTTACCCTACCAGTATTTCGATAGCATCTTCTATCAAGCTATCTTCTTTAGTGAACGTCAATCAAAAATGCTCACTGAAGAAGATGGTAAATTGCTATCGAAATACCGGTATCTGAACTTTTCATTTACCGTGGTTGAATTAAAAGGAATTTTTCGATTGCTTTGTTCCAGTTGAATCATTCAGGCTCACAACCAAGGTTGCCGAAAAAAAATCTGTGTTTTGACGAAAAAAAATTCTGACTTTCTGTGATTTTACCCAAAAATTCTGTGACGGTTTTCTGTGATATTTTTTTCTCTAATTTCAGCCACAAGTCATGTCAAATAGCGTCCTTTTAACATTTTACTTAAGAAAAATCAATTACGATTACCAATTTTATTATGTTTTACAAATTTAAAGATTATTATCCAAAATTTTTGTTGACGAAAAAAAATTTTTTTTGGAAAAAATGTCCAAAGTTTTAAAATTTTGTGAAATCTGTGAATATTTCTAAAACTCTGTGTTCTGTAACACAGATTCTGTGATGAAAATTGGCTCAATATTCTGTGAAATTATAGATTTTTCTGTGATTTCGGCAACCTTGCTCACAACACAATAGAGCTAAATGATGTTTCACGTGTATGGAATTCCCCTCCTCTCCCCACCAAATATAGCGCAGGTTTCAAATTAAAATAGTAACATTTTATGTAAATACATAGCATCACATGCATGATTTTGGATTATATATTTGCTTCATTAGTTTTCAAGTTTTGCGAAGAAATATGTTAAAAAGCCACTCTATTTCTCTCGTCTCCTCTCTGGAAGATGGGATAGATTTCTGGTATGAATATAAGAGAAAGTTTATGAGAGGCTTTTTTCTCCTTTCTATCTTCCTTCTGTATGGATGGAGGGGTCTCAAATCATCATAGAAATATTTCTCGTACCCTCCCATGAAAAATTAATTTATCTTGTTGATAAGGTATAGCTTTCTTAATACAAAAAAAAGGATTTGACCCTCTCTCCTCCTTTCTCATCTTCCCACTATAAGGAATGAAGGGTTTCAAATAATAACCCTCCCATGCCAAATTTATTGCAAATAAGTTATCCAAATCATCATACAAATATTTCTCCTACTCAAATGCCCTCCCATGCCAATTTTGGATCCATTTGCTAGATCAGCTCTCGAGTTACGTAAAAAAATGTATGAGAGCCCCCCTTCCTCTTTCCATTAACCCCTATGAAAGAATGAAAAGGGGGAGGAAGGTTAAAAAACGTGCATTGAATCATTTCTCATTTTCAAGTACCTGCTTACCGTCCCATTCGAAATTTGGTTTATATGCTCAACAAGTTCTCAAGTCAGGTTAAACAATATATGAGAGCCTCTGTCCCCTCTACTCATCTTCTTCTAGAATGAGCAAATGAGCAACAAAGAAATATTTATCGTACTCAAAAACCCTCCTATGTCGAGTGCAAGTTAATTGTTTGAGATGCGAGCCCCTTTTACAATAATTGGAAAGGTTTTTCAAAACAACAAATCATCTAACTATACCAAAAATTGTATTATATCAGTTTTGATGAATGTCACTCAGATGAAACAGTGTTATTCTTAATGTTGTAGTATATGAAGGCCACTCTCACAAAAAAAAATGGGAGGAATCTGTCGCAGCCCATCGTGGCGTAGAGGAGAGCCTTCAAGTCTCCTAAGCCAGGGCGTATGAGATCGAATCCCGTTCACGGCATACATAGTACATTTTCTGTGAGTTGGTGGTTTTAGCAGAAGCTAGCCATCATATTCTCGAAAGTTGTACGCTTAGAGCTAAGAAAAAGGAATATCATCAAGGAAACTGTATGAGTTTCTGTTCGTTTTAAAACTAGTTTTGCCATATCAATAGAAAGTTGTTTAGTTTATTGATGGTCCATCAATGATGGATCATCTCATGGGAACAAAATGCTTATGTTTATCATTTTCTCATTTTTTTTTTCAATAATTGTTCAAATTTATCATATTTCAATTTATATTGTAAAGGAGCCCCCCTAAATTAAAACGTTCAGATAATACCTTAAATAATTTCATAAAACCAAAAACTACCTTTTGTGAAAAATTTGATCATAATCGTTTGAAAATCATTCGAGTTCTGTTACATTATACAATGACTTTGTAACGGACCCTCCTCCCCCCCCCCCCCTTTTTCTAACAAAGTTATATTTTAATACAATTTCTCATCCAAATATATTGAAACAGTCTAACCAACATAACGAGTTGTGTTAAAATATGTTTGTGTAGAACATTTGATGAAAATCACTTGTAAATAATCAAATTGTGTCATGTTATTTTTGTATGGGAGTCGCCCCTCCCTTAAGTCAGAGCGATTTGTAACTATTATAGAAACCATCCGGCTTCAAAGTTAGAGCGATTTGTAACTATTATAGAAACCATCCGGCTTCAAAAACCCTAAATGCCAAGTTTCAGTATGATCGGTTCAGTAGTTTCCGAGTCTATAGGGAACAGACAGAGAGACTAACATTATTTTTATATATTTAGATACTGTTCTGATTTAGAAAGTCTTCAGTTCTATTTACAAGAAGCTTCTCGAACACTTCACTAAAAACGTTTAAGGTCGAGATTGGACGATAGTTATTGACGCCAAGCGAAGTGAATAGCCAGCCTTAAAAACAGGGATAGCTTTCGCAACTTTTCAACAGTTTTGGAATACTCCTGACTCCAAAATTGGATTAAAATGTATATTGTAAGTATATACGACAATGTTTCATGGGTATTTTTTAGGACATTAATAGGGAAGCTGTCTGGTCCATGTTCTTTTTTTATTTTTATGTAAAAAAAATCTCCAGTCGAACCTCATTTACGTAAGCTGGCCATACGAAGGTTGTTTTTTCTACCTGTTCGATTTGAGACTAATGATCATTTTCAGTAGGTCTATAAGAATCTAACTTAAAAAAAATGGATTCAAACATTACTCCAATCATACTGCTTTATGTCCTTGAAAAATAGGAAATAGAATGAAAATCGGAATTAAAATGTTTAATATACCAGGTAAGGGGGTCGTCCCAGGGAGCCCAGAGTAAGCATTACAAAGTTTTTCCCACATTTTTTGGCTGAACAAACTAGTTTAAACTTTAACAATACCTGGGAATTTAATCTCGAATTTTCAACATAAAATCCAGACAAATCTAAGCAGAACTCAGTGATAATTTGAAATAAAATAGTCTTTAACAAAGTGACTAAAACCAGAGAAATTTTGCGTTCAGATCTCTTTTCAAACTACCCTAAAAAAACTTTTTGGATAAAACAAGCACAAAAAAAATCAGCCTAATTTAGACCTTAGTTTGCTTTATTTGACCACTTTGTTCTGAGATACTGGGATGTCCGAATTAATCTGAGGAATCTGGAATGCATACCCTTCAATAAATAACAAATCACTTTCTCTCATTTATTGAATAAATATAATATTCCAGGATCCATCACATCACATCCTACATCCTATCACAAGACAAGGCAGAATGGAAACAGTCAGTCACCTAGGATATTGTCGAATGATGTATCGAGCTCTGTGTGTGTATACAAATAAAAGTTAGAAAAAAAGCATTCTTTGTTTCCAAGCGACGGCAAAAAACCACCAACCAAGATGAGCTGTGGGTGTGTATGTAAACCGACCGGCAATAGAAAACAGTTTTTAGTTTCCATTCCCACCCAACTTCCATTCTCGTCCCGTTCCCATCAAAGACAAAGGATGCTGAAAAAAAAACACCAGCCCAAACGTAGACGGAAAATGCAGTGCGTTTTTTTTCGATAATCGGCAGAAAGGCTATGACAATATACATTCGTTGGCTAACTGACTCAGATGGTGCACTGGCAAGCCGAGATAAGATGTTGCAGTGAGTTCGATTCTCACTATAAATTTTTTTGAATGAATTATCCAAAAGGATGAAGATCCAATAAAATCTTTTTCTTGTTTCACTTGAATGTAGTGATCTGATCATGCATTATTTTGCTCGTTAATTAAATTGTATTGACCAACATCCTAATTTGGTTGTTATGCATTTTTCCGTAAAGTTCGTCCATACAGTTGTTATAATTTTCGAACAACTGCTTTACGCGCTACACCCATCGAACCGAATGCATTAGGCAAATGTATTTCCCGGCCAGAGCGTTTCGAATATTTTCCGTTGATTTCCCGAGATGATTTTTCATAAATGATATTATGCATGCGGCAGACAAAAAAGAGCCCCATAAAATGAAGCATCCCGAAAGTTCCCCCCTAACAATTTGAGTGGGGAGAGGGAACACTGGGAAGAAGGGTCCTCCGATACAGAGGAACGCCATATCCCACCATCATCATTGATGCGTTCTGAAAGGAACCATTGAACCATAATGCTATCAAGCGCCTTTTTGCTTCCCGTTTTGCTAATGGGCATTCGATGGAATTTTGTGTCCAGCCAACCTTCTATCGTTTCGACGAAGGTCCCGGGATTGGTGATGATGCCCTCAGGATGCTGCAGGGAAGAAGGACCTCCTCTCATTTTGAAATATTCATTTGGAAATGAATAAGTTCGGCCCTCTTGCACAACATTACCGATTCCATTTGCCTTCATCATCAACGAGCGAGGCAAGCAGTCGATTTTTGGGTGGGATGCAATCGTCAGGGTTGGTTCTGCTGCTGCATCTCTGCATCACCGATATGCAAATGAGTGCGCTTTATATGCAAAAACTTTCATTTCCAAAAGCCTTTAGCCAGAGCTTCAGTTGAACGACTTGAACACCTTATTTTTCGAACTGGCTACTGGTCGTTGTTTAATGGAAGTTTGCAAAAAAAATCCATATTGAACTAAAACCTGTTTTTAAGGGTTTGAATCCCAAAATGGTGAGAAACATACTGTGAAAAACTTTTAATGTTAGTTGAAATAATAAACAAATACTCTGAAAATAATAAAAATCGACACGGTGGGATGGCGTCCTTAACGATTCGAGAAAGATGCAGCGCTACCAACACACACTCAGGGCAGAATTCGGCAACCGATCGAGAGTAGGAGGAATGAAAACGCCAAAATTATAATTGCAAATTATGTCAAATGACAAATTTGCATACGATTTTTCCACTCTGCTGGTTAGGTTCAAAATGTGTGATTTAAAGACACTTAATCTAAGGAAATTTGTAGTTTATAATAGTATACCTGAGGTTCTCATATTTAGTAAAATATGAGTAAACAAAACTCAACCATTCAAGTATATACATTGAGTAGTAAGTGTTGAGCTTTAAGCAAGGCTTTAAGAAGTCATACCTTTGATAACTTTTGTTGAAACTAAACAACTTTGGGGTTTTTAACATTTTCAAAATTGGAATATTTTATCATTTTATCTTTTGCAAGTGAGTTTCACACCTTCCAAGTGGTAGGAAAACTTGAATTGAAAATCAACAACAAACGAGGATCGAACATTTCAGAAGGACCTTCTGCATTTCGTTCGATAAGCAAGAGCTCCGGCCTGACAGAGCAGCAGGGATTATAATTTTCAATTCCCGATTATTGCGCTAGATTGCTCCTATAAAGCGTCAGTCTTTGGGTGCTGGTTGATAAAATGCTACGATGTAAAGATTTTTATATCTCTTTTTGATGGGAAGCTCGAATATTTGAGACTTCTGTAGAACTTCCTCAGTGATCGCAACTACTCACGACTTTCGCCAGTGCTTTTAAACGAACATCTGTTAAAAGTCAATCATGTTTATTGAAATCCAACTTTTACATCAATCAACATTAACTTAAAAAAATATTTCTTCTTTTTACTTTCAGATCGACATATTCTTAAGGGAGGATTAATTTTCTCTTGGAAATTCAAAGGCATTTATTCTTTTCATAATTGGTGAGTATTCGTATAAAATATGTCAAAAATTAAAATCACGTACAAAAGCAAAAGCCATCTCCTGAAATCATTCCAAACCTTATTTTGTTTTTTTTTTTTGTAGTAAGTGGCAATGGCGTTTAGTTTGATGTATTTTGAGCTTTTATCCTATATTTTATCAAATAATAATTTACTCCAGTTTTTGACTTCTAATATAGATTATACTTTCAAATGCAAGGTAGTAAAACAAACGGAATAAAAGATGAACTGCTAAAAATTCTACTTCACAAAGGAATTCATGGGTATTTGCATAGTATTCATCAAAGCATTCTAATTTATTTACTTACACTGAGTTAAAGTTTTAATAATGTTATAAGACTGGAACAAATATCAATTTCTTCTTTTGTCAACCCCCCCCCCCTCCCCCTTCAAAATTTTCAAAATACCCGAAGGGGGAATAAATAAATTTTGAAGTATTTTATGAAAATTTCGGAAAACAATCAAAACATCCGAAAGATTACTAAACCAAAACACAAATTTTGGAAGATGGGATCTATTTGACCTTTTGTATTCTTGTTCTTATTGAATTTTTCGATAAATCCGCCCCCTGCCCCCCCCCCCCCTCCCCACGCGGTGTTCCATCTCCGAGGAACAAAAAAGGATTTGAAATTTGTTCCGGCCTAATTATGCAGGAAACATAATAAATTTGGATTTCATTAAAAAATAGCTGATTAAACTCTCAAACTCACAATATGAGAATCATTTCAATCGTGTTTCTGAATCAGGGAATAGGGCTGGAGTTCTATGTCAGAACATTTGAACCAAATTATCATTTAAAAACAGAAGCACATTACGAAAAAGTTCAAATAAAAAAAAATAGAGTAGAATCATAAAGTAAACCAAAGAAAAACAATCAGTATTTGAAGTAAGCATCAAAATCAAAGTTCAAAATGTGGATCGAATATTTTTAAATTATTCAAAAGATATGATAACTCAATCCTTAGTAAGGACTCAAACTCGACATTCGATTTTTGGCCCAAATTTTTATTTCGTGACAAATAAAACCCGATCATGACATTTTACCCGTATATACATTATCACTTTACTATTCATAACCTGAAAACATCTAACAAAACATGATTTGAGATTGATAAGTTATTACTACTTTAACAAAGAAAGCATAAAGAACATTCAGAAAATTCAATTTTGTAGTGTCGATAAGGACAACTGAAAAAATTTGTATTTCAAATGCATGATCCAGAATGCGGAAAATATCGCACACTGGGGACACTCGATCAAAAAATGGTGGCTTGAATCCCTAAAAAGCTAAAAAAAGTCCAATTTTCAAGTCAGCGACAACAAGTTTTATTATTCAGGGAATGTTCAAAAACATTTGATGTTATTAGTTATTTTCTAGGACTTTTTATACACCTTCCATGGAACAATCTTGATCGGCAACTTAAACACAAAAAAATAGGAATTTTTATTCTTAACGCCAAATAAAAAAAAGGCATCAATATCTTTAAAAATTAATAAATGTCTTATCAAAGTGATAAATCATAATATATTTTCAGTTTTAGTTGAAAAAAATGCTCAATATCATGAACTAATATACCGTTGGATAGGTGAAAGCCTCAACAAATACATATCTTAAAATCAGCTGCTAGTTTTTGCTATATTTTGAATACGATAGCTTTGAGTGGAACGCTGTTTGGTTCAAAAATTAAATTTTAAAGTACTTATACAGAGTAAATCAAGCATTGATTGTTTCTATATGAAGTAAAATCACCTTGAAACATCAGTTTTAATATTCCTGGAACAAACCTAGTGGAAATTTGGAGCCCAAACTAAACTTTAACAAAAGTATTCATATATAACTGAAAAATATTCAATTTTCCAGTATGAGGCTCAAAACAAAAAAAAATCAATTTCTTTTTTATTCAACTTTCCGCAAACAATCTGTTAAAAAAAAACTTTTTATTAATGCCAACCTTTTTGAGCCTTTGAGAAATTTGTGTAAACCATAATTTCTTCTGTTAAAAAAATGCGACAAATAGAATGGAATAAACCGTTTTTGATCGAATTACTCTGAAAGCCTCATTTAACATTATTTTCCCTACGTTTCTCATGAATAGCTGGATAAATAATGAAGAATAAGTTTAGTTTAAATTTTTAATGGAAATTAGATGCAATAACACAATTTATCAATCAAAAATTACCAGCGATGTACTGAAAGTTCTTTAAAAAAAAATTTAATTTTTCCTTGATTCTAGCAGTACATTTCATGAAAACAAACCTTAAACCTGCAACTTGTACTCCAAATGAAATACTCGATGTAATGCAAAAAAAAAACAAAATTTGGCGTTTTTGACTGCTCATGTAAAAGCTGCTCAACCGTAGGATGAAAATGAAAAATCACAGAAAACTGCCTTTCATAGCCAATGAGTTGATTTTTTCAACCTTTACAATAACATTGAAATTTGTGAAAGCTCTAGACTGCAAAAGCTTTCAGATTTTACCAAAAAAGAAGCTTCAGAATAGGCAAAGCAAATATTTAATGACAAATCAAGCTTATTAAAACTTTCTGGATGCAAATTCACACATTTCTTTTAGCATACGAATGTCCATAAAAAAATCAAACGCGTTGCATTCAGAAGTCAACTAAATCATCTTAAATTTTACACTGATGCTTGGTGACCCAAAAACCCAAAAGACATCGAAAAAAAAATATTTATGGGAGCAAAAAGTCATTTTTTGCATCAGTCTAATGGGACAACCCTAAAGTTGGCTCACAACACATATTAGATCAGGTATGAGCCCTAAAGAACTATTTTTGTGGCCCGTGAAGCTTTTCTCAAATTAATTTTAATTAATTTTTAGAATTTTTCCTTCGATAAATTGTTACTGAAGTGGAAATAATGAATAAATCGGTGACTTGTATGAAAATTGACTTCAAGTGTATTGATTTGCATTTATCGCCACAATCATTCAGATTGGTGACATTTATATAGAAATTTAACATCCATTGTCTTCTTTTTAAAGCAATACTATTGTCAAAAATGTAGTGTAGGAGTTATTTTTTCATTAATTTTTTCGATTTTTCTTAAAGGCATCCAACTTCAAAATTGCAAGTGAACAAAAGCTCATAAAAAAACGGAGAACTTCTGATGGGAGATAATAACCAAACAGCATTTGGGAAGCTTTTGGGAACAGGCGTATAATTAGAAGGAAATTAGCTCCTCACGTGATTTTATAATAATTATTGGGTAAAATTTTGCCATGAGAAGGTACTTGCAGGACACGCCGACGTAAAAGCATTTGATTTTTTTTTATTTACGAAAAATCTTCAAACAGCTCTCACATAAGAGCAGACATTTCGGAAATGCATTTTTCTTAAATGGAATACAACACTGAATAAATCTTTAAAAAATCTAAATCATTTTAAATCTTTTTCCAGTACAAGAAATAACTCAAACACTCCGTTGATTCTAGAAAAAACCATCAAATTTGTTACTTTGTTCAACACAAAACAGCATAAAATTGCAGTTTTTTCAACCCGTTTTTTTCCTCGATAGAATGCTTTCCAAAACAGAACTTTCATAAATTTAGCTTATAAATTTCTTCATCTTTTTTCTTATGTAAGTTTTGTGAAAATATATCTTTTTCAATCAAAAACTATTAGAATACTTAGGTGTGTTTTCAGTGGCAAGAAAAAAAATCCAGTTTTTGAAACTCAATTCACCGCTTAGAAGCTATCAATATTTTTTCAAAAAATATTTAAAATACTATAAGAAGACCTAAACATTTATTGTACTCACTTTTTAAGAGATCTCTGAAGGAAAAAGCCGTAGTAAAATGAGTTTTAAATTCAACGAAAATTTTTACAAATGTTTACATTTTGTCCTAATTGCAAAATGTCAAAGATTCATCTGACATTCCGAATGACCACATGATGTTGAATTTTTTTTACTTCGACAAAGATAATATCGTAGGATAAAAATACTTGAAATGGCAACCAATTGAGTCTATAAACTTAGAAAACAGTAATTCTTATTAAAAACTACAAAAGTTCTTCAAAAATTTGGATTAGAAAACCAATTATTCTAGTACTTGGTTTAAATTCTTTTACAAATGAAAATATTTAAACTAAGGCTCTTAAAACTCAATAATTGTGAGCCAATTCCTTTCTGAACATAATAAAAACTATCAATACATAATAGTAAAATTTAAAAAAAAATCTACTTATGTATTTAATCGGTTTTATTATTTCTGGATTTTGTAGTTCAGTTCCAAATGGGTTTCGGTTGGTCCTCAGCTGTATCTCATTCTGATATCAGAATTGAAGGCCAACATTTTTTAAGAATTCGAATATGAGTTCCAATGATTCCATATCCAGCCGAAGCAAAATATCACATAATAGTGTCCCTAAGGCTTTCCCAGGGGTATCAAAGTTTAATGGAGACAATCTTTTTAAATCTGTTAAAAAATTAGCAATCAATAATGTAACTTCTAACCTAGATTTTTTTATAAATTTGGTTAATTTGGTAGTTTGGATTGAATTTTGGTAACTTTTCTAAACATCTTGTATGGAAATTCATGACAAAACTGTCTTTATTACCGTTCGTAGGAAAAAATCAGGACTTCGAGAGCAAACATTAACTGTGGAAAAACTTCCTATAAATACGCAAAAAAAACAGAATTTCGATAAATGACTTTCAACAAGATCCAACGTCCTACGTTAAAAAGACAGACCACAAAAACGGACTTTGATTTAGTGATGGACCCATTTTTTTACGAACACACACATATAGGATCTCAGTGAAACTTCATGTTTCTTTGAAGAGATCTAATTTACTTAACTCTAAGGCGTGTATCTTTCGAGAATAGGATGGCTAGCATCTTACAAATGCTAAAACCACCGACCTACAGAAAGTATGCCGTGACCGGGACTCGATCTCATGACCTCTGGCTTAGAAGACTTGAACGCTATACTCCAGGCATTTTTTGATACTAAATGTTTTTTTATGTTTTCTTTAAAATAAAATTCACCAAAAATTGAACTTATAGAAAATTGACTTTTACATGTTCTCAAAATCAGAAAATTATTGAAGGGCATTTTTTATGTGGGGCCCGAAAAAGAAAATGTAATTTAATGTCCGTTGGTTCAAAAGGTTGCTTTTTCTGTTTTCCAAATTTTATAACTTGAGAATAACTCAAAAACTGTTCTACTGATATTTTTTTATTTCATTTTAAAATTCCGCTGCCAATTTTGAATTGAAATATGGGTCATTAATCGAATATTTATAATTTGGTAAACTAGATTTAATTAGAAAAAAAAAGATGTTAAAAGATGATCTTATGAATTTGCTCTTCTGCACCAATTTTATTTATTTTGATTTTTCTTTGATAGGAGGGGCATGGTTAAGCCTGCCAGATTGCCCGGATATTTTATTAAAATTTCGGAAAAATCCGGTCCGGCCCGGTTGCCCGGATTTCATTTAAAGCCCGGGGTTTTCCTGATTTATTTACTTTATTTTCCAAATTGAACAAAAAAAAATTGTGTTGTATTTTTTTTTATTTATGCGTCCAAAACAAAATTTTCTGAGCAAGTTTTAAAAAAAACATTTTGAAAGGTTTTATGAAAGCTGAAAATACGATTTAAAATCTGCTAATAAGTTTTGATTAAAAAAACAATTTTTTAAATTTTTTTTCTTGATTTTTGTTGAATAATTCCTGAGTATCGACCAAATTTGCTAGAATATTGCCCGGATTTTTTGTTGACAATTTTGAAATCAAATGCCGGCCGGATAGGTGCTGAAAAAATTCTGGTCACCTTCGGCATGGTGCATAATGTATTCTTGCCCTAAATTAGAATGATTTAAATAGAATAATACTTATGGCATCGCTCCATGGTTAAGTCATCAAGATCACACAATGTCCTGTTACAAATTCTCTTTGAAATTTGCTTCTTATAACTACTGGAGACTTCTCTATATGCGAATATTTTTATAATTTTAAATCAGGTTGTCTTGATTTGAAACTGATTTGTATTGCAGTGCCAAAAATAAGTTTTGTTGAAATTACTAAATTTTCTGAAACTATAAAAGGAGAGGAAACATTCTATAGTTTTTCAAGTTCAAACTTTGGGCATCTTAAGGGTTCATAATTCAGAATAATGAATTGATATTATAATCCCTCAATTTCTTCCAACTTTAACTAACGCTCAATTTTATTCTCCAATTTTAGTGGCCGCGTCATAAAACAGAAAATTCGCCCGACGACCATCAGAATGATGATCAAACCAGGTGCTGACAATTGGAAAGACGTAACAACAAGAAGCAGCAACAGCAGCAGCAGTTCACCACCACAACTTCGACAGGATCACACAGCAAGAAGATTGCAGGCACAGCGTCTAGCTCTAGCAGCAAGAACAAGAACTACAACCACCGACTTCACCAGACGAAGCCACCGAACGAGAATCAAAAGCAGAAAGAAATAATCGCCAACGAAGGAGAGATAAAAAGTAAAGAGACAGCAGAAACGGTGGAAACAGAAGAAAATAAGATAATGCGAGAATTAAATGAGAGATGAGGAGACGAGAAGAAGAAAAAAAATGCAACAATTAAGTTCCTACTCTAACACATAGATAAAAATATACGTTATAAACGAGAGTGTAATGTAATTGTAATATCTTTAAAGCAGAAACAAAAACAACAGAAGAAAAAGAAGAGGAAGGAGAAGAAAAAACTAGGTCGCTATGTATAAAACAAAAGTAAAATTGATTAAAGTAAAACAAAAATGATGAAACCGCAAATGATGCGTCGCGGTGTTGAACGAATTCCATTTCGGGTTTGGACCTAGTGAAACTGTAAAGATAAGAAACGGAATTGCGATGGATTAATGAGGAAATTGTTTCTACTTTAGTAGGTGAGTCAAACGTGAATGGTTTTGAGGGAATAGGAATTAAAATGGCAGTACTGTCCCAGTTTTCGTTCAAGGCTAAGATTGCGGTGGCATTCAATGGAGAATCGCCATTTTGTAGCGAAATTTGCCTGTTTGACAGTTGGGGTAGTGTTGCCAGTTTTCTGGATTTCTTCCGAAGCATCACAAATGACTTGTTGACGAAAATAGGAAGGGTTTTCCTCTTGGCCACACGTTCCAGTTTTGCACCTCGCTCACTAGTTATCCACCGATGGAAGTGCGATCGCAGCGCCGCTGGCGGAAAAAACGAAAATCTGTTGACCGGTTGACGGAAATTTCTGGAAAATTTCGTATGAAAGACACAACTATTTGTAAAACTATTCGATAAAAAAGCAAAGGAAAAAAATCGAACTGTAAAATTTGGTAGCGACGCATGAATTTTGAGGCCGTTATTGCTTTTTGGAGGCAATGGAGAAAAAAACACATACACACAGAAAAAAAACCTACTATCTTTTATATAGATTGGATTTTTGCTAATCGATAAGGCACACACCATAGACAAAAGAAGAGAAAGGAAAAGGGCAATGTGTAATTTAGTTTGTTTTATGTTTTTGTACAAGTTTAAACGGGGTGTTTTTAGGCTACCGATCGAGATGGCGCCACTGAGGCGAGCTGAGCCAACAGTTAGATGTAGAAATCATTATATTATACTATTTGAAAGTGACACAAGTAACACTTAGTATTAACTGATGATACTCAATGTAGTTGGCTTAAAGCTTTATTTTAAAGAAAAATATTGATGAAAAAAAAAACAAAAAAAAATATAAAAAAGATTGAAAAAAAAACAAATAAAAAAGAGAGTGCATAAATGGAAGTTAAGTTTAGTTTCAGCGAGCGAATACGATCGCATAGATTACATTTCATCGTGCAATGATTATTGAAACAAAAAATTGCGAGGTATCAAACCTAATTAAAAAAATCGGCTAAAACGCTAACCCTTGTCCTGAAGTCGACAGGGCGAGGGTTTCTCGTTTTGGAACCGGAAAACTTAGAAGGAAAATAACCGTGGAGAATCCAGAAAGATATACCTATTTAGCATCTAAACAGCAAAGTGTATGATAAAACAAATAAAGTTCCTAAAGGGTCGGCACCCGAAACGTTCTAGAGGTTAGGGCGACTAAACTACTAATTCTTAGTGTTGTAGAATCGAATCCCGTAGATGAAAGTGACAAATAAAACTCGCATAAACCGGCTCAGTGTCGGATTCAGTTTCGTCCTCTTGATCGGGTAAAATAGCGAATGATTTGACTCCACCAACTACACAAAAAGTTGACTAAGAAGAGAGCGAAAATAAAACTGAACAATCATTTACATCACGCAACAACCACAAGCAAAAGTAAAACATTGGATCATTGTTGAGTTTGTTTACCCTCGGGCTGTCCAGAAGTAAAAAAAAGAGAAAAACTTGAAGCACAGAACAAAGTACTCGCGTGAACAACAATAATAGCATTTAGAGAAAGAAAAATTGACAGATCCAAGGCAAAATTTCGTTCCTACACTGAAAAAATAAATAAAAGAAGTGAAAAATTTGAGAGAAAAACATGAGTTTACATAACGAAAAGACTCGACATATCATGAATGTTTAATTTTGTCCTCGCACATTTTAAAAACAAACCAATGGAAGTGAAGAAGAAAAAACAACAATGATTGCACGCAGACTTTTGAAAGCAAACGGAATCAACACACATACAATTTTAAAGAAAAGGCAACATCACTTACAATTACTATTTGATCCTATTACTAAACTGCTAAACATAATAAAAGAAATCTTAAATCGAACAGCAAAGCAACCTGGTGGTATATTCATAAAACAATATATTACTAATTGATGTTTCTGCTAGTGTCCGCCAGATGTCCAATATGAAAAACAAACAACAAAACACACACACTGCTACACTAAACACTCCAAAACAAACACACATTAACAAAACAATACGGCAAAGATAAACACAGTCACTGTTCGGTTTGCTTCCGAAGACTGTTTATCGCAAATCAAACAAAAAAAAAACACACAGTAAACACACGGTTTTGTTTCCTAATCTAGTTGTTCTCTCGAAACTCGTACGGTTAAGGAAAAAGTACTGCTGCAAACACTGCTGCTATTAGCACTACTACTACTGCAACAACAACAACAACTACTACTACTACTACTAGTAATACTATACTTACTACGAATACTACAAAGTTCCTGCGGGCTCTGCTGAGATGGCAGAGCCTACCTTGTTTAACCCAATATGTTTTATTTATTTTTGTTTCCAAAACATAAAAATTCGAAGAGAGAAATGATTAAAAGAGTAAACTTCCTCTTCGGGATTAACGCAACTAATTCGAAAAGATGTCATCTACGAAGAAGATGTTTGCTTTTTTAGTCATTTTGACCACCTCTTCTTAATTGTTATTTGCAGAAATTATATGAAAAAAATGAAATTTTTTCGGACGCATTGTGTATCTCGACGTCATCGTAACCATAGCAACAGCTTTGGTTGTGTCGCCGGTGACTACGATCTTACACGATTGCTTTAAAAATCTACAACAAAAAAAACAAACAAACAAAAATCCAAACAAATCCACTTTGAAAAGTTCCTAAACTAGCAAGTAGCGTTCGTTTATTTTTTTTTTAATTCTTCCATTTTTATTTCTCTAAAAGTTTGTTTCCTCATTAAGTTTTCCCCTTTTGTGAATCGGTCGTGCAATTTTTACTACAACGTTGAAGAGAAGTTAATGTTTAGCAAGATAACAAAAATCTGTTGACCAAAACTCTCCTTCTGTCTTCAAATAAACAGATCTTATACTTTCAAACCCACAATCGCAGACAGCTTAGTAAGAGGAGTGACATAAAAAAACCCTCACCAATCCAGGAAGGAAGGAATGGTAACGCGTAAGAACATAAAACAACAAACATCGTCTCACTAAAACACACACGAACAAACACAGACTCTACACACACACCACTAACAACTATTATTATGATTATTACGATTATTACCATGATGATGATGATGATGAAAAAACCCAACAAACAATTGTAAAAGATATATTGTCAGATGTAAAAGTAAAATGATGAAAATAAATAACAATAAAAACAAAAACACTGTGTAGTAGTGATGGTCATTTTCCACTTCTTAATAGTTGTAATGAGAAAAAAAAATCCTTAATTGTTGATCTGGATTAGAAATACCACATTTGAATATATCAAAGGGCCTGAAACTTGAATAGGGGACTGGGGAAATTGTGTTTCAGAAACTAAATACTTTAATTAAGGTTAATATATAAATACTTTAATTTAGGTTAATTTGCTCATTTTTTCACTAAATTTAACAAAACAAATAATATCAGTAGTGCTGGGTTTTCTCCAGAGTGTAATCCGATTAGTTTAAAGAAACATAAGATAAAAAAATTTGAAAAATAATGAGAAGGCTTTTCTTGTAATTAAAATAAAACCTTTCGGATTTTTTTCTTATAATTCCTTCCAAAATATTACCCAAGGTCATCACTGTCTAGTTGTTTATCACTAATAAGAAAATTCAATAATAAATGCATGTATTTTGGCTCATTTAGCACAGATAACCCACGTTCTCAGTGCTTTCAAGTTGTAGATTGCACAGGTAATCATTCCTCCAGCTGCATCGACTCTCATTGTTGAAGAAAATCGATTTCTTCCTAAAATACGCTCAAAGTTATCAGAATAAGTTCGTTTTCCGTCTTCCCACGACAGGCCAACCAACAAATCACCTGTGAGCATGTGAAAAATACACACCAAAAAATTTATAAAACTATACGAATCAGAAACGCTTAAACCAAGCGTGCCAGCTTGCCCGGTTTTATGCAAACTTGCCCGTACCGTATATCTGACACAAAATTTGGGAAAAGTCCAACCCAGCTTGCCCAGATTTATTCACTTTATTTGCAAAGTCAGAAGAAACACCCGATTTGAGTTTTTGATTTTTTTAATTGCGTCCAAAATCGAAATTTGGACGAGCAAGTTTTATCAAAATAATCAGAAACGATTTTCTGGAATAAAAATATATGGTTTATGTTTTTCTTCTTGATTTTTGGGGTTTAAAATTTTGAAATCAAATGCCCGGAACTCCAAGTTTTTTTCATTGCACGTTTTCACTCAAACTCGTTCAAAAGTTTCGATTGTATAGTAATTTAGGACAAACCAAAGAAGAATATCGATATACACTTTTGATAATAGGTCTGAATTAATAGAAAACTGCACTCCAAAATCAAAAGAAAAACACGTGGTATAAAAAATTAAAAATGATCGTTTTTAAATTTTTATATCAATGTTCGAACACACACATATAGGATCTCAGTGAAACTTCATGTTTCTTTAACAGAAGCGGAGGGGGGGGGGTTAACCCTCCCCTCCGCTCCGGTTCAAAAATTGTAAAACAAAATGTTCTTCTCGAAAAACAACATTTTAAATTTTTTATCTGCACATACATGTAAAAAGCAATCTCTGTGGGTTTGTTTGTTTGTCCTTTATAGGCTCGGCCGTCTTTAGAGTTAGAAAGCTAAAATTTGGCATCGATGCTTATAAGGACCAGGAATGATGAAAATGTTCTCAGATTTTGCGATGCCCCTTCTGAAGGTGGTCGTCCATACAAGAAATTTTTTTTTTCGCGATATGGTCTTAATTTTTCATCGAATTGTGATGGAAATTTGTGCATGCAGGTTTTGAGGGACGAGCAATCGATTCCAGGTATCGACTCTATTATTACTGACGCTATTATACACATGATTTGAATAGAAAATATCGCACAAAGAAGTTTTGAAGGAGGTTAAATTGATTTCAATTATAAAACTTAAGGCCATGAGACGTTAAAAAAGGTCGTCCACATTAAAGTTTAGTGTTTCGTGTAGTAATTGGGGAGACAGTCAGTTGATACTTGATATCCAATTTTAGTGTGAAGGAGTCTTGCACAAGGTGACCGAAAAAAAATCTGTGTTAAGAGAAACAAAATTCTGATTTTTTGAGATTTTACAAAAACATTCTGTGATGGTTTTCTGTGATGCTATTTCTCTTGATTTCATTTAAAGTTCTTGGGAAATTGGGTCTTCTTTACATTTCACTTGGGTAAAATTAATTAAAATTACCAATTTTATCATAATTTTATAATCCAAATAAAAAAATGTTCATACTGGCCCAAAAAATCTAATTTTGGAAATCCCTTCAAAATTCAAAAATTCTGTGAAAACTGTGATTTTTTTTAAATTCTGTGATCTGTAACACAGATTGTGTGATGAAAATTTGCTCAAAATTCTGTGAAATTACAGTTTTTTCTGTGATTTCGGCAACCTTGGACTCGTGCATATATATAAATAGTACATTTTTCTGTTATAATGTCGTGATTTTGTAACTGATCTAGGTTGTCGAAAAAATGCATCAGATTCAAAATTCTAGACTAATCTTGAAGTATTATTGATTGAAATCGAAACGAAGTTCGTACGGAATCAGCTCGTCCTAAATAAAACAACTAAAGTGAACCAAGAGTAACCATCTCGACTGAGAACTAAGGCCAAAACCTCAAAATCTTATTCCAGGTCCACAGTTCTATAAAAGACTTTCGAAAAATTTCTCATTTGTTAATAGATATTTAAAGACAGTGCTCGAAAAATGTTATCAAAAGTTATTCACGAAAGAAATTTATGCATGAATTTTAGGTACAGTCTTTAAACTCGAACATCGATCGAATTTTTAATAAGATAAGGCTCCCAAACGTTGCCTGATTGCCCGGACCTTGCCCGAATTTCTTCGTCGCAGAAAGCCAGTTTGCCTTAAACTGCTGCTCGTCCTTAGTAGTTTTTTTGGTCTTCTTTAGGTTCCGCTTGACAATAGCCCAGTATTTCTCAATTGGGAGGAGCTCTGGCGTGTTTGGAGGGTTCTTGTCCTTGGGAACCACCTGCACGTTGTTGTCGGCGTACCACTCCATGGCCTTTTTACCGTAATGGCAAGATGCCAAATCCGGCCAAAACAGTATGGAACAACTGTGTTTCTTCAGGAAAGGCAGCAGACGTTTATTCAAACACTTTTTCATGTAAATTTCTTGGTTGACAGTCCCGGAAGCTATGAAAATGCTACTTTTCAAGCCACAGGTACAGATGGCTTGCCAAACCAGATATTTCTTCGCGAACTTTGACAGTTTTATGTGCTTGAAAATATCTGCTTCCTTTCCCCTTCCTTTTGCCGTATGAAACTCCTGTCCCGGAAGCTCGGCTTTGACGTAGGTTTCGTCGTCCATTACCACGCAGTCAAACTTCGTCAGCATCGTCGTTTACAGCCTCCTGGATCGCGCTTTGGCCGTCGTATTTTGCTTATCATCGCGATTTGGAGTCACTACTTCTTGTAAGTCGATAGTCCGGCTCGTTTTTTGGCTCGATGCACGGTTGTAGACGATACACCCAGCTTATTTGCGGCATCTCGGAGAGAGAGGTTAGGGTTTCGCTTGAAACTACCGGCAACTCTCTTTGTCGTCTCAGCGGCTTCCGGTTTTCGATTTCCTCCCGACCCAGACTTCCTGGCTATCGACAAACGTTCCCCAAACACTTTCATTACATTTCTAATGGTTGTTTGGCAACTTTTAGCGATTTTGCCAGCTTTGCGTGCGAGTAGCTCGGATTTTCGCGATACGCGAGCCAAATTTGATAGGCTGCTCTTTTTCGTTGGACGGCATTTTGACAACTGAAGAGTTAATTCCAAAATCAAAATAGAAGTAACATTCTACACACACACACACACCTTCAAAATGAGGGGTGTTCAGGTTTTTTAAATGCAAAATTGAAAGAAATACGTCAAGTTGATATTGACCAAATTTTGACCGTATCCCCCTTTATTCTTTATATATGCATTTTTTAAATATTGTCTCCAAACTCTTATGAAAAATTATTTTGGACGCCAAAAAGCGGTTCATAATACGTGTTTTAAGAAATTTATAATAAGACTAGCAGACCCGGTAAACTTCGTCTTACCATGTTAAACATAGCGTCTCGTTCCTATTTAGTTTTTTTTTAGATACCCTTCTTTTCCGTTTACTCGAATTGTCCTGCTTAATTCTATCGAAATCAAACATAAAAATTTTAACTCAATTCTACGGGTCTTTACATAAATTATCAAAACATTACCTTCAATCTATCTTACAGGAATACTTTTTATTTACTTTTCTTTGATTCGGATGCTTTGGATATTGCCGAATGGTGTCCAGGTATCAGCTTCCCGTTGCAAATTTGATTTTTTAAGCACTCAACGTAACCATCAAACTTGGCCAACCTCATGCAGCATGCTAAAAAAACCCACTCTTTGTAACATGCTCCATAAATAATTATATGTTGATAATATCTATGTTTCATATATTGAAAACCATTTAGTTGATTTACTCCGCTTTGCTCGAGTTCACTTCAAAGTTGAAATCGAAATCAAAAGTTTCTCATTAATTGGAATTTATTGCATATGAAACTTTATGGAAAAAGAATTTTGAATATCGGGACCATTTCAGGAGTATTTGCCCAATATTTTGCCTAAAGCAGCACTTTCAGCTCCCGAGTTACTTTGGATGGTACATTTTTTATAATTGAAGAAAAAAAAATAAAATATTAAGGAAGATTTTTTACTAACCATTTTCAAGCAGCTTTTTTTCACTATCCTCACCCTTGGAAGCAGTGGTTATTAATAATATCCATATTTTCGTTAAAACCATGTCAAAAAAAACTCACCGTTTTATTATTTAAATTCCTTTGAACATTTACCCAATTAATCAAGAAAACGATCGGTTTTGCAAGGAACAAAAAATATGTTAAGATTTTTTGATATGCAATCGAATTACAGCATTTTTATTTGCATTTTTATCTTAATGGACATATCTGCCAATTTAAACCGTTGTTTTTTTTAAGAATCTAACTAAAGCATAGGGGTTTTTAAAAATTAAATACATCGAAAAGAGCTAATCTGTTAAGGCTATAATGATTTCAAGAGTTCATTTCGTTTATTTAAGTGTCTTTCGACTATCATCACAGTTCAGCTTTTATATTCTTTCAAAAAGAAATATATCTATATATGACCCATTCCAAGCACCCCTCAACTGGAGAACCGATTTTTATTTTTCATTATCCAAAAAAAAATTACATAGCGTTAGAAAGGTTATTTCTTGAATGTCATTTTCCATTAAAAGATTTTCAGCTACCTTTTTTTAGAATTGAGTATGTTAACGTTGAATTTTTAAAAATTTTAGTATGAAATTAAATTGATTTTTGCAAATATTCTTTATTTAAAACATAACTTTGTCAAAAATCTAGCTATGTCAAAAACAATTATTGCAAAATGATGATAGAAAAGCCATCTTTTAAGCATTTTATAAGAAAAATGACAGACACTGCAAGTTTGCGCTCTGGAATCGTTGATAAAGCTATCTATTTTTAAGCGTTGTGACGTCACGAAAATTCTACTGTTTTTTAAATTATGATTTACTGAAATTTCACATATTGTCGAAAATTCGAGGTCGCTTCAAACTTTTGGAGTGGAATTTAATGCAATTTTTAGATTGAAAATCGGATTAGCAGGTTGTGAGTTGCACCCGGGTAAAGAATGCGTTGTGACGTCACGAAAATTTATTTACTTTTTTTCGAAAACGTTCAAGACATTTTACTTCAACACTATGATAGTATTTCTTCAAATCAAGTTCAACACAACAATGTGCTTCAATAAACGAATTCTATTATCAAGTTTTTAAAGAAACTAATTTTTTTTATGCATTAACTCAGTTGTTTTCAAACATTTCTAATAAAACATATAAAACAGCGCTTAAAAACGCTTGATTCAAGAATAAACAAACTATCAAACAAATGAAATCCTCATCGATTTTGTAAAAGAATATTTGTGAATCATAAAGCAGTTAGTTATCTGTGATTTGAATAAAAATCTTGCAAAAGATCAAGTTCTTCATATATCTATGTTAGAATGAAAAACACCGTTAGTAGCTTCTATTTCTTTCTGGAATTATGTTCAAACAAAATAAGTTCCATGAAATAAATGTTATGAGATTCAAAAAATTCTTTGAACATGGTAAACTTAATAGATTAACTTTTTTATTAAAAAATTCATAAGATTTTCATAGAAAATTAATAAATAAAATTAATTAAATTATTTTAATAAAAAACTGCCCTTATTGAAATTTCCACCTCAAAGAATGTTACTAGAAAATCCAAATCCGTGTTCACATAAAATCTCACAAAAGAGACTTTGAACTGAATTACAAAATTAAATAAATTCAAATATATACTAGCACAAGGTCTGCAAAATTTGGGCCAGATTATTCTAAGGAAATGGGTTGCGCAACGCACCTGAAGTGTGTATGGAATTATGTAGATTTTGTTCGGCATGATTAAAAACAACGTTTTTCGTCAATAATTTAGATCTTTATCAACCAATTTTTCTTTTAATTTGAGTATTTTAAAGCTTTGATTATGACAATATTCCATCTGAGGAACGCGTTTCGATTAGAGTTATCATAAAACAGCTATAACGTTCAATATTAGCGTCGATTAACGATCATTCAGGTATTTTTTGTATTTGACTCATCAGAAGCTAATTTTTGAAACTCAAAAACCTTTCTAACTAAACCATTTTTGAAATGGAATCTTGAGATAAACTATTTGTCATAATGAAAGTTTTGTGAATGACTATAATTAATAAAACAAATCAGCCGATAGGGACTTCAGAAATTGGTGCATAACTTAGTTTTCATGTCTTTCCAAACCCAATTTCTCATAATTCCATACAAATTTTAGGCTCATTGTGCCCTCTATTTTCTTGGGCCAATCCCCAAATTTGGCACTGGATTTTGTGTTAGGCCTAAGATCTATTTGAGCTTGCAACTTATAAGATTTTTATTAGATGGCTGGTTTAGGCACTCTAGTGTCGATTAACTATCTTTGAAAAGATCGAAGGCTTTGAAATTATCATTTATTTTTCCTTTCCTTTGCAATTGAAGATTAAAAAGATTCAGAAACATATTTCATTGCTTTTAAGAATAAATATTTTCTAGTTTTATTGTTGTCCTAAATAATATTCACATGATCGCACAAAAATCTTCGAATGAAATTGATGTTAACAGTGTTGCAATCCGTATCTGCTTATATGGGCCTTTGAGATTTAATTCCTTTTAATTTTTGGGAATAAATGGATCGATTTCATCACGAAATCACATTATTTATAAAGTTTTTAAGCATTTTAAGCAAATAAGCATTCATTTTAAGATTATACCTTGATTTATTTCATGTAGCTAACCATAAAATTTCGTGACGTCACAACGCTTTGCAAAACCCTGCTTAAAAAAATGGTGCGTTGTGACGTCACGAAACTGAATCGCTCTAAAATGAATTGAAATCAAAATTTGAAAAAATCAAAAACAGTGATTTGTTGGTTGTAATGAATCGATACTTTCCTGAAATTTTCATAACATTTGATCAAATAGAAGAGCAGAAAAATGCGGCGTTGTAAAAAAAGCTGAAAAGTGGAAAAAGAGGCGCGTAGTGACGTCACGATTCCTTTTGCTTATATTTTGTTTACTATTTATTCTATACAAATACTTTTGGTTTCAAATTGTAGAGAATTAAATTTTGACCTTATAATGTACTATTTTTAACAACGCGCGATATGACTTGAAAAACTTACATACAATATACCAAAAAATTGTTTTGCAAACGTTGTGACGTCACGCTGGAATGGGTCATATATAAAAATGAATTTCTTTCTGTCTGTCTGTCTGTCTGTTCCCTATAGACTCAGAAACTACTGAACCGATTTACGTGAAACTTGGCAAGTGGGGGTATTGGAGGCCAGGGAAGGTTCCTATTATGATTTGGGATCCCTCCCCCTAACAGGAAGGGAGGGAGGGGCCTCCCAAACAAAAGACTATTTTTTGCATGACTCGAGAACCAATCAAGCAAATGGTATCAAATTTGGCACGGGATGGTATTTGGGAACGAGGAAATTTTTTAAAAATATAAGGTACCCCTCTCTCCTCTCAGTGTGATGATAGGAAGGGGGAGGGGGGCTACCTTACAATTTTTCATATAACTCGAACACTAATCAAGATATTGGAACCAAATTTGGCATGGGAAGGTAATTTGATACGAAAAATATTTCTATGATTATTTGAGACCCTTCCCTCTTTCCAGTTGAAAGGGGGAGGGGCCTTTTTCATAGTTTTTCACATAACTCAAAAACTTATAAAGCAAATGGAACCAAATTTGGCATGGAAAGGTATTTGGATACAAAAAATATTTCTATGATTATTCCAGAAACCTCCCTCTTTTCAATAGGGAGATATAAAGGGGGGAGGGGCCCTCTTTTTAATTTTTTACATATCTCAAAAACTAATTAAGCAAATGGAACCAAATGTGGCCTGGGTGGATATTTGGCAACGTGACATATACTAATGATTGTTTGAGAGTTATTACCGTATGGTAAGAAAATCAATTTTGCAACTTTTTGAAGCAGTCTAATTTAAATTCCCTACATAATTTAAGATTACGAAAGTCGAGCAATACCTGTACTTCTGTCATCTGGATTGCTTTACAGACAGTGACAGATCAACCTACTGTCAAAATCTCACTTCCGCTAAATCATTTCCAACATCTCGTGGTAGTGAGCAGACAGCAAAGTGATTTAAGTCGTGTACCTGCTAAAAACCATCAAACTCCAACCAGGCCTAGAATCAATCGATCGTAACGATTCGAATTTGATCAAAAGGATAAACACACAACAATAGATCAGCTAGTCCAAAGATTAATCGCATGCCATCTAGGAATACCCGCCGAGTGACGGTACATTCCGCATGTCGATAACGATAACGTAGGGCAGGAGCAAAATCATTCAAGACAGCAGAGGACTACGGACGATTTGTTGGATATTCCACATTTTCCCACGTTGCCAAATTGCACGTGAAGTATCGGACGATAGACTGCGCTCAACATAAAGCCAATCAAAGGCCCGAAGCTCACCTAAAGATTCCAATAAGAAAATTGGAGCAATCAACCCAGCAGGAGTAAGGAAACGCCAAGCCCTCGGCAGAGGGCTTTTGTATAGGTCGGAACCACAACCGTGTGTGAGACATCCATCTAGCACCACACGTCTGATCTCTACCTGGGTATGCTCGGATGTTGATCTGAAGCAGTGTGCGTTCCATGATTGGCACGAAGCAAGCCGTCGCTCAAGTAAGGCCGGGAGCCTGGGAGCAGTGTTTAGTTGCGGGATTCACTTCAGCGTATCGGGCGTGAACGACGATTCGTTAGTTTTGCGCCGTGAACGAAGTTCTGTCGCGTCCGAAAATCAGCGATCTCTGCCGCCTGTCAGATCGCGCACATCGTAGCAGAGAAGAAAGTGAATTCACCATCGTGGGAAAAGGAGGAAAAGATCTTGCATGTGATCTTATGTGTGCTGTGCTGTGCTGTATATCTACGGGCATCATAGAGGCCTATGTATCCTGAATGAGAATTGAGCAACTCGTTCTCTCTCTCAATGTGGGGTGTAAGTTGATGCACAGCGAATTGGTGTTAGTGCAGTGAATGTTATGTGTCAGCCCGTTTCACCAAGACATCGTTGCAATCCCATTGGCCGAGTTTGTTGTGATCACTCCTTCTTTGCTGGATTTAAGAAGGATCGACTCGGAGGCGGGCAAAGCGAATCAGCTGTTGTGCATGTTGCATGAATGAGTGGAGAATCAGCTGTTATTTGCTTGGCTGTGCATTCATCGGACCAGTGCTGGAGTAGGCTAAGGTAAAATTAGTTTTAGGCTTTAAACACTTACAATTTAGCAGTTTTCATATCGAGAGGTCTTATTGTACCTTATTCGATACTCACGATGATGATTGCAGTTCATGCTTAAGATATTGAAGCAATATGTTATATCGTTATGCTACATCGAAACATTCACCTGAAGTCTTGTCTTTTCAATAAGTTCTTGTCAATAAATAAGTCGATTTGTCGGCACATTAGTCGATACCATGGAAGTCATTGAAGTTTATTGAATAATGGTTAAAGCATGTCTAAAGTCAGAACGGATTTCTTGAGAACCTACAATGTTCAATCTATATCCTTATAATGATTGAATGAGAAATCTCAATTGTTGTCATTATGAATTGGTCCAGATAATTTGAGTGTCGTAATAAGGTCAAGAATCGGTGTCATCCCGTCTATTTGTCGAAACGTTTATGCGAGTTAAGGAGCTCCGGCAATAGAGTTTGAGGCCCCATCCTTCTTCCAGCGGGGAGAAAGGAAAGAGGGATGAAAGCTTCATACAATTTTTATTGCATAAATCAAGAACTACAACAGCAAATGGAACCAAATTTGTCATGGAACGATATTTGGGTTCGTGGTGCTTCTATGAATATTTGGTATCCCTCACTCCTTCAAAAAGGTTGATGAAAAGGGGGAGAAGAGGTCTCCCTTACAATTTTCAGTATAACTGGAGTGCTGATCAAACAAATTGAACCATATTTGGCATGTGAGGGTATTTAAATATGAGAAATGTTTCTATTATAAAATTGACGCCCCATCTTTTTTCAGCGGAAAGATATAAAGGGGGGCTTCCATACATTTTTTTTGCATAACTCGAGAATGAATAGAGCAAATGAAATAAAATATGGCATCAAAAAGTATTTTAGTACAAAAAATACTTTTATGAATATTAAGTTCTCACCCTTCCATTCAATAGGAAGAACGGAAGGAGTAATGGTACTTCCTTTCAAGTTTATGCATAACTCAAGAATTTAGAACGTAAATAAAACCAAATTTGGCATTCAATGGTATTTCGATAAACATCATTTTCAAACATTCGCGCAAATTGGAGTTCTTCATCAATACGATTGGGCAGAAAATTTGATGTTCAAATAAGAAAAGTGTGGGAAAAAGATCGGAAGCTTGAAAACATCCAGTATCAAATTTTTTAGAACTTGAAATTTTTAAAATTATGGGGATGGTGGTGGTTTGAAACGTGAAAACTTAAAACGCAGTTTCTACTGAAGCTTGATGCGAAAACATGGGAAGACGTGAGAGGACACAATCCGAAGAGGATCGCATTATGGCAAGATAAGATTCCAACGCAACAGATAAGTGAAAATAAATTTTGTACTATCTTTAAATAATCACCAGACAAATATTAAGTATATTTCACTCAAAATCAATAATTGATTAAATTTCAGCTAAGACAGTGGCTACCGATTATATCGATTACCTTTCCGTCTGGAATCTTTGGTCATATCGCAGCAATCGCTGACTTTTTTAAATTGCCACCATCAGGCGGCGTGAATTTTTTCGTTAAGTTTCGTTCGGTTCGGAGTTTGCTTATGGAAAGGTGGTCGTGTACATGTGCCGTGGGCGTGTGTGATATCGAATGGTTTTCTGAGCGTTGGAGTGTGGGAGGGATCGGAATTCGATTAATTGAAATTTCAATTGATTCAGAGGTTAAACTCTCTCAGGTACCGCGGAGCAGATGACAGTCCGGCGGCGCGTATGTGTGAATGGTGCTTGTGCAATGTGCATGGTGGCCTGCCAGCGCAAGATTCAAATTTTAGTTCCAAATTATTTTCAGTTTCATAATTTTATAGCTAAGGCTTGTAGGATACAAGCACCAAAATGATAGTTCCGATAGAAAACGTTTCAAAGCTATGAAGGTGCTCGATTATTTTTTTTTCAATTCAAGCAGTTTAAATAAAAAAAAAAGAGATTGAAATAACCTCAAAAATATATATTGTGCACCAGGTGTCGATTGAGATTTAAAGAATTGTTTGGTATACTAGACTCAAAATTGTTGATTTTGGCACTTGTACCTGTCAGATCCTAGGGGCCTAAATTGATAACATGACTATGACTACACATCATATTAAAAAAGCATTCTAACATGTTATTATTCCAGAATCATATCCTCATTAGCGCTGTTTTTATGTTCTTACTTCGACTTTCGCTATAATATTTTCTTTTTTTTTCTTCTTTTTATTTATTTACTAGCAGATTTACCCGGCCTTGCTCGGGTTTGCATAAAATATAAATCAAAATGAGTCGTTTGACTTTACGAAATTTTGATAGCTTTGTATTCAATATGTTTTATAAATTTATTATGAGAAAATTTTACCCATGTTGTGCCATGTATGTAAGCTTTGAAAGTTTTGTTAGTGTTTTTCAAGTTTTGAATGAGAATATTTTCTGTGTTTCCCTTTTTCATATTTTTGAAATACTTATGGTTATGAGGTTCGTGTTCATAGAAATTAAAAATAATTTATCATGAATGCTTTTTTATTTCATCACGAAAAACATTTTATACCCACGCTTTCTTGAAGGAAGCTTGAATAGCTTTGGACTTCTTATTTTTCTTCTTCGAAAGATTAAATTATATTTTTATCTTTCCCACCCCCATCTAATAAAATCTCTTTTGGAGATGATCTCTTCGGACGCTATATGCCAAATACTCCCCCGTATGCTATATTCAAGTTTAATTTGTCCAAAAAATTCTAAGAAGGCTTCCGAAACTTGCCGCAGCTCGTGGCCTTCAAGTCTTCCAAGCCAACGGCCATGAG